>NC_133902.1:34264166-34564166 GCF_964199755.1 Larus michahellis
GACTAGGAAGAAGCAAGAGTGAGAGTTTGGGAGTCCCAGACACAGCCTTTTCAGAAAGTGCTATGGATCTTCTCTCCCAAACTCTTCTGAAGTGCTTCAGGCACAAGAAGTTAAAATATGTGGTTTCTTGAAAATCATGGCACAAAGATTCAGCAGAAAAGTTCAATCAAAGCAGGGAACGCGCACTCCTCAGATACCTGGCCAGTGAATCTATCAAGCATTTCTTCCCTAGTACTGCAGGCATGGAATTTTAATATAAAATGTATCTTAAAAGTAAACAGTAATTTAGAATAAAAGAAAGAGGTACTGAAACACGAGGGGCAGTACCTGCTGTGGAGGTATCTCTGTGCCACGTGTGTGACCAAGAGTGGGCTGAAGGGCTGAGGATGGGCAGAGCGCTACTCTGTGCCACCCTTTCCTGCTGATCTGTCCTGCCCCAGCCACGGCAGTGTAGATGGTCTTGATGAGTTGCATAAAATGTAAAGTATATAAGTGTTTAGTTTTTTTTAAATTTAAACCTTTTCAGAAGATTCACAGAAAAAAGCTTTCACATTTTCAATACATTTCCACATCAGGACACCATCAGTCGATGCCTTGCTCCTACCTGTTGAATTCAAGGACATCTTGCAAGACTGAAACTCATCTCAGCCTGTTACGTGAGATATGTATGGCCCCAAATTAAGTAATCAGTCATTATACCATGCAATCTGATTGTTCAAAAAGCATTGGGAAGCTCAGAGATGAAATCTAAGGCACTGCAAAACCTGTCACCAAATATAATTGGTGTTAAACATTCTTGAGGTTTTGTGTATTCCCAGCATGACCCATTTTGTTTAGTTATCTGAAAGAGCAAATTTCAGAAATGAGTCTGTTCCTGACCCCTCAGTTCAAAAGGACTGCATGAGAGAGTCTATATTTCTAGCAGAAGAATTAATTTGTACTTGAATTTTTATTTCTCATTTTTCTGATAGTTTTCATTTATACACGCGACTCCCTTGTATGTCTTCAAGGTGCAATGTTAAAATTAAAATCAACACAAGTTATTATTTTGATTAGATTGTTTTATTCTAACCAAACATTTCTAATGCTTATTATAAGTTTAAAATATGTGTTGTCAGGGCAGGTCCTTAGCTGACACACACCTTGCTGCACAGAATCGGTGGGACTACACTACCAAACATTTGTCCTGCCTCGTAACAAACTTAGTGTTGCAAGATTTTGCAGCAGTCAGAATTTAGTTCACACTGCAAGAACTGGAAATCTAATTTACCTGTGTGCAGTTGTGTCTGAGCCTTCAGAATCTTGAGCAATGGGACTAGAAAACATGTTTCCATTTTGTTCCATGTTTAATATGTTGTCTTTCCATTTGCAGTACCATAACCATGCGAAAAGGTGGAGAATATTTTCCCATGATTGTCTGTGGTTTGCTCCTCCAGTACTATTACTGAATTCTTGTTTCTTGATTTTTACAGGTATTGTAGCGGACTGACAAATAGACACACTTCCGCTGTTAATGAAAGGTAAGGAAATTTTAAATGAGTCATAAAAAGAAATTTTTTTGAGATGTAAGTAACAGTAGCAGAACTCTAATTGTAAAAACTATACTATTATAGTAAGAAATATAAGTAACAGCATGTGATCTTCTACTCAAATAAGATGAATGGATGAGCCTTGTATTTTAAACAGCAAACATTCTATTTGTCATTTTTTTAATGAATAGATATATTTTAAGTGAACGACTTCATATAACAGCTATACCTGCAAAAAACGTAAGCTCTTCGAAGGACCTGACAAACAAGGAAAATGCAAGGTTCTCAGTATTTAATTCACTGGAGTTTGACTTTTCAGTTCTGAGTTACAAAGAGAGTTAATTACCCATTATTTTTATCTGAAGTGATATCCAAATGTTCTGGTCAATAATTCATCACCTTCTAAAAAATATATTATTTACAGTGAGGTAACAAGGATACATAAGATGCAAGATAAATGCATGATCAAAAGCGTGATCTTTCTTTTTCTGTTCTGTGCGCTGGCATCACTAAGGGAATATCAGGCAGATTCATTTGGGTCATCTAACTCTAATTTGGTGTCTGGACTGAATCGGCTGTTCCCCACCACAGAAGGCAGTGGGCTGGCATCTTCCAGTTCAGTATACGTGGCATGTAGGCCTGAACTGGAAGGTTTGGTTCTGGAAATTAAATCCTTCCTCCACTGAAGCCAATGGGGATGTCATCACTGACTTCCTGGGAGCAACCTGAGTTGTAGATCTTGGACAATTTCTGAATTGTTTGAAATTCGGGGGGAAATGGCTGATGCATGCTTTTCCAGTCTGGACCTAGGCTGAGTCATGAGGAGAGACACAGCCCTAAAAAGCAGAGATTTGCTGTAATTTTTCATCTGAGTTGTCATTAAGACCTTGTCTTCACTAAGTTGAGATTTTTGTACTCTATCTTCTTTCACCCTGTTTCTTAAATATATTTCTGCTTTGCAGAAACTGTATTTTTCCAAACATATTAACTGATAGCACAGGGAAAGGAGATCTCTGCTTTCATGCCTCCTTACAGGCAGTTCTCCGAGATAGCCATATATGTATTTAGCATCGCTACCCATGCCGCTTTTTGTTATCTGCTAAGCAGAACATGTTATTTTCTCAGCAACATATAAAGCAGGCAAATGGCTGCTCATCATCTTTTTTTTCAAGAATGTTGTACATACAATTCTCTCCTGGCTAATAGCTCCTTCTATTGTCCATGATTTATCATTGTCAGGATTCTTTACATTTCCTCCTTATCTATTTCGCTGGAAATCTGTCCATTTTAAAAGGACAGCCTGAATTTAATTAGCCCATGCAGCATATTCTCATGTAGGCGAAAGCATATATTGTTTTGGAACATATAAGGATACAATTTTCACTGGTATGTTTTTGCTCCAGTTCTTTCTCTTTTTTTAACTCTTCTAAACCACTATAAAGTAAGTATCAAAGGTATCCTGGGTAATTAGCCATTACAGTACTGTCACAAAGGCTTCTGCAGTCAATACAGAGATAATTTGGGCAATGGTGAATGACAGCGTTGTCCAGACTTTTGGGATAATCAAGGACACATCCAGCTGTACCAGACATCTGTCAGACCCATGAATCATTTCAAGTAGCTTTGCAATAGCCAGGCAACTCGAGCAAAGATAAACATTCCAGCAGCGCACAGCCACAGGAAAAATACTGCTCCCACCAGGAAACATTTACCTGCTTAGTGCTGCAGGCCTATCGTTCAAAGCAGAAAAGGTACCACACACGTTTTTCTGATTTTGGCGGGGAGGACCCACGTTTGTAACTTACTGTACTACGAAGATGACTGAAATAGCATATCCTACATATGCACACGCATATTCATTAGAATTACTGGAGCAAGAAAAGAAAGGGGAAAAGTTACCAAAAAAAACCCAGGAAAGACTGAAGTAATCTTGCTAAATCTGGTGTGACCTCTTTGAAATAAGAGTCTTTGTACCGTTCACATCAGCCTGACTTTACTAGTTGTATGTCTTCTAGATTTTGCATGCATATGGCGAGGCTGTTATTCACTCTAAATGTGCATTGAGATTAATAAGGAGCTAGAAAACTCCCTTGCGCTTCCCTGTCACTGTCACCTTATTCATGTGTTTGCATTGGAAAGCTGAAAGAAAACAAACCCAGTGCTGCACTTTCATGTCCTGGGGAAGACCTGTGAGCTGAGTCTGGAGGTGTGGATTTGGGGCTTTGCTTGCCACTGCCAGCTGCGTGGCAAGTTTCCTCCAGTCTCTGTGGTTTGGACTCCCCCCCTGAGTTAGGCAGGCCTTCTTTGCAAAGCACGCTGACATGTGCCCATTGGATTAAGTTATTCTTGCTGCTTTGCAGGTGGGTGGGGATTGCTGCTTTGTGTAGCATGTCGGCTCACAAGGATGAGTTAAGATGAAGGGAAAACAGCTGGCGAGATGAGGTGAGCCAGTTTCCCTTCCCTGCTTGAGGTGACCACAGATTATGGAAGCGAGCAAGGACTAGCCCAACTCAGATTCGGACAGTGTGGTTTTTGCTGCACTCTGCAGGCAGCAAAACTATATGGAATTGCTCCTAATAATTCCATAAAAATGCTATAATTACACCATACAGTAAAGGAGATTTCTGAATGACTGTGAGGTATCTGTCATACAAATATCTGCTACAGGCTTCTTTGAAATGTCATTCTCCACGCTGGCACTGAAATTGTTTGTGTTTTCCTTTCTACCTTCTGTATGGCAGTGAAGGGGAAAGAGTGCTATTAGGACCGCAGGGTAGCAACTGAAAAGCTTTGTTAAGATCCATCCAAAGAGTCTAAGAGCAATGCAGTGCTGGTGGTGGGGACTCGGGAAGGCTGTCGCCAGTGAGCGGAGGGGTGGCATGGGAGGAGGAGATGGGCCGGGAGGCACTGAAAGCAGTCGGTGAGCTGGCAGAAGGCAGAGATTGATTTGCTGCGAGCGGTGCGAATGCAGCAATTGCTTTTGGAAAGCAAGAGGAAGAATTACTGGTGAGACATCAGAGGTTGTGACTGACAGATTGGTAGCTTTCCAGTGACAGACTAAGGGTCATTGAAGTATTTGGGGAGAAAGAGTGAGCCCACCACAGAGAAAATGCCATGCGTTGAGGTTGCGTCTCATTATGAAGATGAAGAATTGCATCTCGAAAAGTTGACAGAGATGTTGACAAACTGTTGCTGCGTCCTCTAAACTTGCATTTGCCTTTGTCCCCTGCTTTGGCCTTTTTCTCTCCCACCATTCCCAGCTGCCGCTGCAGTTCAGTGCCATTGTCACTTAGCTCTGAAGTCTGGGTAATTTAGGAACCTGGGCTCCTTTCTTAGCAATGAAGGTCTTCCTCTCATTTCCGTACAGGGGTGTATTTCTCTGTTGTGATGCCAAGTGTGGTAGATTGCCAGTTTCCAGAAATCCTTGTTTGTAGAGGATACTCACTCAGGGCAATCAGGTCCACTTTAATAAAGCAGTATACTTGAGCCCGCGTACTCCTGCTTGATTTCTGAGTTCTCCTGGCATCAGTTGCTGGTAGTTCTGTACTGATTTACCGTGTATATAACTCCAATTCCTAATCCATAATGCATTGCCCGTGCCATTTGGATATAATGTTGGTGCTTTCATAAGTTTTTGCCTCAGTGATTAAATACTTGAACACACACAAAACCTATCAGATCCAGTTTTGCAGATCTCAGGTTTCAGATCTCAGGTTTGCAATTCTGTGTGCCGGTGGAAAATGACGTAGCTGTTAGTGACCACAGCGTCCCTCCGGTTGTGTTGGCTCCTTAATGTCACCATTTGCATTGCTAAATAATTTGATCACTGATAAGAGGGAGTAGTTATTGACTGGAATAGGCAATGACACTCCTCTCCCTATATCTATTTGATTTGTAGGTTATTTCTGCTATTTCAATTTCCCGAGTTTATGTTTAGAAAGACACTGTTGAGTTCAAATATCCGGTTGCGGATTTGATTTATTGTGGAATTCTGTTTAGCATCTCATAGTAGCAATCTCTTCAGATCGTCGCCTGCCATGTCATCCTCAAGCTTTCTTTCAGTATCTTTATGGAACTGTTCAGACCTTTTTTTGCTTTGAAATAATCTCTAGCTGGTTAATCGCAATTCATTTTCCATGTGATATTCTTCAAGCATTTGCAGCTTTTGCAGACCTCCAGAAACAGAATTCTTCCTGCAGCCAAAAGCCCTCAGCACGTTTGTTATTTCTGTGCTGAAAGCACTTCACTAATTTTGCTGTGTTGCAGCAGGGAACCTTTAACTTTATTTGCTTTTGTACCTGGCTTTGCACAGTGGCATTCATTCATAAATGTGAAAACTCACTCCTCTTACTTCCGAAAGTGTACATATAATTCTTCTATTGGAAACCTTGTGCTAACTGCCTAGTTATTTTTAGCTCTTTCTGCAAATTACCTCTCTTAAATATACTGCTATCATATGATAGGTTCTGTAGCGCTGTTACTGTTCTCTGTTCTTGTGGTTTGATTTCAAGCAAGATTACATCAAGACAATGGGTCAGACTCTTTGGACTGGCAGAGCCTTGTCAAGTACAAATAGCAATGGTCCTGAGGAACTCATTGCCACAGGATATCCTGGAGGCCAAAATTATAAATGATTTTTAAAAGCGAACAGACAAATTCATAGATATTAGCAACTTGGTAATTATTAAATGAAGTGACCCAGACAAAACATTCAATACAATGAGACCATAAACAGCTGATTACTGGAAACTAGGTTAATATAGCTGAGGAAAAATGACTCTGCACGTATCTTATATTTTATATTCTCTTCCTAAAGAACCAGAGCTGTTATAGAGGAAGTACAGATACAGATGGACATCTGTCCTCACCCAGTTTATACTTTCAGGCAACGCTTGTGGCCTTTGGATTCTTGTAAAATGATTTTCAGAAGAAGGCTCATCAATCAAAACACATAGAATCTGACCCAAAGTATCCTAAAAAATTACAAGAGTTGCTACAGCAATACGTCTTGTCTGAGCATGGGCAGTTGAGTTACTGTGTCTGCAGCAACCGGGGAGTCTCAATAATAGACACCCCCCTCCCCAGACATTATGTGATCTCCCATCAGGAGCAGGTTCAAAGGTCCCCAGGAAAGGAGAGACTATGCCTCCTTAGAGTTACAGTAATCTCTAACCCACCAGCACGTGGGAAGAACTGCACCTTTAGCTCAATTAAATCACATAAAGACTTAGCTATCTACTATTGCTTTTTCATAATCCGCTTTAATTGTCATTGATTCGTATGTTCGGGAAGTGCCCTGAGCTGACCGAAGCGTTTTGCGTGTGTTTGCAGCTGACCGCCTGCTCTGCAGTCCTCAAACCGCCTGACTCAGGGTCCCCGCTTAAAGCTTTTCCTGGGCAACACCTCTGCCTTTGCCAGGCAGGGTTTTGCTTGCAATGCAAGGATTACACGAGGCAGGTCCCTTCTGTGTGTGCGTTCGGCTGTCACCCTCTGTCACCCTGTTGTTGGCCTTCCTGGCTTCCATTCTCCAAGGTCATCCATGCTTATAAAAACGAATGGATGTATTTTAACGAGATGAACTGGCAAACAGTTATTTAATCAATTATGCAGGAGCAGATTTATTACTGAGGACAATCTGGATAACTACATCCCACAAAAATCACGTTTAACCAAAAGGACATATAACTTATGGTTATGCAGAAAGAAATAGTGTTTAATTGCTTGAACTCTGTTAGGAGAGTACTCCAGCAGAGACTCCAATGCGATCAAGAAACCATTTAACACATGCAAATATATTTCATGTTCTACAACTTGATATTTTTCATTTTAATTTGCTGTTAATCTGCTGGGCATTTGAATAATATACAATTTGATGTTTAAGAAGAAAGTTGCTGTGTTTTAAACATTATTGGCTACTTTGTTGATTTAATATACAAGGCAAGTGAACTAGAAAATATTTCCATGTGAATAAAGGATGGATCAAAAGGGCAACAAGGTTGGTTTCTTCTAAATGTCACATGTCACGGTAACCAGGCATATGTTGGGCGGATTGAGCATGCTTCCACCACCCTGGAAAGAAGGGTCACTGTCCCTGCTAGATCTTTAGTAAGGACAAAGCCTTGCACAACACAGGCAGCCTGCAGCAGAGCTGTAAATGAGACAAGAAGATGGGTAGTTCAGTTGTGCGAAATGGTTAGGATTCAATTTGAGTAAGCGGAGGCACTACTGGGCATTTTGATGAGACTGGCTCGTCTTGATTACCTACAGACGCCCCAGTGCCATCCCTGTGGTCACAGACAGACAATTCTCCAGTCGGGGAAGCTGTGAAGGGATCGGCTGGTTTGTGTCTCCATGTGCAGAGCCTGGTTTGAAACATGTGTCGGAGGTTTGGGAGCAGATAGCGAATACATTAAATATTAATTTAAATATTATATTAAATATTCTCTGTCCTCTAGTAGATGGGGCTGGCAACATAGTGACCAAGGATGAGGAAAAGGCTGAGGTACTTAATGAAGTCTTTGCCTCAGTCTTCAGCAGTAGGACCAGTTGTTCCCTGAGCACCCAGACCCCTGAACTAGAAGACAGGGATGGGGAGCAGAATGAAGCCCCTCTAATCCAAAGGGAAATGGTGAGGGACCTGCTTCAGCACCTGGAGGTGCACAAATCTATGGGGCCGGATGGGATCCACCCAAGGGTATTGAAAGAGCTGGCGGAGGTGCTCGCCAGGCCACTTGGTATCATTTATGAGCAGTCCTGGACAACCGGGGAGGTCCCAGCTGACTGGAGGTTAGCAAATGTGACACCCATCCACAAGAAGGGCCGGAAGGAGGATCCGGGGAACTACAAGCCAGTCAGTCTGACCTCGGTGCCTGGGAAGGTCATGGAACAGATCCTCCTCAGTGCCATTACACGGCACATGCAGGAGAACAGGGTGATCAGGCCCAGTCAGCATGGGTTTGTGAAGGGCAGGTCATGCCTATCTAACCTAATATCCTTCTATGATAAGGTGACCCACTTAGTGGATGAGGGAAAAGCTGTGGATGTTATCTACTTGGATTTTTGCAAAGCTTTTGACACTGTTTCCCACAGCATTCTCCTGGAGAAACTGGCTGCTCATGGCCTGGACAGGTGTACTCTTCGCTGGGTAAAAAACTGGCTGGATGGCCGTGCCCAGAGAGTGGTGGTAAATGGAGTTAAATCCAGTTGGTGTCCAGTCACAAGTGGTGTCCCCCAGGGTTCGGTGCTGGGGCCGGTTCTCTTTAATATCTTTATCAATGATCTGGATGAAGGGATTGAATGCACCCTCAGTAAGTTCGCAGATGACACTAAACTGGGCGGGCGTGTTGATCTGCTTGAGGGTAGGTTGGCTCTGCAGAGGGATCTGGACAGGCTGGACCGATGGGCTGAGACCAATGGTATGAGGTTCAACAAGGCCAAATGCCGGGTCCTGCACTTGGGACACAACAACCCCATGCAGCGCTACAGGATTGGGGCAGAGTGGCTTGAAAGCAGCCCGGCGGAAAAGGACCTGGGGGTGTTGGTTGACAGCCGGCTGAATATGAGCCAGCAGTGTGCCCAGGTGGCCAAGAAGGCCAACAGCATCCTAGCCTGTATCAGGAATAGTGTGGTGAGCCGGACTAGGGAAGTGATCATCCCCCTGTACTCGGCACTGGTGAGGCCCCACCTCGAGTACTGCGTTCAGTTTTGGGCCCCTCGCTACAAGAGGGACATTGAGGTGTTGGAGCGTGTCCAGAGAAGGGCTACAAAGCTGGTGAGGGGCCTGGAGGACAAACCTTATGAGGAACGACTGAGGGAGCTGGGGTTGTTTAGCCTGGAGAAGAGGAGGCTGAGGGGAGACCTTATCACCCTCTACAACTACCTGAAAGGAGGTTGTAGAGAGATGGGGGCTGACCTCTTCTCCCTGGTGACAAGTGATAGGACGAGGGGAAACGGGTTCAAGTTACGTCAGGGGAGGTTTAGATTAGATATTAGGAGACATTTTTTCACTGAAAGGGTTATTAAACATTGGAATAGGTTGCCCAGGGAGGTGGTGGATTCACCATCTCTGGAGGTGTTTAAAAAAAGAGTAGATGGGGCACTGAGGGACATGGTTTAGAAGTGGCTCTTGTCAGGGTAGGCTAAAGGTTGGACTCGATGATCTTAAAGGTCCCTTCCAACCTCAACAATTCTATGATTCTATGATTCTATGATTCTACATCAGTAAGTAGGACCGAAGGTAACTCGGATCTCAAGAGGGAGCATGACTGCCCCAGGCACCTCCTACTGAAAAATACAGCTGGGACAGCTTAGGTGTCTGGAGTGTAATCTTCTGTGGTAGGTGAAAATCTCAATAGGTGTTTCAGATTACTTACTTGAGTCCATAGCAAATATTAATTAATGTGGCTTGATCTTATTTTGGCCAGTAATGGCAACATAACAAATCAAGGGAAAGACTAAGAACAGGGAAATTTTTTTATTATCTATCTCTTAAAAAAATTATAGTTACTCTTACGATGAAGAAATCAAAAGCACAAGCACAGAATATATTATGTCTGGTTAGATAGTAGAAAAAGACCTTCTATTTCATTTGTACAAAGCAGGTTCACATATTAGGGAAAAAAAATTTACAGCTCCAGACACAGAAAGACAGTAGACTTGGCTGTGCAAGAGTTTTTCTTGGGAGATTTCTGGAAAAGGAGAGATAAACGTCTCTCAGGGATGATCAAGAGCAGTAACTTCCAATGTTTTGCAATTTTTACGAGTCTTCATCACCTGATAGAAGCGTGGACCCTCATGGAGTGAATATAGCTTGCTGATAAAACAGCTTCCTCGCCTTTGTTACCTCTTGCAGGCCTTTAAATAGGCTCTGGATTCTCAGGGGTCACCAGTACAGAAGCTGTTTAGACACAGCCATAGCTAAATGTCGTACAGCCTCAGTGCTGGGGAGTGGGATTAGGGGAATGCTTTAAGTCTCTCCCATCTATGTGCTTCTATAACTGAACTCTGTTGCACCTACTTAGCAGCACTAAATATTGGCAGCAACAAGAACTGAATCCTACTAAACCTGTGTGGTCCAAATCCTTGTTGCTACAGGAAATCCTGCAGGAAAGGTTAAGGAGACGGGAAACTCCACGCTGGAGCTTTGGAGACTTCTCACAGTTGGTTGTGTTGTAAACCAGGAGGAAACTCGGCAGGTGGAAAGTTCTCCCTTTCCAATGCCTGTCAGGATTAGGTTTGTGGGAGGTCTCCAGAAGAGAAAAAGAGAATGGCAGAGGCTGCTTACACCACTTTTATTTTCACATGAAATGCTAAATGGATAGGGTTTGCACTGTAATGATGTCATGCCTCAGACTCTTACCTACACCTTTACATTCCACTTTGAAACATAATGGTGATGTACAAAGGCATGTTCGTAAATTTAGCAGATATAGCTGCCTGAGAACTGGAAAAACGTTGCTTAAAAAACATCCCTTTTTTGTCCGAAGATGCAATCAATATTTTTTAATATCTCTAACAGTGACTCAGTGGACCTCAAAAGCACTAGTCCAATGAACCTAAGGAGAAAAAAAAATTACTTTGCAGAGCATTTTCTGGGATTATTTAATCCAAGTAGTGCTGTGGCTGTGGTGTAAATCCAAATTTGACAAATCAGAGCTGCTGTTCAAGATCTGTAATAATTACAATAGATTGACATTGTCATCCTTGCATAGCCTGCCAAGGACAGGTAATTCAGACTTTCCTAGGAGGAGCGAAGTAGTCACAGCTAATCCTCAGTTTATAAAGCATTTGAAAAAAGTGTCTATATCTTTTATTCTCTCCCATTTTTTAATTTTAATAACTATATTTTGGTAATACAATAGTGTTATCTCTATGGGCCAAACTGTGCACGTGACTCAAAGTTACCTCATGGGCTTTAACGAAATTGTACTGGCTTGTATCAGGCTAAAATGGGTTCTAGTTACCAGTGTCCCACAGCAAGGCTTACAATGCCTATGAGAACTGTCATAAATAAAAGATGTAGATTCCCAGATTTCATTAATTTGGTAGATAATAAAGTACTTCAGGTGCAGTGTCAAATCATGCCAGTATCACCTGACCCTTTTTCACTGGGATGAGTTGAAAGTTACTATTTATGTTTTGCTCCAAATAAATGGAGGGTAGGGGCAGGGGACCCAAAAAAACCTCCAACCAAACCATAACCAAACCAAAACACCACCACCACCTCAAAATAGCTAAGTATCTCAGCTTCTAAGATCAGCTCCCTTAAGTCTTGGAGCACCATTTGTGGGTGAAGTAGAGGTTTCCCTTGTAGCCAGGAAAGCAAGAATCTTTTCAAAGAATCTCTTTGAAGAAATTGCCAATCAATTACAGAAAATAAACGGTGTTTATTTAACTAGGGCACAACAGGAGCTCTGTGTGCACATTCAAAGGCAGGATTTGGATTTTAATCTGTATTTGTCCATCAGCAGGGCATGGACAATACAGAACATTAATTTACTCTGAAGGAGGACTTACTGAATTTATATGCTGCTTTGGCATGCATTTTTGTAAGCCTTTGTTCCCAGTGTACCCCCTCCTGTGAAGGTTACTGATAACACCCAACAAGAGGTTGCATTTCTTTGAAATGTAATTGAGTTTTTGAATTCCTAAGCATTTGTAGCATGCAAAAATATCTCAATATGTTGTCTCGAGGTGATCATCTTCTCAGAACAGCAGTAACCCTTTTTCTGCCCAGAAAAGCCTGTTGGCATTTACAGCATGCCATCAACCGGAATATAGAGTACCTGCAACAAATTTATTTTGCAAACGAGCAACTAATCAAGAATTATTTCTCTACATTATAGTACAATCACTGCTAATAATGAATACACTCAAGAAGATGGTTGTCTTAACAGATAGTTCATGAACTGAAAAAGAGTTAAACCCTATTTTTAAGAAATATTAATATACTACAACATCTGGCTTTGCTATGGAATGGCAATGCTATGAACATGATTTTTAGAGTTGCATGAAAAAAACCGCATAAACAATATATTAATTCTAAATTCTCTAGGTCTATTCTGTATCAGAGAAAGCATGTTAATGCTCTTTTTTTTTTTTCCTCTCCATATGGATGGAAATAGACCTAGCCCTTCCCTGTTCTTTTTACTGTAAGGCCCTCAGCTTGATCTGCTAAAGATAAAGCTAAGAAATGAAGATGTTAGAAGACCCCATGGGGAAGATTTCTCACATCTTCAGGTTACAGGTGTCTGAGTGGGTGTCTGACATTTTCAAAAGAGCCTCTCCTCTCTTGGTGAGACTGTCTCTAGGCTGGCCTATGAAGTCCTTCAAGTAAAGTAAGCTTGGCTCTTTCTTCCATGTAAAAATCACATATGAGCCTGCTTTATACACAGGTATCCTTTCACAAATTCAAGCGTGTATGTGCCTGATTTACAAGTAAAGAATATGCTCACTTATAAAGCATGTAGTTGTACATTTGCATTTAAAAGAATCTGTCTCTATAGGTTTCACTTAGCATGGTGACCATTTTAAGCTGTATATAATTAATCTGCCATGGAAATTAGTTGTTTATTTATTATGTAAGTATGCCTTTTATTAAAACTGTTTTGTGAAAACCTAATTGCTGTTATAGTAATATAGCATAACAGTCCCTCACATAAATACATGATTATTATGTACAGTCACTTATCTGTGAACGAGCTCTGCTACTACTTTCCTTAATTAAGGATACAAAGGGCTCCTTCATCTTTGCATATTCCCTAGCTAGGACATTGATACTCATTATTTCCTAAGTCCAAACACTGAAACTGTGTCAAGAATGCATCTATCACCAGACGGGTACTTATAGTCAGCGTAATTTTCAACTGTGTCAGCAAATTCAGCAATTTGCAATTTCTGTGTGTCTGACGTGTTTTTATTGGTGAAGATCACTTTCAAATACCAAGATCATGAGAATGATTCCTCGGTTAGTCTCCTCAGCAGTCGAATGTAATGACAGTAATTAACAGCCTGTGATTAGCAGCCACTCCAGAAAGTCTTTGAATGTTAATTTGCTTCAACTAATATGCAGCACTTCTGTGTAATGAGATCTATGCTATAGGTTCACAGTGAAAGCAAATTATTTTCCAGCATTTAATCATACAAATGATTCTCAGTTAATCACTTGAACAGTAAACCTCAATGTTCTAATAAGTGACATTTGTTTTTCTGTCATTTGATTTATTACAAATATAGGCAATGGTACGGTATATTGAGCACTGTTTCTTCAAAAAAGGTCATGAGCACACGGTTCTTCTGTGGATCACATCGTAACCAAGGTGATCTCATTTTATCTTTTCAAAGCAAGGTATCCTCCACCTTCCCTTTACCCTACTCTTTTCTCTTTGGTTCTTTAACCTCTTGTTTTCTTTGGGGTGCTTTTCAGTATGGCACCTGAAGTGTTACCCCCTGAACTGCGTTTCTTCCTTTTCACACTGTGGATAGATTCCCAGGAAAACTAAACCAGTTGCATTTCGATGCACTTGAAGAGGGTTGAAAAGAAGCAAGACAGAATGAGCTCACGTTGCCAGTGGACAGTCCAGGAGAGACCATGAGATTGTCACAGCAGCATTAGGGAGTACCCATGTGAATGGCTGCATTGCTTTTTGTGTTTCATGTTTACAAAGGCTAACTATACTCTTTGCAGTTAGGGATGACCAAATTATGCCCTAGGTGGAGGAATCTGACGCGTTAGAAAAAAAAAAGTTCATTATATGAGTGTAGGCTTGAGACAATTATTTTTCTCTGTTCTTCCAGCTGTTTGGGCAAATACGCATTGTGGGCAGTGACACCACACATCGCTTTCCTCCAAGACTGTGCTTAGAAATATGCGAGAAGTTTTTCGCAGCAAGACTGCATGGCCTTCCTGGTGCCATGGGATGTTCAGGAAAAGTCTTTAGGCAGCTCAGGACCTGCAACCCTCAGAGAGAGAGTCAAAGGGAAGGAGGAGCTCCAACCAAAGGACGCAGGTAGTAGATGGCAGTCCGTGAGCTCTGGGACTCCTATGGGCTGCTTGCTCTATCCTTCTAGAAACCTACACTGACCAGAGCCCCGTGAACCAGCATAATCCCACTGTGGGCACTGGAGCAATACCCTCTTTAGCACACTCCTCAGCCATTTTGTCTTCTAGTACAGTTCACAATTGGGAGAAAAAAAATAGTAGTAGATAATTTGAGAGAGGTGTTTGGGGTTTGTTTTTAATCTACTTTTTAAAAATCAAGTTTTTAACATGCAAGTGAGTGCTGGTTTGTCTCTCCCCATTCTGGCTACTTTCTTTTCCTAGCAACCTTGCTCTAGTCATCTTCTTATTCAGATCTTTTGCATGAGAGGAATACCAGTCCTGGAGTGAGTACAGTAAACACCACCCTTAGCTGGAGTCAAGGCATGTACTAGCCCTAAATGTTTTAAGAAACCTCTGTAATTTATTGTAATTTGGACCAGATTGGACCAAATTTCCCCCTTGGAACCAAGATCTTTGGTAACAACATAGTCTCTTTTATTACTCCAGATACCCTTGGCATTGCAGAGGAAACTTCATCTGACACTTTGTGCAGTGTCTTGTCCCTTTCCTGTTGGGGAAAGGGGCAAACAGAGGAGCGCCCCATATCTAATTCTGCAAGCTGGCACCTGCCAGTAGGGACAGGTTTGTCGCTTTTTTTAGCATCATTCACTCAGCGCAAGAAAGAGGGTATTTTGAAAGTCAGCATTCCTGCAGATAGGTAAAATGAAGGGGAATGGATTCTAATCTAATTGTAAATGCCCTGTTTTTAAAACACTTCTTGTCAATAAATCCTTCCATTAACAGACATGCTGACAGCCCAAAGCACAGTCAAATCAGGAGCCCAGCTCTAGTTGTGATATCATATTTCCATCATTCAACGTACAAAAATTTGGAGAAAGTTATACATTGAATTGGCCGATTTAAAAATGCTTTCAGTCTTCAGGAGCTTGTTTTGGTAGAAATACTTAGAATTTTCCAGATTGTGGCATGTTTTCACCATTCTGCCTTTTATGCTGAGCTTAACACCTAAAATGTCCTACACAGAAACCTATCTACAGGCTGAGCACAGGGTTGAAAGTGTGAGATCTTGAGCCACAATTACATTTTTGCTACTGAGTTGCTCCACAGGCTTAAGCAAATCATTTTCCAGTCACATAGTGAGCGAAATAATTCCCCTCCATCCCAGGGATGAATAATGTTGGTTAATAATTAGTTAATATTTTAAACATTTGGAATTGCCTATGAAGATGTAAGTACAATCTTTTTTCCCAACTATGTAGCATCCACCACTGTAAGGTCAGTTGTTGGAGCTGAGCTGGGTTCTCTTTCTAACAAATTTTACCTTGTATTTTTGGTTGCTGTCCAGTTTTCTTCAAGCTGCCGTCAGTCACGCGCAGGTAAGGAGTATTCTTAGCTTTATATTACTTTGCTGCCCCTCCAGCCCTGAATCTCCTCCTTCCATTTCTCTAATTTTGGCCTTATGCAGACTATTATGTCCTCTCTGGATATTGAAAACTGGTACCGCATATAGCTTATTAAGCTAAATTCGAAATCTGCTGGCCCATATTCAGGTTACTCAAGATTAAATATAACTTTTTAAAAAACAAGAACCAGCTTTTGAAGTAGTTTAGCAGGTACACTTTTCGCTTGTTTCTTCTTTTCATTTATTTCTTCTGTTCATAATCTTCTTATTACAAGCATGCAGCTCCATCCACTTGTAGCAGCATTCCTCCAATGCTACCATGAGATTCACTAGCAATGTTCTGTAAATGCCAGCCAAAATCTATCTGCAAGAACATCTGCTCAACAGTGCAAAACTGATGTAATTACCGACCATCATCTTTTATCCTCCTGCTGGGGCAACTGCTCCAAAGCATGACTTTTTGCCCTGAGCTAACAAGATCCAGAAACTTGCTGTTATGTACAAATCCTGCCACGGAAAACTAACATGGCTTATACACAAATTCTGGCAGAATCTTTCAGCTACAAGAAGTAACAAATACCCAAGTGGCATGGGTCTTGTGGAAATACTTTAAATTTTCTATGTTCTTATTTGCTGCTTCTGCTTCATACATTGCTGCTCCATGGGATTACTTTTAATAGTTGGCAATGATCATACAAAAGAATTCTTTTAAAAAAATATATAAATATATATAATAGCAAAAAGGATGTTGCAGATGCTCAAATTTGACTGTAATTAAATTATAACAGGTTGTCATGTATGTGTGTGTGCAAACAGATGATAGATACTAGGAGATTAATATTCTGTACATGTAAATGTACACAATAATGGTTCACAGTATTTGCTTGTAGGAAAAACAGAAATTCACACGCTTTATGGTACTGCTGGTGGATCTATATTGTGGAAACCTTCAATAGACATCCCATACCTTTCAGTGACTTTTTTCTGACAACGTACTCATATCTTCCTCTCCAGGAATTGTTTCCAACATCGCAAACCTCAAAGAGCTTTCAATTCATTACAATTTTCTCTCTCAAGGAACCTGATAAAGAAATGCTTCCATTTTCCTTGTACTGTAGAACTGACTTCCAGAGGAGCCACCTACCCTGGTGGCAGGTTTCACATCCAGTGTCTCTGGATCGCTCTTCAGTCATCGAAAGCATAATGTGCATCCAAAGCATAAAACTCTGACCACTTCAGGGCAGCAAAGCTTGTGCAGGGTCATACATTTCCCAAATAACATTGGTTCCACCTCGTTCCTGGGGAAGGGAGCTCTCCTTCCTGAGCTGGATGAGCCTCTACCTCAAGATCACATTGGGAAGAGTACGCAGTTTTGATTGCACCAGCATAACGTTATAGCTTAGGCGGCTAGGGAAAATCAGCTAACCTACAGTTTTCCAGTCATACCATTTAAAAAAGCAGAGAAACCTGGATTGCTGAAATAAAATCAGAAAGATCCCACCAAACCAACAATATTTGATGTGCAAATGCAACACATAAAGGATGAGGTTTCCATTGTATTTCTATGTAAATACATTTACAAACCATAGCTAAACTTCTGGCAGAGCACCCTGTCAGCATTGCCTGCCTAAAGCTATGCGCCTGCGGGACTCAAGGCGGGAGCTCCCTGTTGAGCAATCTCTCTGCTTCTGCATTTCTGTGGCTTCCAGGCCTGTGTTCTGGTTCACGGAGATTTTGATCACCCCTTAGAACCTCTGTGTGATGATTTCTGCATCGCTGAAGCAGATAGGGTTGTGCTACAACAGGCTGTTTTCATAACCAGGTTTATCAGTTTCCCAGACACACAGGTATGGATTCCTTCTTGGAGGTAGTGAAGGCAGCTGAATACTGGTACCAAGTGGCATTGCTTGTAATGTAAATGGATGTCCATGCAGAATGGTGGGTTTTGCACGTTCTCTGCTATATTCTCGAGTTACTCTTAATCAACGTGTTCTCAGCATTGAGGTCAGCAGGGCTACAAAGTGCTGCAGCAGCGAAGAACTTCAGTCAGGCTTCGTGACTTAAATACTTCAAAAAGATCTGTGGTGGCACTTGCTCACCTCTTCACGCAGTTGCCCCAGACTTTTTGTTAAACCTGTTGATATTTTTATTTCTTTGGACAGCCTTCCTATCGCTACGTGTCTGCACTTTATCATCTGAGGAAAGAACCAATTTCAATGACAGAACTAGACCTTGTTATGCTATGAGTAATATTACACACAGTCCAGCACTTCTGGAGGGAATCTTGAACGCTGGTGCTTTATATACATGATAAACAAGGGGAATTTGGTTTGTATTTGAGATAATTTATGGTATAGCCTGCTTCATGTGTTGCTGCTGCTGTGCTGTTGTTTCATGCCAAGATTCATTACACATAATGGGTTGGCTAACATCTCTGGGACTTCTTAGAAGATCTGTTAAAGAGCCCTAAAAGAAAAGTATGCAGATTATAGCTTCCCATGTTTTTCATAAATGTTTTAGACATTTGGAATGTGTCATTAAAATTTTAACAAAAGGAACCGAAGGAAAGCACAGTACTAAGTATTTTCTTCTTCGTGCTTATTTTTTGGGTAATGAATTTTCTGCTGATTGAAGCATCTTTTGTCTGTTGTTCTTTGACTGTTGATTAACAAAGGGCTAGAACAGTTATCGTATCACTTAGTAAAAGCAGTGTTGTGTAGCACTGCATATGTAGTCCATGTAATCCTGACTCCCTAAAATTTTTGTGGTTTGTGCTTGTGGAGAAAGAATATAAAATGGAGATAAAATCCTGTCGGATTATAATGGTCTGCTTCTAGGTCCACTTAGCTGTTCTTTTGCAGAGGGATAACTGATAGGGAAAGGATAAACTGGGAGAGTCAGGCCGTAGATACCAGTACACTAGACAACATACAGTCCACTTACAAAAAGTAACCTAAATTTCCAGCTACAGGTCTAATATACATGACTGGTGAGAATTGCTTAGAGAGCAATTCTTAGTATTTCTATACATAACTCACTTGGAGGTTTACTTGTGTCAAATTTTGACCTCAGTTACACAAGTACAAATCCAGAATAACACCAGTAAAACCCATGGTCTTGCTCTAGAGTGCTGCCATGCCAGTGTGAAGTGCACATGGCAGCTAGCACCAATTCTTGCCCTTTCCCCCGTAGGGAACGGGCTGCAGCACCCTGAAGGGATCTGACGCAAGGCACTGTGAAGGTGACGGAAGAACACAGAACTGGAGAAGACCCGGTGTGAATAAGGAGAGTCTTTTGGGGCTGGACAAAGGGTCACTGGTGGATGGTGGAGCAGTGGGGCAGGGCCATGCAAGGACAGCAGGAAACTGGCAGAAGGTTGGGGACTCTGCATCTCCTCTGCTTCGCTCAGTGATGAGGGCACCTTGGAGCCTGGTCTGCTCCACTGCTCTGCTGGCCCCCACAGAGGGCTATGTGCAGCTTCCAAATACAGTCTGTGTTTGGGTGAATCATTCACCTGTGATCACTTGAGCTCATTGCGTATGCAACACTATTGCTGTTAATCCCTCTGGTATTCCCAGCTCCCTGGATTTTATTTGGGTTTAGAGCTAGTGGTCCTTAATTTTTAGAGTGAGCCTTTGAGGCTCCGCTAGAACACTCCTAATATGGGATTCAGTACTTATATTTTATTTAAAACACAGGGCTTGTTACTACAGTGCTTTTAACATTCTAATGTATACATAAAATTTTTATGGCGCTTTCTCTTCCTGAGAAGTCTCAGATATAAAACAATTTTTCAAGGAAAAAAAAGGCATGTAACGGCCCTGCTTTGCTTTAATTTTGGGTCCACAAAAGTCTCTTGCTATGTGTGATTGATATCAGTGAAAACAGAAAATAAATCTCCAGGAACAAAGCATCAGAGCATTTTTAAAAGCAGTTTATTCCTATGCTGGCCTCAGCACACTGCCAGTTTGGTCCCTTGCAGACCATGGGGTAAAGCTGCAGAGGGACGGAGCTGGAGACATCCCGACCACCTCACCCGCTGTCTCCGCAGTGGCCCCCAGGTATGTTTCTGGAGAACTGCTGCCCTTACTCATCTCCTCTGAGCCTAGTTCTCTCCTCACATATCGTTTTTCCCCCATTTCCGTTTCCCATCCAAAACACACACACCTCATCTAGAGGTGCTGCCAGAGATGAGGTGAGGTTGCAGCCCGGCTGTGATGCAGGGTTTGGTTCTGCTGGCAGGAGGCACAGAAATACCATGCTGCTGCGGTGCAGGAGCACCAGGTGGTGGAGAACTCCTTGGTTGAGACCCTGCAAAGGGGTGGGGGAGATCCCCAGGCTGTCCTTATGGCACTGCTGGCCTTCCTGCTGATGCAAAGCAAGCAGGAAGCCATCATGTGCATGCCCAGATAGCTGTAGGCAGCAAGAAGGATGATGGCTATAAGGTGTGTAGCAATCAGATCTTTCTCTTGTTCCTTCTGGTACAATAGGTCCATTGGCACAAAACCCTTTCCCTGAAGGTATTATCAATGTAATGTGACTGAGCCACAAATTCCATCTGGATGTCACCGTTGGGATCCATACCTGTGGTGCTTTTTTTATCTGGGACAAACAAAATACGGCATCCCTTAAAAGAACTTTGTGTTCACTCGTCACTTTTCTTCCGTATGGAAGTTCCTGCTTTACCAGGGAAATAGTGGGGTGTAACATTTCATTGAACGTCAAAAGCCTGAACGTGCACCTACCGGCTCTTCATCACGGGTTTATCTGTGGGCAGCTATGAGAAGCTGAACCCTTGTTGAAACCAAACCAAACAGAATCAGATCCTCTTTTTAACATTCAAGAGAGTTTGATTAGCTGTTTGTTGATATACTAAAATGTTTCAGACCATTCTTTGGTGCTTATTTAATCATGCTTTTCATACTATAGTAAAAATGCTAATTATTATTCTTACTGTTTTCAACTGGAACAGTAAATAGCATGGGAAAGGTGCTTACAGCGTATTTCCACATGGCAGAAACCAGGAATTACTGGAAATCTCACATGAAGTTCTGCTCTTATGAGATTTCCAGACCAAAGACCTTTAGATACATTAAGTTGCAATTTACAGATTTTTTTTTTGTATTAATAAAACCAGGTCAGCCACAATTTGTGAGATTTTTTTTTTTTTGCTAAAAGGAAAAAAATTGGTACAGTTCAAAATTAATTATGCATGTTTATAAATATGTGTGGGTGAACACCCTCAAAATCTATACACAGATTAGATTTATAGAGTACAATTCAATACTGTTTTACAAAGCAATAAAAGTACTTGCCGATTCTCATGAAAAACATCAATATATTTTAGTTTTAATAATGAAAATGTTTAATAAATAAGATCCAATTATCAGCTTCATGGATAATACAACACAAAACCTTTTTTTGCATGTCTGTGTATTTCATCTTTATTTTTATCAGTCTTCTCAATTCACTTTTAATATTTCTCCAGTAAATTTTTTTCGACAATAGACCTTGGCTAATTGTCCTACTCCTTTTACTTTGAATTTCACGATGAGGAGTTTAATGCAGAAAGGTTACTTATTTTTGTGAACAAGTCTGGCAGGGAAATGGGTGTTGCTTTGTTCAGTGTATTTTGCATAGAGCATATCATAATTATTTTTATATCTCTTGGTTGAAAGACAATCTTGTGATCTATTGTCCTTGAAAGCTGTTGTTGTGGTATTTTCCTGTATTTACTCTGGAAATACAACCCAAAATTTCATCTTGATGCAAACAGATACAAAATAATCCAGTTTATTTCTTCCTTATACTGGACCAGCAGCTTTTACCTTCTACTTAACATCAAATGGTGACGCAGCACTTGGACATTAATTTCTTTTTCAAATATGAGGTTGTTTTTCCCTCCATTGAGGTTTCATAGGGTAAAACTGCCCTAAGAGTGGGCATCACTGATTCTATCTACTTTATATGTGAAGTTCAGATGAGCACAAAAAAGTTATTCCCTTTTGCTACAATTACCTCCTCCTTTGAAGAAACTCTTCCCATTTCCATTCCTTTTCCTCCAAGCTCTGGAGAGGAGCTCATAATTCAACAGTGGCCAGACATCCGTATGTGCTTATCTAAGCACAAAATATTTGGAGTGAACATTGCAGCATGTGATTCGTGGTGGATTTTAAAGGCAGGCAGGCACTGGAGCTGATGCAGGAGGTGTGTGGTGGCCCGTTTAGCCATGTGCTGGCTAAGGACCCTTATTGACACTACGTGGGATGCAGAAGGCCCGTTTGTGGCAGTGGGAGCCGTCCCAATTGTAAATAATGATCAGGCTCTTCAACTTTTTTTTCCTTCGTGTGTTGATGCTGTATTTGGGAGCACGGATGAAGTTAAATCTTGTATTGGCTCACAGCTGGTGCCACTGTTGCCTCCCCACAGCCAGAAGGACAAGCGGACAGGTCGTTTTCTGCTTTGTTAAGAGATTTGAAGGTTAGAGCATCAAAATGGTAATTTCAATCAGAGCCAGTCTGGTTGCTCAACAGGCTAACGGAGCTACTGTGGGCTGTAGATCTTAATGCACGCGGAGACTGTGATCTAATTCTGAGCACTGCTTCTTGGGTCAGATCTGGTTGAGTCAAATTGCGACGCGTCAGCCCATCAGGTTGCTCCTGAGAGGCTGCCTCCTGCCTAGGTGGCAGCAAAAAAAAATACAAAGAAGGAAGGAAATGAGACCTTGCTTTGCTGAACAAGCACAAATCTCTGCATTAAGGATTAGCACTTAGAAAATAATCCACTGTTGCCTTTAGTGTAATCTCAGCAGACATACTAAATTCAGTGTTGAAGCCTTTGCAGGTACTGTCAAGTGCCAGACAAAGGCATTCCTTGCAAATGGATGGGAGTAGAAAGCAGGGACTGGGAGAAAGAGAACAGATTAATTTCTTATTGCCACCCGATTTGTCCTTGTAGTCAACATCCAAGTGATGTTGACTAAAACAGGTATATATTCATAACACTGTTATGAATTCACAGTTTTATCCAGAAAGGAGAGAGGGATTGCAATGGCTTGATTTCAGGTATAAACAAGAATTTATTCTCACTGTATAATAACTAATAAGGATTTGTAGGCACTTGAAGGAATAACAGTATATTTAAAACAAACATACAGGGGTGTTTAGAACCTTACTATAACCCTCCCCTGATGCACAGGTCTGTGCCCAGCCCCAGCACGCTAACAATAGCAGCAACAGCAATTATACAGCAACCGTGAGTAAAATTTTTCAAGACACCATAGGTACTGTATTAGAAGAAAAAAAAACCACCCAAACAAACAAATTAGCAAACAGAAAGCACAGCACAGCACTTAATCACATAGTTGTCTCATTTAAATCAGTGGGTCGACTCATTTTCGCATAATTATACATGTTTTTAAGATATGCTTGGTATGTCACAAGACTGTGTAATCTTATAATTGCAGCTATCCATTTCCCCTATGTTTGCCCTACCTTTGGAGGAAGGACTGCTCTTTTGTCACCAGTTGTAGGGTAGGTAGCGTGGGGGGGGTGCAGGCTCGCGACGAGAGCTAGTAAGCACCACGATGGAATGCACAGTAGCGGTGTCTTAGCTTAAAAATAATTAATTATTGCTGGAGAGACAGTAAAATACACAAGTTGGTTGAGGACAGCGATACTACAGCAACCTTGCAGTAGAAAAGGAGAGGGTGGCAGGGTAAATGGCTCCTGCCGCCTTCGGCGTACGCTGCAAAAGTCAAAACCAGTGGAAGCCAGACCAGGTAGGTGGAATTACAAGCGTGGAGCTCTGGCAGATATTGGGGGAGTGCAGGTGGTGGGAGAACAGTAGTAAAATGATGTGTTTTATGTTACTGGTGTCCTGTCTTTTATTTACTTTAGTCTGCTGGCAGGATGTTTCTCTGTAAACATTACCACAAAACACTTAAACAGGAATAAAAGTAACTTTTATTGAAGGAATTTAAAAGTAGTCTCTGGAAAACATGCGAGAAACACCATGTGGACTCCACATCTTCTTCAAAGTAGAGTGAACACAGCAGGGATCTGCTACTGTCACCAAAACCAAATCCGAACTGCACCTTTTAATATTTATATAATTGAAAGTACAAATCAAGGTTGCTGTCTGAAAGCGCAAACATTTCACGACAGTGAAAGAGTCAAACTCGCCTTTTCAAACTTGTAATAGAATATGGAGCACCAAATTAAGCCCATAGTTCTGGCATAAACCAGCAACATCAGGACAATAGTGCTTACCACATATTGCAAAATATAACTTTCCATTCTTTAGACTAATTAGAGAGGCAGCCAGTAGCACCACTATGGTTCTGTCAGCATTTCCACAATAAAACCCCCTTTTCAGGGCTTTATAAGTTGGCTGTAAAAAATTAGCTTCAGGCTGAAACTTGGCAAGCCATGGTTCACCCCAGCAGCAAGTCGAGCTGTGCGTGTGGTTATGTGTGTGGTTTGTTGATTGTTTCCTAAATACAAATTTTCATTAAAATTAATTTTGCCACTTCTTGGAAGACAATAATAAAATAAACCAATTTTTAAACGAGTGTCGTCACATTCTTTGGCAATCTCTCGCAGAAAGTTAATTGTGAAAGTATGAAGGTTTGAGGTGAGAAGCATACAGCCTTCTGATGCTTTTTTGTTTTAAATTAAATCATCGCAAGGGAAGTTCGAAAGCAGGTTGTTACACTTCCACGATGAACTTATTTCACAGGGCGTGATCCAGACTCCATGAAAGACATCGAGCAGCTTTGATAGAAAAAGGCCCCACAAAAAGCAGCTCACATGAGGGCTCTGGTATTCAAATAGTCCCTGGAGCTCTTGGAATAGCCATGCCAAAGGGAGGATCAGGGTGTCCCCCTCAGGCCGCAGGAATGTCCAAGCCACTAAACGCTTAGGTGGAGAGGCCATCGGTGTCCTCCTCCACTTGGCACCTAGCGGTGGCAACGTCAGCCCTTCCTAGGCTTGTGCCACAGATCAAACTGAGGGATCTCTTCCAGTCATGGGTGGTAAACCCCTGTTTGTCAAATTTCCATGTTATGGATAAGCACAGGGCACTACTTGAGAAGGGCTCACATAACTCACCTATATCCACAAATTTTGAAGTGCACTGAGTAGCATTAATAACCTCACTGCAAATGCTTCTCTTTCAGCTTCACTGCGGTCTGTAGAAATGCCCAAAGAAACTGGACGCTACTGTGCATCTGGAAACACTGCAACATGGGGAGAGAAGTGGAAGTATTCGAAAGGAAATCAGAAAGACTGGTAAGATGGGCAAAGCTGACCTTTTTTTTGTCTTCAGGGGAGTCTTCCTCATTTTAATGTGGTTTACATTTTGTTGTGGGTTTTGATTTATTTTTCTTTATTTAGCATTTTGCACAGTTAATAACTGTTGACTATTAAAAAAGACAGGTAAAAAATTGAAGCCACAGAAGCTAGCATTGCTTCTTCCACGGAAGCAAATAAGAGAAATATTCTAAAAGTACATAGGAGATGGAAAATGTCATCAATATGCACTGACATATTCTCCAAATCATTCTTCAATATAAGTGTCACGAAGAAAACTAACAATCCACATCCAGTATTCTTCAATCAATGAACAGTTGAAGATGAAAATTAATATTATAGAGTAGAATAACCAATTATAAGCCAATTCAAAAATCTATTCATCATGGACTCATTTTCTGCAATGGGTGGATGAGATTTGAAAGGGAGAGAAAGCGAGTGATTAAGCAGCACTGAGCCAACTCACCAGCTTCCCGAGCACAGAGCTTTGTCACCACCCCAAAAGGAGAGCTGATGTCGGATGAACAAGTGAGATATTTGGGCTCAGCCCTCCTTCCTGAGAACAAGGAGTCAGCTAAGAGGCTCTTACACAGAGGCAGGCTCAGGATCTCCATCAGATCAGCAGAATTTTGTTCCAGCGTTAATTTTCTCCAAGAGTAGCTGCCAGGATATCCTTGAACACATAAACCCAATTAAGCCAAGCTAAACTGATCATTAGGCTTTCAAGTATGTGTCTGCTGGTATTTTATAAGGCCGTAGTCTACTTAAAGTTTCACCTCCTGCAGCCACCCAAGGTTGATCCTGGGAGTCCACTGAAACAACAGGCAAAAGCTCCTAAATTTCTGGGGGAGACTTTGAGTGTCTCACAATTACAGAGGCTGCCCAGACCACTGTGGCTCATGCAAGGATTCCTACAAATTTCTCTTTACCCCTTCCAGCTGCCGAGGTGGCACCCACTCTGAGTAGCTGGTGTGATTTGACCTACACCTGTGGGCATCCCAACAGTGTGCAAGTGGGAAAGCGTGTGAAAGGGGTGTAGGAGACACACACGTGCTTATCCAGGCAAAGACTGAATTCCATTTGTCACCTCGAGAACCCGTTTACATTTTCTTATTTTTCTCCATTTGCAATAATCATCACGCTCTGGCTGTGACCACGCAGTTGTCATTCAGCAAGTGCTAGCACCTAGTGGAAAGCAAACAAAACCTAGTGTCTCCCTTCTCCTCCCTTCCAAACCCACCTCCTCACCCCAGCCCTAGCTTATATAGATAATTCACCTTTACACAAACAACCCAGAAGGCCCAGCAACCAGACACTTTTTTAAATAAAGTGAATAAACTGAATTTGTTGAACAGGGAGGGTATGCACCATTCCCTAATCCCACTGCTTTCCACTGACCCTACACAGCCATTTTCAGTGACCCAAGCTCAGAAACCAACATCGCTTCTGCTCATCTGAGCTTCCGTTTCTTACAAGGTTAGTTCACACTTAAATATGATGCAGGACTAGGTGAGCAGATACATTGGAGAACATCTACAGGGACTATATCGAGAGCCCTGGGCCAATAGCCCCAGGTCAACACCCGCGGCCACAGCTGGTGTCTGCCCATCCTCGTGCTCACTTTTGCCTGTCCTATTAGAGACCTCGTGAGCATGAAGACATTCTCCCTCTGTGAATGCTGTATGCATTTCTTTATGCTTTACCAGGTCTTCTCTGATAGCAAACATCTTGTACCTTTTGCTTGAGGCGGTGTTCGCTGCCTTTGATTCCCTTTCAGCAGAACTCAAGAACCTGCAGGGTCAAGTCCTGTTTTCTTAAATTAGGAGATGTGCTGACTAAATGACGTGACTAACCAGAAGCAGCCAAGAACACGTGGCCCAGCTCTTTGTGGTAGAGTGCTGGAAAATGAAATGAAAGGAATGTAAACATTTTATCATCACATCCCACATGAAAAAAGATTTTAAAATGCAACAATTTATGAACTTCTTTTGTGGATCAGAAGGATTTTCAGGCCATCAATATCAATGCTATTGTGCTGTCATTGCCTAGGACTTGTGTGGCCTCCACAGCTTCATGCACTGAATAAGCACTTCCCAATATTTAAAGATCCCCTTTGCCTGTTTGTAATCCCTTTCTTTGTTCTGTTTTATCTGAAAGGCACTGTCTGACTCTTTTTTCCCTCCCATCCCAGGCCCTGCTCATGTTTTTAACGAATAAAAACCTGCAGACTGCAGTTGTGATGTCCATATTTCTGCAAGAATCTCCTCTGTGATTTCTGCAAGGTTGCACACAACCCAACTGAACGGGAACCCAAAGTCTGCTGCCAGTGACTTTCCTGAGATCATGGGGAGTGTGAAGGAAGAGAAACATCAAGCTAGATCTTGGCTGCATAATGCCGGCTACTGGAGGAAACAGAGGGCTGAAATCACAGGTGGCGTAAGAGGTAAGTCAGGGCAAGTGCCTGTATCAGAAACTAGTCTTAATTAAATGATCAAAACCTAAGATAGAATCTGGTACAACAAAAATAGAAACAGAGCAAAGGGTAGGACAAAATGTATTCCTTATTGCATCTCAGCTTCAAATTATCGTTAAACGTGTACCTTAGGCTGAACCTGACCCAACCTGACATGCACCAGATAGTTACACCACGACTTCTGTCACTGCTGGTGACTGGTCTAGCAATAGTGCAGGGCTTGAAAAACCTGGAAGAATGGTAGTTTTTAAAATGTATATATTTGTATTTAAAAAAACCCCTCTCATCATATTCTTCATAAGAATCTAATTATTTCACACAAGAAACATGGAGGATATATGCATATATTTGTACCTATATGTAATACAAAGGTAGTTAACAACACCTACAGCGCTACACTTAGCTATTACTTCCTCGGCACATCTTAAACCGAAGCCAACCTGGTGGTTTGTACTATTCTGACATGACATAGCAGAGAACATCCCATCACAGCACTGGCACTCTTGTCTGCCTTCGCTGAAACCTTGCACGATTGCGCTGCACCAATTACGCTGTCCAGAGGGCCATCACGAGTTTCCCTCGTCAGTTCGTGTCCTCCGAATCCTGCCAGGTCATGCTGGCAGGGAACAGAGTGACTCCAGGGAAGTCAGGGCATTGTGCTAGTGATGAATTCGGCCCTTTGTAAAAAGAGACTGGTATCCCTCTTTTCCCTCTATTTCTCTCTCCAGCAGGAAATTTCCATTTCCAATCTAGTGACTCACGCAAGTCTCTTCATCTTTTTAGGTGAAGCTCTCAGATGAAGATGAAGAGCAAAAGCTAAATTCTAGAAAGCAACATAAAGGGGATGCCAGTTATGATTAGGCTAAATTTAATGCACTCTCCCATGTATGTTAATGCTTTATGTACAGCTATACATGCAGCTAAAGGGATTGACAGAAAATAGGCTGAGAAATGGAAGAAAATGAAGTTCACAGAAAAGGCTGTGTTTCCCCAAATGGAAAGCATTTAAAGATTGGGAATTGCCTCTTTCTTATACCCATGTTTCCCTCCCAACTCTATCAGCCAACTTTCTGCTAACCCTCCCTCTGCTTTTAGTTATCAACTTGCTTTTTTTTATCCTGTTCATAGGAAAAAAAAGCCTGCAGACAAGAATGGAAAACAGAATTAGATAAATATCTGGTAGTGTTTCATGAGCAGTATATCCTAGAGAGAGCAACAACAATCTAGATAAGGTTCAACTTTTCTTTTTGCTTGCTTTAAGGACAGTTGTTTGGCAGCTCCACACTTCCCATGTATGCTTTTCAGTTTATGTATAAATGTAAACTTCCTCCCCTGAGTATCACCCCGCAAAGAAATAAATAATAAGGGAAAAAAGTTTGGGGGAGAGATTTGTAAATGATAAAAATCGTATGCATCCATAGTAACAAGTTTTGTATAAAGATTTTTAAAGCAGCCTTTTTACTCTCATGCGTAGGAAACGTAAAAAGCGATGATTGCTTTTTTTTCACAACCAGTAACTACACAGATAGATATGCGGGGATAGGGAGGGACAAACAAACCCAAAGATGACAGATCTGTACAGAATGCTGTTAGTATGCCAGATCTTATTACAGAGCAGTGGGAGGCCTTGTACACTACGTACCAGCTCTATGGGGACCTCCATATTTAAAACAAGATGAAAAAAATGTGATTTGAAAAACCCCTCATGGGCAGCCTTCAAAGGCACAGACAGGTTCTGACTGGATTAACATTTATTGACTGTTTAAGCCTGCTTTTTTGCTTCAGGACAGAGATACACGAGTTTAATTGCGGAGGCTGTTCTGCCAACTGATCACCAGAGTGGCAACCAAAGCTTTACTAATCGGTCCTTCATTAAAGAAAAGTCTCTATTACAAAACAAATTAAGCATGCTCTGATCCTAACCTACAGGTCCAATGGCATTACAGCAAAGTTTAAGCTGTTAGAGCACTGAAAAACTTATTAAGGTTTAGCGCTGAGATAGCACTTTTGTATTGATTTTACAATACACAGGTATTATGATTTATGGAGTGCTAGTGTCACTCTAACAAGCTGAAGGACACACAATATCATCTCCAACATCATTAAAATTCAGAAGCCTCTAGAACTAACTCATCAACCACTGTACATTGTCACAGACTATAGAGCTGTATTCCGGTTGGAAAATGCCCTAAGCTTTCCGGACAGTTGTCTTCCTGAATCATTTAATTAGAAAAAAAAAAAGAAAAAAAAAAAAGAAAAAGTATATGTATAAAAAAAAAGAACTCAAACTCTGCATACATTTTAAAAATCAACTAATTGCAAATGCCTCTTTCATGTAGCAAAATGGCACTATTATTTAGTATCACCTATAGCAAAATGAGTTTTTCTGCCTTCTGTGGCCTGAATACTGGAGTCCCGCTATTAGGGCTGTTGGAAATAGCTGGTTAATCCAAAAGGAAAGAGGAAGGCTTTGGCGCGCTCACTGAAAGCCGTGCATTATTTCACCTCGTTCTGTCTCAGGAATGTTTTATTTTACGGAAGTTTGGCTTGTCGTGTCCGTCCCCCCCCCCGCCCCCGCCCCAGACCAAAACCTCCCTCCCAAAGTGCCCGCTCTCGCTTTTTTTTTTCCCCAAGAAAAGACAAAACCCGGCGCTCCCGGCATCGCGCTCCTTTTAAAAAAGCGGAGGAAGCGGCGTCCGCTGCCCACGGCCAGGAGGGAGCCCCCCATGCGGCAGCGCCCGCCGGCACCGAGCCCCCCGCCCCGCTCGGCGGAGCGGTCCCGGCCCCGGCCCGGCCGCGGCGGTTCCGCGGTGCGCTGGAGACCCCTGTCGGCGGCCGGCAGCAAGGGCGGGCCGGGGGGGGCCGGGGCCGCTCCGCCCGCCGCAGGCAGGAGCCGGGCATCGGGCCGCGGCTGGCAGACAATCCCAAAGGTGAGCCACGCCAAAATACACACCTTTTCTCCTTAAAAAATGTTTCGGGTTTTTTTTGTTTTGTTTTTTTTGCTTGTTTGGTTGGTTTTGGGTGGTTGTTTCTTTTGCCCAGGTGTGTGCCTGCACTTCCCGTAGCGCAGCAGTCGAGCCTCCGCTGCTGTACCCCGATTCTGAACCGCTACTGCCAAGTTAATGTTTTAATATTTTTACAACGTGCTGAGTAGAGGCACAACTTTGCCTTTCTTCTAGCGATATCTAAGCACAGGAAATCCTCCTCCTGGCATTTTATAACTCAGCTCATTGAACGCGTGCAGATGACAGTAGTGTCTACAGCATGGGAATGGATCTGGGCTAGCTGAAGGAATTTATCTTGGCAAAATCCTGTTTTACTATCCAGCGGTGCGCTAAGTAGTTGCTATTTGTAATTATATCGATAGGAATACTCAAGCCTGCTTCTTCTCCATGTTATTATTCGTGCAGCCCACATGTGGTCATTTACGCCAGCACTACCAAATCGTTTAAAAAAGGAATGTAGGAATGACTGTACAAACCACCTGAGTACCAAACCCATTTGTTTTTAATAAGGTGGTGTAAGATGCCAGGCATTATATAATAAGAATTTCCATTCTTTTGCACCGTGATCAGTGATAGCTGTTATTTCCTACCTCCGTTCATGAAAAGTGTCATATCGTTATTACATTTGCTATACGAATATAATCAAATATAGAAACACGTGTTCCACTGCCGATCTTTTGTGTGCGCAGCTCCCCTTACAAGCTGTGGGAATGTTTCATGTGAAAGGACTTCAAAGTCGGGCGACTGGATAGCTAAAGCTTTTTAGAAAGCAGCCTTATCTGAGTGTCCTAAATTAGCAGAGCCTTGTAATGTGCCCCGTGCTCTGTCTGGCATATACATGTTCATTTTCCTCCCAAATTCTGACACATCTAAATATTTTTTAGCTTTGGGTACACTTGAAAGTGTCGTTTAGAGATGCAAAATACTTCCCAAATTATTTTTCTAAATAGAGTTAAACTGTAGCTTACTGATTACTTTTATCTTAAACGACCCTTAGAGCTCTTCAGATTTACCCCTTACACTGATGTGAGTCTTAATTCACCCAGGAGAGCCTCCCCATCTCAAATCGCACTGATGCCCAGCAGAAGTACGTTCAACGTAAACAAGATCAGAATCGGTCCATAACGTGTGAATAGCACTTGGAAGTAACTGAATGAAAACCCCCACAAAAGTATAAATGAGCGTTTCTGTCTGCTGAGAACTGCAGTACCCTCCTTTTTTGAATCTCTTACAAATCTACTAAAAATCCTGCCAGACTCAAGTGGTCCTGCAAAATGCTACTCCGCTATGTACAGCAGAGTAAAATCTCAAAGAATAAATTATTTTAAGTCTTCTTAAAATTATGACAATGTATCTATCTCACGAGGATTAGATGTTTTCCAAATCAGTGTTAATATGCATTAGTCAATGGCTTATTGGAGTGATTGAAGTTGTTTATATTTTGTTGCTTATATTTTTAATAGCATGTTATTTCTAAGGAAGGGAGAAAAGGCTTTTCCTCCCTGTATCACCAAAGACGCCCGATTGCAAAAATTCAATCAACCCTAAAATTAAAATTAGGAGGCCGGATCGGCACGAAAGCAATTGTGTTATAAGTCAGCGTTCAGATGTTATTGATAGAAAAGCTAATGCAATACATTTTCCTCTGTCACACGTTTCTGGCCCAAAGCAATTTGCCAACGAGCTAACCACCTCAGCATAAACACCGGGGAGCCCCCGCTGGGTCCTGGAAATCCCGCTTGTCTGCAAGTGCACAATATACAAGGCAAATCTCCATAAAGCTCGGTGCCACAGTTGAATACAAACACTCCTCAGGTCCTGCTGCGACTTGGCAAACCCCACCGGACAGCTGGAAGCTGGGAGGAAAGGAGCCGCTGCCAGTAACGGGTTACCAGGGATTGGCAGCGCAAAGTTTCCCGCAAACAGACAGTGGCCGACATGAATATTTTGCCGGAGGATATTGACGTGATATATAAAATATATATGATGACACACGGTTGCATTTGATAGATATTTGACAGGATATAAAGCACAGTGCCTTTCCGATACGATCCGTGCGCTTGGGTTTAGGGATTAAACCCTGAAAAAACAGAGTTTGTCCCAACCTTAGGTTTTACCTCACGAAATCAGATATTGCCCTAAATGTCATTTCATTGCGTATCAAAAAGATTTAGCATACTAAGGGTCACGAATGTGTATATCTAACACCTTTGCAGCTGCAGTTTGCCGTAGCTCAATTGCATACAGTCACTCTTTCATTTTCTTTCTTGGAACCACTTGCAATGAAGTGCTACCGGCGATCATTGAAAAAAAAAAAGATTGCTCTTTTTATGTAGCTTGAATATACAAAATGGTGCTTATCTGCGTTCCAGCGTAAAGAATGCTTGAAAGGCAATTCGAAGGTATAAAAGAAACAGCTAAATTAGGGATTGGCGTACTCGATCGTCATTAGTCTAGTGCGAAGAATTTTTAACGTAAAGAAGCTACATTTTCTAACTGTGAATAAAAGCCGGGCGTTCTCTAAGTGTTATAATAAATTAATGCAATATAAACAGGTACACTTATCCTCTAAAGAAGCTTATTAACCAGACTGCTAGTGCTGCAAAATTCAGCATACGGTAAACAATACTTTTTTTTGTTAGAATAATGACGTACCGTTTATTCTTTTATACTATGCAGCACTTGGGGACCACATCCATTTACCAAAATAATACCAAATTAGTACTGCAAATATTGAAATCAGACCTTTCAGACTAACCAGTGGCCTAATTTTCTCTTCAATCTGCTCTTAATCTCAATTCATCAATAATACTGCCTTATTATAGGACTTTGACAGCGAGCTAGGGCTTTTGATAAATTATACATCTCAAGCCAGATTTAAAATTTGAAGCTCAAGTGCTAATTATCTGTACAGGCCTAGTTAATAACGAGATTTCTTGTTAAGTATCTGATCACAGCATGGGCATCATTTGTCAAGAACCTCAAGTCTACCTTGGAGACTAGCTCTTCGAATTCTCCCTTGCCTACCATATGTAAAATTGGGATCTTTGTTTCTATAATAACCTTTTATTAGGAAGCTGACATAATGATTAAGTTCGCTGTAGACACATACAATGAGTTAGACAATTACCCTTGCTGCTTTAAACTACTCAGGCTCCTAGCAAGACAAAATAATTAATATTGAATTTTAATTTGATGTGTTCCACATTTAAACCCCAATTTGCAAAGTACACCTGGAAGGCTGCCGCTGTTTCCTTGCAGTTTGTGCTGATGAAATAAAGGCTCCTGCAGCTTGAATGTAAAAGCACAGAAGGCATGATGCACCACAATCACTTCTCAGTGGAGCAAAGAATTTTCGAGCATTAATGGGAAAGGTAATTACCTAGGTCTAACTTTATAGCCTTTTCTCTAATGAAACTATAATCTCCCAGGCCTACATGGTTTAAGCATTTACATGATTTTAACGATTTCACTGCCATAACGGTTGTCACACGTGGTAATTTAGAAACTCGGGGCCTTGAAACAAAGATGCTAATTATATTTCTATATTTTTATTATTAGAAATAAAACCGGACTGTGCGAAGTGACAGAACCATAATAAAAACAACCGTGGGCTGCATTGACTAAGTGGGAGGAGGTGGTGGTGGTGCGGGGGGGGGGCATATTTGTTTGCAGGAAAAAAGGCGCCCGAGAGGTTTCACAAGTGTACCTGTTAACTGCGCCGTGAGGTTTAATTCCCCTGGGCTTTGGCAGCGGGGAAAAGTGTGCGACAGGCTCCCAGGAGCTTCAGTCACCCCCACGTGAGGCAAAACTCCCATTGTGCCCACTTGTGTAGTCGTTCCCTTATTAAAATACAAACGGTTCTCAGCCATAATCGCCTAAAAGACACATCACGTAAAGACAGCATCGCCCTTGGAAGGTCCAAGGAAGGAGTCCTGCAGCCCTTCTCCTCTACTGGTCCAGTGCTCTCCTACAAGTGCTACCGCAGCCCTCACGGCAAAGCCTCTGCCACAACTGGCAAGCGCTTTCTCCCGTGTACAGATGAATTCGAGCCCAAAACATGTGGGGAAACGGGCTTATTGCCTGATGGACTGGACGGAGCAGCCATTTGCCGGGCGTATCCCGTTGCGTGGTTCCAGCTTTTCAGAGCGGAGCCTCGCGTGTCTGCTGGGGTGGGACGGGGCTCCCACCCCGCTCACATCATCTGCCCTTCGCAGCGTTTGCAGCCTCCCCGCTGCGCCTCTCTGCTAGCCTCTGCTTTTACTGCACTGGGCGGTTTGGCTACCACCTCACCTCTACGTCAGACCTGCAGGCTGATTTTACTAACGGCGTCACACCATTAATAAAATCAGCTTTCCCAATGACCTCATCTCCGGGGCTCGGACCCCAGCAAGTGCCCTGCCTTTACTCAGCTCTAGAAGGGCTGAGTGGCTTCCTCCAGCCTTGGCTTTTGTCTATCCTTGAGAACCTCACAGCTCTAAACGAGCTGAAGTCATCGCTGCTACAATTTCCAAGGTAATCTAATTTGATGTTCATCATCACGGCACAGCTTTATGTTCCAAGACCCGCTCGCATCCACTAGCCGTGGGCATCAGGTGCAAAGTTTGGATCCGTACCAAAATATGAACTTTCCAAAAAGGCGAATGTGCTCCTGCCTAATGCAGATACCTTCTGATTATTATCAGCTTACAGAGGACACAAAATGATACATTTAAACAGAAAAATCACAAGCCACTTTGCTGATAGGAAGGTGAATCTCCATCTCATTCAGAGTGTCAGTGGGGAGCCAGAATTTCCGTTCTGTGGAAAATTCAGATGTTTCAGGTTTTTTCAATTCTTTACCGGAATGAAAATCCAGGAAGATTAAAAAAAAAAATATCAAGATTATTTCTCTGGCAGCGTCACTCCTGCTGGTCAAAAAAAATAAGACTGTAAGTTGTGTCTTTTGGGTCACAAATTCCAGTGAAAGACAGTGTAAGAAGACATCTAGTAGAACAACCTCAGAGAGGTAAGCTCTGAAAAATCCCCAGGGAGTGACGGGCCTGAAAGATGAAGCCATGGACGGAGAAACATGGACAACTTAATATGGTGACCAAACACAAGATTTCTACTTTGGCCTCTTTGCATTGATAGGAGAAAGACCAGATGAGAGCCTTTCATGAAACTGTATCGATCCTTTTAGCCTGGGGAGGGAAGTACCGTTGCCCAGCCTGGCACCAAAGCGAGAAGGAAAGGAGCTGCCAGGCTGGGGAGGGGCGAGGATGTAGTGGTCGGCTGTGGGGGTCTGTGGTTTTTCTTTTTCCCTTTAGGAAAAGGAAGAATTAAAAGCACCTCCTCTGCCTCAGCTCAAGGAGGACACTGCAGACTAGAAGGAGCTCATGTGGCATAATAACGTGTGATGATGGCAGGTAAAAGCTTCTTTTATCAAAAGCTTGAACTCATCAGTGTCTGTAGATCAGCACTTACCACTATATATAAATTCAGAAAGATAATTCCCAACCTCTAGGGATTCAAAATCCAAAGGTCCTCTCTGGTCCACTGACAAGGAAAAACCTTTTTGTAACATTTCCACGGTGACTTTTTCAGCGTACCCTAGGTGTTAAAACTGCTTTGGCTTTGTTTGCATCAGCCACAGGGCAGACAGACTAACAAGAGACATGGGCTGGTTACTGCCTGCGCTCTTCTTGGCACTCTTCCATTACGGAAGGTAATTGTCTCGTCTTCTTTGACTAGTGAGCGAGGTACCTGAAGTTTACAACAGGGAAAGGGTACGAAGGGTACAATGGAGGCAGCGGGAGAAACGAAGGTGCGGTGGGTTGTCACCAGTGAAAGCCCATGGTGTCCCGGTGCAGATCCCAAGGCAGCCAGGAGGTGCTTTGGTACCTCACGGACACGTCTGTGGATCTGCTGCAAATCACCCATGTCCCTGTGCCACGGGCCAGAGCAGCATCTTTCCCAGCTTGTGCTATCCCAGGAAACCCACAGGCACGCGTGCAGACAGACACATTTAATTAAGTTGTCTACTGCTGCGCGCCCTGCGCTCATAACTCACGTCAGGTGTGTCCAGCCAGGCTGTTTATCGCGAGAAGGGTCGCTGTGGCCACAGAGCTTCACAGAGCACGGTACATCCCCGCTCATGGTGTGGTTAGTGTCACTTGCTGTGTGATAGCACAAAATCCCTGTCTCTGGAAAGCAGGGAAGCTGAAGGACCCTCACACGGTGCAAGATTGAGCTACAAACTCCCGTAATTCCAACAAGTTACAGACTCCTGCACTTTCCCCACTGATTTGTTCACACCAGGAAGCATTCACGAGCTATGTTGGTGACCAGAAGACAGGTCTTCTGCACCAATCCCTGTGTTTCCAACTCCTAAACTGGGCTGTATCATTCAAGGGGGGAGCCCTGTTAGTGTCCTCTTCTCTTTGCACTGTGAAGGAATACACCAGGATGCTGGATACTGAGGGAGAAGCCTTGTACCCCAGTTTTAAGGATGTCGGCACTAGGAAAATCAAGTGCTTTATCAGTTTCATCATTAGATGACATTTTATTTGATCAGATTTATTTTTTTTTTCATTAGAAAGCATAGAATTGCGGTAATGGGCAGATGTTAGAAAACATGAAATTAGAAGGTGCATTATTAAGATGGTCAGCAGTGACAGGCATCTTCCTTAGCTACTCCGGTATAGCCCTTCGCTAGCGATGTTGCCTAATTAGCCTCTATTGCTTACCCCAGGGAGGGGAAGCCCTGAGAGCTGCCACTCTCCTGCTCCTCCTCTTCAGGATGACAAACAAAAGCAGCCAAAGCAGCTGCTCTGATCCACTGGCTCCTTCAAAGCTGAGGACAGAATGAACCCTTTCTACTGCTTACTTACTCCTGGTTTATGTATAATATAATTTATAATAGATAATATATATATATATAATTTCCACTCTAGTCTTTAAAACATCTTGACTACCATTACTACTGAATACTTTAAGCAATAGATTCCTGCCTTTTGAAGATACTTTGGAAACCTCGTGCACCATGGCATAAAAAATGATGAAAATTTCTTAGTAGATTCCTGCCTGTGTCTTTCTATAGGTTTTATAGAAAGAAAGAAAAAAAAATGATTCTATTAATATTGGAATTCACAATGGGTTATCTGGATTAGGAAATTTCTAACAAAAAAATTCTCATCAAATTTTGTTCCCATCACAATTAAGAACTTCTTCACAGCCACAGATCTTGCTGAACTGGAAGTCAGAACCAGCGTTTTTTGGCATGTATAAATGATGTAATAATCAGGCTCAAGATGCTAGATGTAAAACAACACTGGGATAAAGTCACTTTTGACTATGTGAAAAAGCAGGAGAATTTCAACACTATGCAGCAATATATAAAATTCACAAATGTTTACTAATGCGCTCAGGCAACACAAATCAAACATCCCTTTTTTTCTTTAGACGTACATTGTTTTTTTCAGACATCATATTACCGTGCAATAAAAAAGCCCAAATCACTTATCAAAAATACTGCCAATGAAAAAATGGGATTGCCACTTTGCTGGTGGTCTTAGCAGATAAAGCAAAATTGCCACTATACATCATCTTTAAAAGAAAGACAATACCAAAGGGGAAGCTGCCAGAAGGTGCCATTTTCAGATGTCAAGATAAGGGATGGACGTGTGAATTAATGCAGGACTTGTTGCATGTTGTCTGTAACAGGCAACCTGGTGCCCTGCTAAAGCAGACAGCGATGCTTGCGCTTGGATGCGTTTCCAGGGTGTATAGCTGAAGGAACCTAAAAGAAAGTTGAGAAAACAAATACTGCGTTTCAGAATATTCCTGGAGGCAACTGCTGTGGGTTCTTGATGGTGCTGTAAGCAGTCTTTTAGGAGCTGTATGGAGAAACAATGCAGAGATTGGATCCTGGGGGGGTGCGGTGGGGGGTGGTATCCATCGGAAAAATCCATTAACCCTAAGGGCATAAATCGAGAAACCACCTTTGGCCTTCCTGGGACAAGGGCTTCTAGGAAAGAATCACTGGTGTCCGTGTTGTGAAAAGGCTGTGTACGTACCGTATTTCTGATCGCGAGGATGGGAGTGCTGGTGCCGTTATGCAGAGCAGCAAGGTTAGTGGGCACTGCAAGAAACGGCGACCGCATCAACAGTAATGCTGGGAACTGCAGTGATTGTAGGGACTGGTGGGTGTTTCATTGGCAAAACAAGTGCCCGCCAGGGCTGGGGTGGGTTTCGGCAAATAAGGAAGCACAGTTTTGGAGCGTTTTTTTTTTGTTGTTTTATGTATAATTGTGGTATGCGTCGAGATTACAAGGAGTGGTTGTCTACAAAACTAGCTGTGCTCTTCGGAGCAAGGAAAGGACCATTGGGAAGCTGTGAAGCAGACTTAGGTTTGCCTGGGCTCGCACGTAACGTCTTTCTGAACCTTTCTGTATGTGGCTAGTGCTTGGGTTTGTTGGACTTAAATACATTAACCAAGACTATCTAAAACCTCAGCTGCGTTTAAGGGTACATTTGCACCTATTATGGACTTCTAAAAATGGATGGGAGTTAATCAATTTCATTTTGACAGGAAAATATGCTTGGCTGAGTGTCTGAGAAATTAAAATTAATATCCTTCTGGCCACTAACTTTTCAAAGAAGTTACTCTCCAGCAACCTAAATCCTCTTGAACATGTGTCGTTCTTAAGCTGAAGAGCGTATCTATACCACCTAGCTTTCCTATGTCCCTACTTCGTTACATTTTCAAGTTGCGGTGTGTTCTTTCACTGCCAGAATTGTATTTCTGGCAAATGTGCAAACCTGCTGCCAGCTGGTCGCCTTGCGCTGGAGCTGCCTCACGGCAGAGCTACCACAACATGGAGTCTCATTAAGTTTTCTGTGTACCTTGTCTGATTTAGACAGATGAAGTGTCCAGAGCAGAGGTATCATGAACAGGATGCCTTGGTACCCTACAGAGCTGCTCATGCACCCTCCGCTGTGTCCTCAGACCACTGCAGAGCCAGCAGGGACAGGTGAGGGTTGCACTGTATAGCTGCAAAATCAGTTCTGCTGTGCTCCTGCCAACATTAAGGCATTCCTACAAAGCCCATATGTGCTAAAAAATAACAAAACAACCCTAAAGAATTAACATCCACTCCCTTCCACAAGTGTAAATCCAGAAAACTCTCCTACTGGGAGTTGGGGGTGAGGGCGTCTGTGTCTATACTGAGATCATAGAATCATAGAACGTGCTGGGTTGGAAGGGACCTCTAAAGGCCACCTAGTCCAACCCCCCTGCAGTAAGCAGGGACATCTTCAACTAGATCAGGTTGCTCAGAGCCTCATCAAGCCTGGCCTTGAACACCTCCAGGGATGGGGCATCCACCAATGGACAGTGGACAGAGATGCCTCCGTCTATACTGAGACAACTGAAAACAGAATTTAAATGTTAGTTGTATTCCTTCACCTGTAACATGACTGCACTTGAGTTGGCCCTAGAGATGGTTTTAAGAAAAGAGTGTTGTAGTGCTAAACATATTTAACTGCTAAATCTTTAACTGAATTTTCACCGGTCATGTACGAAGCCAGAGTAATACCTGAGTTACAGTTCTACTGACTTACACTCTTCACGAATGAAAGAAGGTGAGATGACTTGCTAACTGGTGCGGTAATTAATCTTCAAGAGGGTAGAAGATACAACATTAAATTGGAGCTCGGGTTACAGGGATGAAATCAAATGAACAAGTTCAGTGTCTCTAATATCTTACCACTTATTCCACAAGCTGTCTAAGTACATCAAGAGATTTAATTAATGCTGAGATTCCCTGATCAGTTGCAGAAAAAAGACAAAACAGAGCGTATGGCAAAAGAGTCCTAATCAGGCTGACCTGCTGTGTGGTACCAGCATTATCGGCGTACCCTACATGCACACTGCAGATGTTACACTGTCTCTGCATCAGACTCTGCTGAAACTGAGACCTACGCCACAAGTTCCTGTACTCAGAAGGGCGTTTGGAAGAACCTGAGAAGACCTTAACTGATCAATTTGTCAAGGAGAAAATTTTCACCGTTAAACTTTAAAGGCGAAAAGAGTTTCTGGCGAAACACAAGACTCTCCCAGCGCGTACAAGCTCTTTTTACAAATGAGCCAAGATTTCTGTGCTGCCCACCCACTTCCCCAATATAAACCCCGCCAAGGACAAGCCCTCTGGAGGAACGAGGGAAGCTTGAAACGTCTCCGGGTGGGAAAGGAGGACCTTCTTCCCTTGGTGGCATCTGACTAGATGGACGAGTTTGCCCCCTCGGAGCCAACAGGTCAGCAGAGAGCCGTGCCGCACAGGGTCCCCATCCCTCCCGCCCCAGCTGCGGCTGCCTGAGCACCGCGGGAGCGGCAGGGTCAGGCCTGGCACGGGGCAGCACCTTCAGCTTCTGGTTTAATTACCTGCTCTTTTGACTTCTGCAAAAAGAACAGAAGCATTTTTATTTATTTTTTTTTTTTTAACAGTGCCACATTCAGAGAGAAATCACGGTGTGCTGGGGAGTTTAAGTGGGGCATGGTTTATTTAATTCTCTCTTCTCCACATAGCAGCTGGGCTTTGTAACCCAACTCATTTAGGTAGGAAGCTTGTTTTTATTCCATTAACGTGCAGCATGAATGTCACGAGCCATAGCTGATAGCAGTGACCACTGCCAGAAAGTCATCAACATTTTTATGTTTGTAGATTCACAGTACTCCTTATTATGCCTGCAAAACACATAGCAGTGGATCCGCACAATTTATTCTAGAGCAGAAGCTACTTAATGCTCCACTATGTTAAAAATGCAAAAATGGAAAAAACCTGATCTTGCCTCCATCGCTCAGACAGCTGCCGTCACTGGGGAAGGATGGAATTCAGAGGTGGTGACGGTGTTTTCTGATGAGCTATTGGCACATTAGAGACTTACCGTGTTGACCTGGGGAGGAGCACACCTGTTCAGTCAACCCTTGTGCGTGATAACGTATGATAATCGTGCATCAGTGCTTCTGGGGACTCTGTCTTTGCGCCCAGACTGCCGAGAGATCGTGCCATCTATAATGCCCACATGAGTAAGCAGGGTTCTACGTGCTGAATAACGTTGGAGCTTGTTCGTTGCTCGTTTTCACATGCTCAGATGGGCAAGAAGTTGACAAGGCCTTGATCTAAATTCTCATTGATCGTTTGATTTCAGAAGAGCTGTAACAATCTGCAGCAGCTGAGAATTTGGCCAGCTTGTCTACATCACATTGGTTGTTTAAGGACCAGGCAGAATATTGTTTTTTCTTTAGAGGTTGATAGGTTCAGTCCTCTGAAGAAGCTGTTGACTACCATTAGTAGTGGGTTCATTTGTTCTCTGCTGGACACTGCCAGCCAGCAGGGGTTTAGGCTGTTGTGCAGCTCCCAGCTCAATTATTTCTCAGGGCTCTTTGTTTAATATAATGGGGTCAAATTCAGACTGTAGGTGGCTGATGATTTCTGGTCCAATTTACAATAGCCTGTCTGCAAGCCCACCTTGAATCCAGTTAATCTCTTTTGTGAAATAAAGTGAAAACTCTGCAAAGTGTTCAGTGTTTTGGTCCAGTATTTGGTTTTTATTATGTGAGCTGGTTAGCAATTTTTCCTGTTCAGAGTGGCTATGACATATTTATGCAGCTGTGTTGATAGAGGAATTATTTTTATTTCGCATATTGCAATGCACTGCAATGGGAAGTCTTTCTGCTGAAAGATGAAACCAAGAAATGAAAATAGGTTTAGTATTACCAATATCTACCATTAACTGGTTTGTGAACCTCAAGTTTACAACTAATCGAATATTCCTGATCACTGTCAAGAGTGTGATTTGGTCTTTAGGAGGCCACAGTACTCTGGTTTGGCAATATATAGGCATTGCATTGTAGCTGACCAGTTGGCTCTTTAGAGCAGGTATTAAGTTGCCACCTTGGCTGGCTCACAAATACCGAAAAGGACTGTGAGCCTCAACTGCTCCAGCTCAGCCCAGATCTTTAGGGCTGAAAGACCCAACGTCTTCTGGAACATCAACGGTGGGAAGTAGGTGTGATGCTTACCCCAGGGATCGCACAGATCCCTCTGGGGATTCAAGGACCTTTGTGGAATAAACTGCTCCATTTATTTTCATGTGTTATGGGAGGGCTGAAACAAAAGGCCTCAATCTCACACTGTCTAAACAGAGTAGGGATGAGAGTAATTATTTTCTGGATTAATGCTCTAATCCAGACTGTATGGCACAGCAATCCAGAGAACACTTGACATTTCATGATTTTTACCGTGAGGCAAATAGGTAAGACCTTAGGAAAGCTTTAGCAATGGTGATCCAGAATGCAGGGTACGCCCCTATTCCTGCTGGGAGATAAAGTGATTCAGCTGGACCTGATGCAGTATGTTGGAAATCTTAGTCTTGCTCAAACAACAACATCTAACTACAGAGACAATTTATGGCAGATTTTGTGTACCGTCCTAGCGGTAGACGTAACCACGCGCTTGCAAAGAAGGAGCAGTAAGGCTTTGCAGTTTTCTGGTATGTAGCACCTTTTCCTCTTCGGCAAGTGTTTTTCGTTCTATAGCAGTCAGAGCAGTAATGACAACCCTGTTCCACAGCAGCATCTGTGTTTAATCTGAACTGTGTGTCACACTACTCCATATTGCATTCACTTCAGTCCAGGCGTGCTTGTTTCTTTGGTGCGTGTGCAGATCTGAGCACTTGCCATTTATTTTGGGGCAGGAGAAAGCGGCTGGCGTTCTGCTTATATTGCAATTATCTGGTTTTACTCACTTACAAATAGAGAGGCTTCATTTTAAGCTGTATTAGGAACTTTGCAATTTAGGGACGATTTTCAAATATAAAAAAAACCCAGCAGAGTAAGTGACTTAAAATGTAAACTAATGCAAATATAGAATTCTAAATATATTTGATCTTGTGATAAAGTAAGGTCCATTTGCTGATTCCACAGTTGTTGGAAAAGGATAGAAAAAAATTCCCCTTTGTTTCTCTTTGTAGATAAAGACATAAGTGTCGATGCTTTGCTCATGAGATAAACCTTCTTTGTGGCATTTATGGATGCAACTTGCAAACGGGAAAGGAGGTAAGTAGGAAAAAAAACCCACAAAGCTTACTATTCAGAAGGAAAAAGAAAATAGATATTTTATCTTAGAAAGTTATCTCAGTATTGAGTAAATAAAATGTCAAAACTAACTGCAGTCCTGGGTCGGTTTCTGTTCAGTTCTTTCTCAGGAAAATTGAATAAAAAGTTGAAACTGAATAAAGACTATGAGGAACGTGAACAGATTCTCTAAGCTGTCAGAGGGCAGCAAGCTTGGAAAGACACCGGAGAAGTTTCTAGGCGACTCTATATTTAATATTTATATTTTACATGTCTTCATTTCTTATCTTTAGTGTTATCCTTATTCCGTATTTCTGAAGTTCTACTTTGAACATTTGTATTTAAGTTCTAAAAGCTCTCAGAATTTTGAATAAACAATAAATGTTTCCTTCCTTTTTCTTCTCCTTCTTTTTTTTTCAGATGAGCATCCTTCTGTTGTCCTTTCCCTCTCTTCCAATTCCAGTTGCTAACGCACAAGTAGTAGAACCCAGTCTTAAGAAAAATTGAGAACCCCGAAGACAAAATACCTGAAAAGCCAAATGTGAATAAAATGCATTGAACTAGCAGTTTGGTTAAGGTTTTGGTGTAGTGTCTTATGTAAATGTTAGTCAATGGAGCACTGGCAAAAGAATAAGATGAGCAGGACGCTGGCTGAACAGCAGATATTTAGCTGAGCTGAATGAGAAATGTATTGGAAAAAGGGTACTGGTTCGAAGGCTGATCAAATCTAAAGAGTTGAAAAAAAGTTTTCATGATTACTTTGACATGAAACAGATGTGTTAATGACCTCTGCAGCTGATGCAAATTTGAAAGGCACTGATGGTTTGGAACAGGTCTGGAATATTATATAGGCAGAATTTAAGGAAAAAAGAAGTTTGAAATTTAACAAAACCGAATGCAACATTAAAAAGAATTCTTGCTGCAATCTGGAATTTCATCAGAAATATCCGATGAAGCGAAAGTCATCCTTTAATCAGCGAGTACGTACAGCTCCCAGCCACTAGTGCAATAGATCTGGTAAAGATGTAAACATTTGGGCTCCCTCTAGGTTTCTGCACATTGTTGTATTCCAGGACATAGGTATGCTCCAGGTGTCCAAGGCTTGTCTAGGCTAGTAATAATAAAGCTGAGGAGGATATAGGGTACTGGCTTTGCATATAGCAAAGAGATAAAAACAGAGAGAAAGAAGATTCCATTTAAAAATTGATGCCAAATAGAAAAAGATCAATCTCAGGCCAATCTAAAATGTAAATGGAAAATTAGAAGAAGGTGCATCCAACTCACCAGAAACCTGAGTTTTAAATAACATTCAAAGGGAAGCAGAGTGCAGGGAACACGTGTGATTTTAAGGTGGATCACTTACAATGACATGACTCTTTGTAGTGTCAGAGACCTGGCTTCAAAGCCCTCTCCAGTGATGTTTTCTTCATTTAAGAGTTTGGCTAAATTGCAGTAGCACCTTTTCCTTGGGTGCATCGTCAGCTCCAATCAGAAATCAAAACTGACCACTACACTCGGTATCCAGAAAAGACTGTCAAAGCCCTCCCATCTGCACACTGTGGTATTAACTTTCTGCAGACTCGCAGTCTCACAAATGCGGTTCTTGAGATATCAGTTATTACCTTTTGGATCCTCTCTTTGCATATCTTTGCAGAGAGAAGAGGGCTTTCCTAACATCTAGACCTTAGCGTATTTTTCATGAATGCTTAGGAAAACTGTCTGCAAGCATGAAATGGTTGAGGAGGAGAGTACACCAGCACTGGGGGAGGAGAATGCATTGCCATTAGGAAGGATGAAGTGTCCCTGTTTTGCTGTTTTTATTGATAGATACCCATGAGCTGCCAGACCCGTACTGCCCGGAGCTGCTCCTGGAAGGCATCTAAGAATGGGACACTGTGGTTTTCAGATTCCAGGGTAGAAGACATTTCCCTGAGATTTCATGTGTTTTCCATTGGTTTCTTTCTAGCTCATTGGAAAAAGTGGCAATGCCAAACAGCTGGGGAAGTTCTCAATGCTCCAGGGCGACTATGGAGATAGTAGACTGCACAAGGTGCCTTCAGCTTACTAAAACCTTCATGCTGCTTAACGGCTGGGTATCCCCTTAAAGGAACAAGCTTGAAAGATTATATATCATCTTTTTTAATTGTCAGTCACTTAAAAAAAAAAAAAAAAGGCCACTGTCCATCTGAAGCACTTTGTATGCATGAGTTACCCTTCAGGCACCTGGTGGAGATAAACTTCTCAACTGTCAGAAAAAACTGCTGGACCTTTTGGTACAAAAGATCATCCTCTTAAGGATACTTAATGGCTGGGTAGCAGTCTCCTGTGTGAATGTATCCAAGTAATTATAGCTTAAAGTTATACTAATCACCCCTAATAGAGATGGACTGTTCCTCCTGCTGTGTCCCTCACTGCTCCCAGATGAGAACTATCTCAACAATTTGGGATTAGCAAAAACAATCGTTATACTATTAGCTTCATAACTTTATTAACATCACTGATTATGGAACAGATGGATGAATCTTAATCATTCTATAATGGAAGATTAAATAGCTTAAATTATATCAATCATATTTGAGTCTTTACTTAATAAAACAACAATTTAAGTTGGGTCGTCAGTAGAGTTTGACCCCGGGGCCTTCAGATTAGCAGCCAAGACTTCCTCCATTAAAAGAGTAAACCCATTAGCTGCTTGCAGTTGTACACTTATATCTATGTATGCTGGCCATTAAAATATACGATGCATGCTGTGCCAGTGGATTACACATTGAATTTTGAGATTAAGAATTCCTAGGTTCCTTTTGTGCCTCTCAGAAGGAGTTTTGCCCCCTGAACAGAGTAGTCAGTGAGAAACGGGTCAGCTGGTGACAGTGTTCAGTTGGATGTTTTACAGAAAGCTTCTATAAATGTTCAGGTATTAAACGACTTTATAAAAACGTCTGGTTCGGTTATCTTTGATTCAGAGACGTGTAAGAGCCAAACATGCATATTTGGTGTGTGCACTTTGAGGTCAGGGCAAAAAAGAGAGTTATTGAATTCCCATCCTGTCATTATGAGCAGAATGTAACTACAGTAGAAACTGTGGGGATTGATTACAGTATACTTTTTGTCATCTACTTTCGGTAAACTGCCTCGCTGTAAACAGAAGGTTTTAGAGGTGTTTTTTTTTTTCCCTCTGCATCATTTTTGCTGTGCCACCTGAACCTTAGGTAACCTCAGATAGATACTCTTCATGACCTCCCCTGGGGTCAACGCTGGTTTGCGCTGACCCAGAATCCTAACTGCAGCTTATTAAACCCCTTCATCTGCCACCTTATCAGTCGCCTTATCAGAGACAACACACCAAACTTTACTGAGGGTGGCAAATGGCACCACTGACTGGAGAGGAGATGTAATATTCTCTGAATATCTAATGAAAGGTCCAGCGGAGAGTGGTTCATCAAATCTCACGTGAAAAAGAAATCTTCAGTCTTAACTGTAAATTTGAATGCAAGATGTTTACAAGGCCAGCCTTCAGCAAGCTTTAATTTCATGAATGTGTGCAGAGAACTGATCCGTTTGTTTTTGTAGGTAATGTTGGACTAACAGAAAAGGCACAGCTCTTGCTTGACACCGTCAGCTCAGGGCTGCAACTCCAAGCCAGGGGGTAAGCCTGGTAAGTTAAAGATCAGCCACCGATACGGAGTTTGAGAATACCACCTCCAAAAGCAAAAAGCCCAAGAACACACCGAGGCATGTGTTTGGTGCCAGCTTAGTGGGAACAGAAACGACAAATTCCGCATCAGAAACACTTCCTGTGGCATCATTTGACTCCTTTGGGGGGGGGTGCGGGTGTGTGTTTCTAAAAGCAGGCCGGGCTCTAGTTAACTTTGGAAAACTCCCAATAAAAGGTACAATTGCAAAGTAGCTCCATAGCTGTATATGAAGTGTTATAATTCTGCAAACTTTGCAAGCTTGCCCATCAGTCTTCCTCCAAACTTTACACACATACTAAAGATTAAAATTTTATTTGGAGATGTCATTTCACTTTACTGCGAATCAGTACATCAGCTCTTCTATAAGTGCACTCAGTTGCTCCCTGAAGAGGGAGAAACTTAGCAGTGGTATATATATATTTCCTGCTCATTGCACTGTAAAAACCTTTGGAGAACTGATACATTGATTAGCACAAGTCAGAAATGCATCTTTGTCTTGATCAATACATTTGTGTGCTGTGGACTTGCTAATGGCAAGTGTCAGAGCGCCCACCTGTTCGGAATAATTGCAGGATACAAGCATTAACCTATGGAAAGAGCGCGTTTATTGGGCACAAAGAAAAATTTATGATCTTCAACTATACAGCCTGTGCAATAACACTGACTGCCAAGCAGAGAAGAGATAGTTCAGCTGTATTAAAATAGCAGGTAAATCTGGAGCCTGGGGTTTGCTCCAGGTATTTAAAGACCTGAGCAGAGCATAATGAAGGAACAGATGCACCACTTCAAGCCAGTATGGTGCATGAGTAGCCTCAGAGGAGCGTTGGAAAACAAAATGAAAAAAAGATACAACTCTGATCAAAAATACATATATTTAAAGGTTCAGAAATCACACACACCCGTTTACAGAGACCCTCTGTATGGAGTCTTCGAAGTCTGATACAGAGGTGCTGTAACTGTAATTCATGTCACTCCCTGAGGATAAGTACTTTTTTATGCTCTTGTAAATTATTTTATTTCTTAAAATAGCTTTTCCAGGTGAACTGAAACACTGAGCGGGTTGCTTTTAAGTACTCGGATACTTCCGACTGGCCGTGTTTTTCATTTTAAGCTCACAAAATGGAGGAGGAGCTGCCCTTTTTTGTTAATCTTCTAAACCAGTAGACATAAAGTTCTCACTTGAGATTGTTAGGTTGACTTGTCGGCAGGCAGGAATTAAATATTTCCCAGGAAAGCCCCTAGCCACCACAGTAAGGTTATTCTAAGATAAGCTGTTTTCGGTATTTTCTACTGCTGCTATTCTACACCAAATGGCATATTTCTGTATTCAGCAGGTGATAACTATTGTCTGGTGGTTCCACATCTCACTGGGTAGAGGTTATGTCTAACTTCTGGTACGTCAAGGCACAAATCAGCATGACTTTCCAAGCAGAACAGAGGAGACTCAGAACAGCCGAACTGCAGGGAGCCCTGGACCAGACCTGCCCACGTGCCTTTCTTGGAGGAGACAAGAGATGTCTAAACACGTCCCGATGTATGGAGATGGAAAGGGGTTTACTTAGAATCATAAAATCATAGAATAGTTTGGGTTGGAAGGGACCTTTAAAGATCATCTAGTCCAATCCCCCCTGCAATGAGCAGGGACATCTTCAACTAGACCAGGTTGCTCAGAGCCCCAGCCAACCTGACCTTCAATGTTTCCAGGGATGGGGCATCTACCACCCCTCTGGGCAACCTGTTCCAGTATTTCACCACCCTCCTTATCTCTAGTGTAAATCTTTTTTAGTTTTAGTAACCCTCTTTTAGTTTAAAAACATTACCCCTTGTCCTGTCACAACAGGCCCCACTAAAAAGTCTGTCCCCATCTTTCTTATAAGGCCATAATAAGGTCTCCCTGGAGCCTTCTCTTCTCCAGGCTGAACAATCCCAACTCTCCCAGCCTGTCCTCATAGGAGAAGTGCTCCATCCCTCTGATCATTTTTGTGGCCCTCCTCTGGAACCTCTCCAACAGGCCCGTGTCTGGACACAGTACTCCAGGTGGGGTCTCACCAGAGCAGAGTAGAGGAACAGAATCACTTCCCTCGATCTGCTGGCCACAGTTTTTCTGATGCAGCCCAGGATGCTCTTGGCTTTCTGGGCTGTGAGCGCACATTGTCGTCTCATGTCCAGCTTTTCATCCACCGGTACCCCTAAGTCCTTCTCAGCAGGGCTGCTCTCAATCCCTTCATCCCTCAGCCTGTGATGATACTTGGGGTTGCTCCAACCTAGGTGCAGGACGCTTCGCTTGGCCTTGTTGAATCTCGCAAGGTTCACACAGGCCCACTTGAGCCCGTCCAGGTCCCTCTGGGTGGCATTCCATCCCTCAGGCGTGTCAACCGCACCACTCAGCTTCCAACTTTCAACAAGAGACAGCCTACGTTGGACTGAGCTACCCTGAGTATCCCTAAATATTTCATATGGTTTTAGGGTTGAGTCCTGAAACCCTACAGCTGCCAAAGCTATGGCCAAGGAAACAAATTGCAGGAAACAGTCACCTGAGGAAAGTGCACGGTCAGGTGCCGGTGCCCTGAGCAGATGTCCTGACTTCTCTCAAAAGAGCCTGGCCCAGAAATGAAGAGTTGCTTGATCTGAACCCAAAATTTTTGTTGCTGCAAGAGGATCTCTTTCCATGTTGGAACAGCTAAACTATTGGTTTTTCCCAGTCTGTTTAAGACAAAGTGTTTCTGCAGCCCTGTCTCAGAGACCATAATGTTGTGGCTTTCTCCTGGCCCCATCAGCTAGATCACTTTATCAGCACAGAGCAGGAAGATCAGGACTTGCATATCAATCTGTGGTTTTAGTGTGATTAGGACTCAGGGCCTCTACTAAGTTTGGCACATGCCTTTATAGGTGAGAAACATGGGTATTTGAGATTGTTCTCTGAAACCGGATGCATTGAGGTTTTCTAGTAGTTCCATGGAGATGATGTAAAAGCCTGGGCTTGGGAGGAACCTTCTTAATTATAGGGTAAGAGCTGCCACCTGGATTCAGACCCAGCACCTTGATTTATTCCTGGAAATAAGGCCAAATGGGTAACAGTAGCCTAAAAAGCTCATATAAGAGAAGTTAGTGGGGTGACTGTTCCTCCTGTTAAAGTAAGAAAACAGTGATGAGGAAGTGTAATGCTGAGTTTTTCCTCCTGGGTTTCTGTAGTGCTGAGTTTGCAGAAGAGAGAATGTGCGCTTTCAGGTATCTGGGAAGTGCTTTTAAGTGTTTCTAACACATCTGTTAGAGCCTGAAAATGCTTTAATTACTAAGGACTAAGACTGGTAAGGGTTGGGGTTTTTTGGTTTTTGGCTTCTACTAGTAATCTGATACTCTTTTATGTTCTTAGTAGTTTCCTATAGTCACCCTGAGGTTAGCTGTATAAATAACAGAAACTCACTCACCCTAATGTGTCTGTTAAAAGAATATCAGAGGATGGGGTACTATTGCTGTAACAGAAAATAAATGTAATGCCATTGTTAACAGCATGTAGTGCTCCTGCGATCCACAGAGGTACAAAAAAGTAAGATGGAGTTTAAGCAATGATTAAAGGCGAACGCTGAATTGATTGAGCAGCAAAGCAACCTCCTTACCCTGTAGTTTTGCTGTTTACATGAAAAATCTTTTAAATACTAGTGTTAATCTAGCTTTGTTTTCACTAGCTGTAGGCTAATGCATTTGTTGTTAAGCAAAAGCCATCCCTTTTGGATGTGGCAAGTGTCTGTACTAATTGAAAAGACCCCTTTGGGACTTGGTCTCCATGCAACTGGCTCTCTCGGTAAAATGGAGAGCCCCAGGTTCTGAGGCAGCCTTTAATTAAATGTAAGAATGTTTCGGGAAGGTAGTGATAAGTAGCCCGAAGCAACTACATTCTGGACCTCGCCGCTGAGCTAGATCAACCCTCTGGTAAGGACCGAAAGGACTTCTTGTGAATCCAAGAGAAACAGCCTAAGGTAAGACTCTGGTGGCACAGGTTCTGGGAGAGCATTTCAGATGCGCTGATTTGTCTGTGGACTTGGTCTGGGGAAATACTCAGCTTTTGTCTTCAGGCTTTCCATAGTAGCATATCTAACACAGAAACCACAATGCTGACTTAGTACGCAGTTGTTCATATGAAATTCAATCAATTGGATGTTCTGCTTTACAGTAATGACTATATTTCAGATGGGAACTATGCTGTCTAGGTGGATGCAGGGTCTGTCGTGCATCTTCTGTACCTCAGCAGTTGCCACAAACTTATAAAAACCCCTCTGGTTCTGGGGGTAGAAAGCTCTGAGTTGAGAAGGTGGGATTTTAGGTGTGATGTTTAGTTATAACAGGCCCACCTTTTCATCGGCTAGGAGGAGGTGGCTGTTCAGTTTGTCACATGTGTGTCCTTCCTTCAGTTGCAATTCTCCGGTTCCTTCTACAGTTTAGTCTGTGGGAATGGGAGTCAGGTAGCACCGGGTGAAGACACCAGCAGACCACGCTTGGGAGGCAGCTGGGTATCCAGGGAGAGCTAGCTTAGAATCCAGGCTTGGACAAAGCATGATGTCGTACACCACGATGCCCGTTTCATTGGTGTCACCTGTGGGTGATACATGCCCAGGAAGAAGGCAGTTTCCTGCTTGATGAGCATGGGGTGTACAAAAGCCTATTGCAGGTGATGGAACTTCTACACAGGTATCCATACCCTTCACGTTTAGTGTGTTTGCCTGCAGTACTTAGCTGCTCGTAGGTACCTGAAGTCAGTGCATGAAATTGGAAGCTGACAATGTACTGTAAATTTGACCTTTTTTCAGCCCGTACCATGCAATAGAATCATCCACTACATCACATCTGCTTGCATTTTCTTACATACCTTTTACAACAAAACCCAAATTATGCTGTAAGGGTGGTTCCTAAGAACCAAGACAACTTTTCAGTGTGCTTTTATTCTTGCTTTTATTCTGTTCACTGTGTGGGTCCGTGCCAGTCTGCTTGATGTTCACCTCCCGAACTGCGTAAGGAATCATTGCCATAGGCATTTTATAGCATTAGAATTTGTTACTCGTAACTTATTCATATTCAGATCTGACCTTTTGGGGACATGCCCCATGTAATAGAATCTTTCGTTACATTGTCTTACATAATTTTTACACAGAACCCCAATCCCACTGGATGGAAGTTTCCCAAGAACTGGGAGAAGCGCTTAATGAAGGAATCGTTGCCATAGGGGTTTTGCAGAGTTACAGCTGGTTGTTGTTAACGTATTCGGCTTGGAAATTGCCTTTATACTGTACATGCAGATAGGCAAGGTGAAAAAGGGAGATTAAATCTCAGTTAATTTTGGACACCTCTGAAACATTCTTCTTTGGAAACTCAGAGCACGTTTACCTAAGCAAACCTTTGGAAAAACTGAGACTGTGCTTAAAGCACTGTTTGACCATCAGTTATTTAACCTGCACGATACCTCTGAAGGACAGGTCCATAAGCGTAATTTTCATCAATTTATACATGAAAGTAGAAAGAAAGCACTAAATGACTTACTGACAAGAACACAACAAACACATAGCCAAAAAAAAAAAACAAACTCAAATTTAAACTTGGGACTTCCTGGCGTGTCCTGTCCTTCTTTTTACAAATCTTTTGACTCAAAAAGTCAAAATGTGTAACACATTTGGAATCTGCATTGTTCCCAAACTGGAAAAAAATGAGAAATGATGATCAGCAATTTGTGTTTTCTCACAGAAAACTTTTTCTTCAATGAGTTACTCAACACGTGCTCTGTTGCTGAAACAACCCTCAAACTGAAATGGAATATGCCGTATGCAACTGCCTTAATTGTGAGGCCATTCTCTTCAACATATGTTTGGAAAAATTGAATTCAGACTTTGCAGTAAATGAGCTATTCTCTGAATGTTGCCTACAGCACAGTTCTGCAATGATGCCTTAACATAGGGCATGTCTGTATGAATACATACATACGTAAAAGGTTAAAATTCTTTTCTCAATTTTAAGATGAATTCAGACAATGTTTCACAGCTTTTCTCTGTAATGATATTCTGCAGAACACTCTGAGTAGGAGCGGGAGGAAAATAAAAATACAGGAACTGCCAAATGAACATTTGACTGTCAAATTCAGTAACCTAACTCTGACAGTGGCCAATAATAGATGCTCAAGTGAGAATTGAAAGAAAAAGGACAGAATTAATCCTATCTAAAAAAATTAAGCAGCACGGAGGCTGTTTGTGCCAGATGTTTCCCTGATTAAAACATCAAAGACTGTAAGATGCAAAGGAAAAATTTGGTGTAGTCAATGAGGCTCTTTCTCGAATGTGTACAGAAATAGATAAGTCATGTGCAAACAGTTTCTCTCTCTCCTGATTTCCATGGGTTTTTAGCTTCTGAGCCTGCAATTGACAGACGCCCAGACTGAACGTGAGCCGTGTGGCCTAGATCTGAGGGGGGGCTGCAACAGTTAAAAGTCCAGGATGCCAAGGTGTTACGAAGTCAGAAGGATGCTCTCGCTTTCCTACCCAACATCACCTACAAGACACAAGGGGTTTATGTTTTCCAGGTCCAGGTAGGTCTGGAAATGCTAGAAGCTTAAAACTAGGAGGGCCACCAGAGGTCTGTGCCCTCTCTCTCATCAGGTGACCTGCTCTGCCAAGGCTAGCAGTAGTTTTTAACATGGATGAGCATACTCTTCCTCAAAGCTGTAGACTAAAGGGGATGGGAGGATTTTGGTTGATAGGTGATGGAGTTGTTAACAAGGTCTTAATAGTTAAATTCTGTTTTGAAAACATTCATCCCCATTCCCATCTCAACTGCTGACTTCTTTCTTTGGTGGCTGGAGCACTTTTTCCATTATATATAGCCATGGCTAACAAGCAAGCATATCTGAGAAGCAGGGGATAGAGTATCCCCTTATATTCTAGCACAGAAAAAGGTCACTTTGAACGAGGGAACCAGTCACCCAAAAGAATACCAGCCCATAGAGACCCTGGGTCGGACACTGGTGGCCATCAGCACCCAGAGGAGCCACGAGAGAGCGGTGACTCCAGAGTCTGCAAATGCATATGCGCTTTAGTCTGGTCATGCAGGACAACTGTCTGCCAAGGAAAACTTCTTTTTCAAGCTAAGATCCCTTTTAGGTTTGCCTCCTATTATTTTTTTTTTTCTCCACATAAGGCCTTTTTCAATCTAACCATAGCAAATCCCAAGTAAGCTGTTTAGCAAATGGATGATAGTAAATGTTCTCCCAGCTAACCTTGGTCATAGATCCAAACTGGTGTTGCTGTTCACATGGGCAGGATTTCAGGTTGGTGCTGGCTATTGCTGGGAATTTTCCTCTGCCATGTTCCAGCATTAACGTTTCATGGTTCTGGATTGCGATACTATTTCCGTTTCTCCCCAGCACGAGAGAAAAAACTAGAATCCTGGCTTGCAATCTGTCTCACTAATGCTTAAGCTGGTGTTCGCAGCCCTAAGGGCTTGTAGGCAATTTAATTACATTCATTTCATAATTTCAAGTGATGGTATTTTGTAAACATTTTTAATGTATCATCATTAATATGCTAAGGAAAGAAATCTATTTCTGCCAGGAAAGAGGAAATAAATCTTCACTATCTCTTTGGTCCACTAGTTTACATTTAGAATAGAACACCTTTTCTGAAAAGCTGTTGGAGACATATGCTCCCATTATTATCTCACAGTGATTTATCACTAACTCTAAAATAAACATTATATCCAAGTTACCTGCCTGCTACTGCCCTTACTACGCCATTTCAAAATATCTTAAAGAACCAGCACACGAACGTTTGATGTGGCTTTGTTTGGCTTGGGGTTTTTTTGCCTGCACTCAGTTTTTGTATTGTTGCCACGCTTATTTTTTTCAAATACTTCAATTACTTTCATACAGAAGTAAGAAGGAGAGAAACAAATAAAAACAAAACTGCCAGCTGAAATCCTAGGTAGAGAAGGCAAAGTCCCGCACAGAAACCAATACTGAAATGTCCTTATTAGAAGGATGCCGAGTTGAAAAATTTTCACATCCTAGGGGAAAGGGAAAGCTCACTAAAACATACGGTGAGTTATACCCTTAAGGCCGAGAGGATCTTTTCACGTATGTATTTGGGGCTGGGTGAGTCAGCGCAGCCCTCGGTAGCTGGAAACAGGCATAGACCATGGTCGAAGGGGTAATTCTGCTGTCAGCTGCCCGGCATCTCTCTGCTTTTGAAATGGGACATCAGTTCTCCACTCTCCAGCCATTTTCGCAAGCAACAAATAGCGCTATTTCCTGCAAAGTTGAGAAGAAGGTGTTTTCTTGTATTTGGAAGATCAAGATGATGCAAGGCGTAAGATAAGCGGAACCTGTAGTCCTTTGCCTTAGTGGTGCCTGCCTTGTGGTTAACTCATCACAGGCTGCACCCGCTTCAGAACGATGCCATTAAATTATGGATATTTACTTATATTTGGGGTAAGAGTCAAGAGTCCCTCTCAGTATAAGGGATCCTATTATGCCATAGCTGTGTAAACCAAGAACAATTAACAGTTCCAAAACAACTTACCTTGAGTTGAGGTTAAGGAAGAGAGCATGATAAAGAATAGGATGAGGTTGGGGGGAAGTGATACAACGGTCTGGCTATGTTTTAAAAGAAAAAGCTGACTAGAAACCGCATGAGTACTTCCTGAAGGCTAACATTATTTATTTTGGTTTTCGATGTTTGATCTACATTGCAAATCTTCTCATTCTCACACTCTGTACAGAATTAGAGTTCAATTAAGGAGTTTGGTCACAAGATGCATCATTGCCCCAACTGGAAAGATAAGGGGAAGGAGGGAGAAAGGTCACTACTCAGCCCTTCATTACTGCACCGTTTTCTCCTTTGTTTCTGGTGATCATTGCTGCAGTAAAATTTGTTAATAGCTATGTGAGGGAAGCTAGCCAAGCTGAGCTGTCTCTGCTTTCTCACTAAGAACTCCACCCAGTGTCAGTAATTTTCCCTTGGGCAGTGGATTAATCCTGAACATTTAAGATACTTTTTTCCCTTTTGGAAAGGCTGTTTTAAGGTGCATAAATGTCACTGCGTGAAATTACTAAATCCTGCTCCATTCAGTGCTTCTTGTTTGTTCTGAGGTTGTGCAGTGACAAAACTGTACAGAAATTCTTTCTGGGCTGGTTATTTTAAAAAATAATAAATAATATAATCACCATGAGGTATAAAACTCCACTGAGTGCAGCGGAGACTACTGCTTTAGGGTTATTAGAATAGCACTTCTCGGTTTTAAAGCATTGGGAAGAATTGCTTTTTTACTGTGTTTATAAACTGATGGATGCAAATTCAAAACCTGGAGGATTGCCTATAGATATTTGCCAAATACAGTATAACTGATGCTACGTGGTCCTAGAGCAATGTTGCATCTTACTCTGTGGAAGTAAGCCCTGAGTGGCATATTTATTTACTTCATATGTTTATATTTTTCAACATCATCTCTCTAGTTATTTTTTATCTGGTAGATTTTTAGTATAAAATATAGACACGCATCACAGAATGCCACAGTAGGTTTTCCTGGCAAAAAAGCACATATCCTGCTAGAACACAGGGGCTGAGGTTAAAAATAGTTAGCATGTGGCAGTGCAAGATAGGGGTTTGGGACTTTAAGATCCACTCTAATTATTCACTAGACCAGTATGCTTCTGTCGTCTTCACCAGTTCAGAATAACACTTGGAAAAAAAACAAAACAAAAAACAAGTGACCCTCACTATCATACATAATGTGGCAGCTTAATTGGCAAGAAGAGGGTGAAAAGTAGGCTAGGAAAACCCTTGGAGACTGATGGAGCATATTTCAGTGGCTTCATCAAGGTAATGTTCCCCAGGTGATTGGAGGCAGCAAATATTTCATCAGGAAAAATACAAAGGTGCTTCAACTGCAGAACCCCGAACAAATGATTACAAACGCATTTTTTTAAGAGCCTTTCACATCCTACATATCAAGAGGAAAAGTAGAAGAAAATTATTAACACCCATAAATTATGGTGTCAGTACACCTAAAAATAACTTGCAATTGCAGTGAGGTTTAACTCAAATAGGTTTTCAGTTGTAATATATGTTTGATTTCATCAAAGAAGGGAAGCAGCCAATAAGTATTTCTGTGCAGGTTAGCATGTAGCATGCCCTCTTGCAGACAGAAGAGAAATAATACTGAAGTATCCTTAATTTCATGGTCACAGAACCTATCTAGACCCATCAGGCTCACAAAAGCTCACACTTGTTCAATATTCAATTTACAGTCAAATTTTATAAATACCCTTTTAAGTGGAAACAATGTAGCTACTACAAGAAGAATTTCAGATTAAAAAAAATCACAAAGTAAATGAAGACTTTTTTTTTGGTCATGACTTTTTAGATAGCACAGTAAAACTACAAAGAAAGGAATTTCTAGAGTTTCCAGGACAAGTATCCCGGTTCTGTTAGACCCAGATTTAAATAAATAGTCAAAACTTTAAATATCTATTTTAAACAAAATTCATTGTCCTATTATTAGAAGAGGTATGTGTTCCCACAACAATATAAGGTTAATTATTTATATTTTCTCATTAATCTTTTCTGTTAAAAAGACATCATCATGTGATTTTGCTTTTTTAACATGACTAATGTCTACGGTGGCGACTAACGTAAACTACTGTTTTGACCTAACAAAATGCATGGGAAACTGGAAAACACGTTCTGGAAAATTGGAGAATTCTCCTGTCGTTACCTGTGCACATAATGTAGGTTGTTATCACCAAGGGTTGCAAGTTCATGTGAGCAGACTAGATGCTCTAGAAAGTCTAGATTAACTCGGGTACCGCTTCAAAATGACTTAATCATATCTAAAATGGAAATATGCTAGCTAGTTGTTAGTCACCAGTTAAAATAATTCCTGATGGGCAGTGACTAAAAATATTTGAGGGTAATGGCGTTTGTCCCAGTCTTTCAGACCATGTGTTTGCATCCCAAAATCAGACATCCTTATGTATGCTCTGAGCAAAGGGTGTTGAGTAGCTGAATGGGTCTGGCCTGAGTAGTTTTTGTTTTAAGACAGGTCTACAGAAGATCTGAGCATGGATATCGTCCATGCTACTGGAAGAACAGGAATTTGATTTCGCATCCAGGAAAAAAAATAAAACGGGAGTTTTGTCTGATACTGAACTATAGATACTTATGATCACCATGCTCAGTACTGAGATACCATCAGGGATATAATATTTGTACCTTGCCGGTTGTCATGCTTCCCCTAACGTCTACAGCTTTGACCTGAAAGAACACAGTGCCATTATAATGGGCCACACACCGTCAGAGATGTCTCTTCCCAGAGTTAATTCTTATGAGAATTTTCAAGGCTGATACGATTTTCATTCCCGAAGCCAATAAATAAATAAAAAGTACAAGGGGATGTTTCAATTACACAAGTCTGTCAGCCTATACAAGGAACGTAACATTTCTTAAACTGACTGCTGTGCTATATGTTAATTAGTCATCACCAGAGAATGAAGGGCTCCATCAGCAGGCAGGTGCACAGGAGATGACGTTAAAGGAATATATATGCACAGATTCTCAAATCTAACCATCTTATTTGCAATCTGTTACTGAGATGGAATTTAGTTAAACGTCTTGAAGATGTACGAAATAGCTTGCGGAGGAGGCACCGGCTCTTAAGTAATTGGCAGCAGCGCTGGCTCATTAGAATAGCCTCTCATCTGACATGCCGAATGTGCCCTGCGTTGAGCTGTTCAATAATCAACAACCAATCGTTCCTCTTTTCACATCACTCAGCATGACAAATCAGTGATATTAACCACACGGGTTAAGGCCAATGCCAGTCATTGTTTACATCACAGGTTAGCCAATTCTCTTTCAATCAATACAATGTCTCTAAAAATACAATACAAATAGACTGGTGGTGTAGTCTTCATAAAAATCACATGACTTCCCCATGTTTTAAAAAGAAAGCAATAAATTATAGGTGTGCAAAACAAACGGTGGTATGAAACTGGCTATATTTAACGTGAAGAATGTAGGGACCGTGTTGCTGAAAGGAACTGGTCGCTGCGTTTGCCAAGACCGGACTTGTAGGAGATACCCAAACCTAGAGTTTCAGAGGAACATGTGATTAAAAAGTCCACGTGGAGGGAGTCACTTAGCTTTTCTCATTCTGAGTCACTTGTCAGCGGTGTGTTCACGCTAATAATGCCCAAGCCCTTCTTCTAAGTGTTGGGAGCTCAGTGATGAGGAGCCCGGGGCATCCTTTTCTGCATCTGCTGCTTCCCGTTGGTCAGCGCTGAATTTCAGCTGCTGTTGTGCATCTCTTATTCAGTTTGGTTAGGTTCCTCTCGACCTCACGGCCTTCCGTAGTCTTCACCAAGCTGAATAATTTAGACATCTGTGCATGTTATCACCTCTGTGCTTACCCGTGGTCAAAAATCGCTGATAAATAAGGAAAGCAAAACAATAGGGTCTTCAAATAGTACTATTTGCTGCTTTACTGTGCCGCCGTTAGCCATGAGAGGGTCATCCCTCTGTTCTGGCATAGAACAGCACTGGGATTTTCATTAGGAAGTGAACTTCCTAACTTCAGGAATAGCATTTCATAGAAATGTAGCAATGAATCAGGGAGTCTAATATTTACTTGGGGACAATTAAATCCCGTATTTTCCTTATCACTAATTTGGTAAGCAATAGTGATGGAAATCCATAAAGTACCACAACTATCACAAATTTGAAATGCTGATAATGTGCCCGTGCATGCTAAGCATACCAAGTCCTGCTGAGTCTGTCGGTTTGGAAAGAGCTGCAGGCTGAGCGGAGCAGGGTGATGTGCTCTGAAGGTAGCTGAGAGCACATGAGTCATGATTCTAAAGAGGGAGGCTGGAGAAAAGGATAAGGAAAAGTAGCGGGTAATATTAGGTATTTCTTGAGCTCTCTGTTCTTCAACGACGTGTAAGATCTGACAAAGAGACTTTTCTGTCGTTCTGCACATGATGTTTCTGATCTGCCAAGCTACAGTTCTTGTCCCTGTGGCCAAGGACATGGCAACCATTCAGCTTGCCTACTTCAGTCCCTGGCTTTCCCACTGACAGCCAAAGTCCTGCAGCTGGTTACCTCCTGAAATGAGCACCTGCCATCATTTTTTCTCCAGCTTTGTTTTCACTGATAACAGAGCAACACACGAGCAAGGGAGGGCTCCCTGAGTCTGTCTGCAGGCTGAGCAGTAACACAGCTCTGGTGACCTAGTGAGAGTCTCTCACCGCAGCTCCTCGTCTCTCTATTCTCTCCCTTCCCTCCCTTATTTCTCCCTCATTCTGTATAAACATACTAACTTAATTTCAAAAGTTTTGATAACATTGCATTTTGTCTGAATTTTGACTTTATTTCCTGTTTCATTTCTGGCACCCAAAGGTTTTGTTACGCTGCTTTTGGCGACTTTCTTTTACGTAGAAGACGGTAGAAATCTATGCAGCATATTTAAATATCTATTTCTATAGTATGGGCACTGGAGAAATCAGAAGGCAGAACAAGGGACGCTCAAAAGATTCAGTAAATATGCATAGTGGCTGTCGTTCAAACTATATTTATGCAGACTCCCAGTGGTCTGTCTGGGCATAGCTAGGCTCCCTTGTGCAGCACGCCGCACCACTGTGGGAAAACACAGTGCGGGGGGAAGTTATTTGCTTGTGATGGGAATGACATAATAAATACACCCCGAGATGGTCAGCGCATCTATTACTGTGCCTCGGCAAGCTTGGGCATTTTAAATGTCTAGCCATTTTTCTTTTCGTAACGGCTCATTTTACATACAGTACATCAACGTACTACTGACCTTTTCTCTTCTGACTCGCGCTGATGACATCATGAAAATGACAAGATTAGCGGGAGCGATGGAAATAGATGCTTATCATTGTACAAATTAGCAAAGAGCTGGCAGCAACAGGAGCAATACAATAGGCTACTACGTCTGCTCTGGTGCAGGCGAGAAGACCACATCCCAGCCATCTAAAATCGGCAAAGAGAATTCAGTCGGGGACAAAAGCTCCTGTTTGCCCAGTGTGGGAGCATCCAGATGGAAATGGCTGATTACCATCTAGTAAAACACGGAGTTAAAGGTATTAAAAAGCCAATATTTATCAGTTTCCATAGATAAATGGCACACTTGCTACAAATATCTCATATTTTAAACGTGGAGCTTAGTCACATTTTCTGGGCTGAATTTCAGTAATTACTTCCACATAACGACCTCTCCACTCTTTTTAATTCCCTTACTCAACTTTACAGTCATAACATGCTTTAACTGTATTTCATGGTGGTTTTAAAGTTCTCATAAAAAATACAGGGCTCTTGTACTATCATTTGAAATGCATTGATACTCCTGAGACGTTGGCCTTGACTCGGTATAGTAACATTATTAGGCATGTAGCAAAGCTTATTTAGTAGATTCACACCCACGCTTAAAGTTAAGCATGGTCTTAGTACAATACTGAACTGGGGTCTTGGAAACATAACTCTGCATGCTGATTTACTAGGATGGTGCTGTAGAGCGAGTGAAATAGATGAATGTATGTCAGCTAGGTAAGAGATGTGGAAGATCACATAGAAATGAATACTTGTGTAGTCACACTCTGGCTATGATGGGAATAAAAAGGATATTTTGAGTTGTGTTACTTGGGTGATCTGCCAGCCCAACAGACCTCCTCTGGCTTCTATTCTTGCCAATGCCACCCCACAAAAAAAACAAACAAAAAACAACAAAAAAAACCCAAACCTGGATGCTGTTTTCTGTTTACAAATTTGTTTTCTGGGCATTATCAGAAGTTGCAGATAACTATGAAATAGATGAGGTGAGGATTAGACTGCCGTGGGTCATTCCAGGGCCTCTCAGGTGCAGCAGGTGTTGGCACAGTCTTGCGATGACTGTAGGTGAAAAAGGAGATTTCAGTTTTCTTAATAACATTGCAATGTTATTTTTGTGGTGGTTTTCTTATACCTGCTGAGAATGTTTGCTTTTTATCATTCATGAACAGGTGAATGTTTCTGTAAGAAAAGGCTTTTCCTTTATGCTCAAGAATATAGTTTTTGTTACCTTGAGACCCAGATTGAGGGAGGAAGTCAGGGCACAATCAAAAGCCCAGGAAAAAACCCATCACTCTGGGGAGGCCACAACGTAGTAATAAGGCATGTCCTTCAATGATCATCGTGACTTTAAGGGGAATAATGATTTAGGATCATCCTCATTTGCTTTTTCAGAATTTCCTGTGGTATTCTTTTGCCTTGTGTTCTCAGCACTCTGGTAGATCGTGCACGTGGTGTTAGCGAGATTGAATGAGCTGTACGGGATCATGCTCTATATCTTTATCGTCAGAAAAAGATGGCAGAAGAGCATCTGTTTCTCTGACCGCAGGCATACTTTATCTGTGTGTGCATAGCTGGGGCCTATATGAGATCTCTTTGCTCTGGTGGTTTGGTAATTCCAGTAGCAGGTAGCTTTGGCAGCATTTCATATCCGTAATGGTATCCGTGACTGTCCCTCAGTGAAGCGGATGTGTCCATTTCTATCCGTGATCCTTTTATCCTTATTGAATTACTGGAGCAGGCTAACGTCAAACATGACTCACACTACAGACTGGGTGATGGCCTTCATACCACTGTGCTGTGCTGTGGTTTTCCTACTGCTTCTAGATCTCCCTGTGGATAGCAAAAGAAATCTATAGGCTCCCTGCCTGGGTTGGCACCTCCCTGGAAAGCGGCTCCACGCAGCTGCTCAAATTAATTGGCATATATGGGAAGGGACAGAGCAAAGGATTTTTGGAGGGACACCAGCTTTAATATAGGGCTCGTCTTTCTCTGCAGTCAGTGAAAAGGGAAAGGTCTCCTCCATATTCAGTTCCTGTTTCTCAAACTATTAAGTGGCCGCTCCAGGAGTCTCAATTCCCCTTGAGTTTTCAAACTTTTTTTTAGCAGGCAGCTAAAAAGTGGCCAACTATGACTACACAAACAACAATGAGCATCAACAGTCTTATTGCAAACAAGACTAGTAAGACCAAGCAGGGAATTGCCAAGGATCATCAGAGTACTGTAGTTAAATGCAAGGTAAACCCCAAATCTCCCAGTATGTGAAAATGTGACTTTCGGAAAATGTGTCCCGGGTCCACTCCCAACTTTCTGAACTCAGCCAAATTTGCTGTTGGTTAAAGTGCTTAGAATAGCACATGTGGAAATTTTAATGCAGAGCGCTTTAGCTTTTCATTCTGTATCTGACAGGAGATGCTTCCGTTTGTGTACTTCATCTGTCTTCGGAGAAGTGTGGGTGTGAGTCTCTTCCCATCACAGCCCGTACGGGCAGCCTGACTGGACTCGCTTCCCAGGCTGGCGTTAGGCTTTTGGAGATCCCTCACTGTATTTATGTCTTGCAAAGATCCTATTGCATTGTCAGCACTTAACACCAGATAATAATTCTGGAGCCAGACGCTCCCATCACAGGCCACAAGTCACTTCTATTGATTTCAAATACAGCGCTGCTTTTATCTCCACTCCATTCAGGAAAGAGTGTGGTTGGGTCACCCTCACTGTATATATCATTTGAGTAATACGAAAAAAGTAGCGTATTGGAGGAAACTCTTGTACACAGGCGATGCTGCTTTATACTAATTCCTAGAATGGTGCACATAAAAAGGAGAACAGATTCTTTTCCTTCGAAAGTGAGATAATAATCCCAATGAAACAATAGGGGTATTGTCACTGCCTTAAATATGGGTATGAGGTAATAAATTTTCCTTTTCAATTTGTAAGTCTTTTGAGCAGCTGCTTAATATTTACTAGCTTTCATCAGCACCAAGTACCAATAGTTAAGTCTTAACCTCAAATTAACTGTGTAGAAAATAAACATTTTCAGTGAAGAAGACTGTCTCTAAGAAATCTAGTTTGAGGTTCCTTCCCCACATTCAGAAGAAAGAGAAAAATGTGTATGGAGTTAGCAACAGATACCACACCACCACACGAGTCAGTGAGGCTAAGGGGCAGATTTTGGCTTGCTTTTGAAGCAATCTGAATGACTAAATTGGGGGGGGGGAGGGGAGTAGAAGGAACGTGTATATATATATATATAAAAATATTTTGCGCAAAAAAAAAAAAAAGTTGTTATTAATGCAGCAGTAGAACCTTAAGTCACAGACAGACATGAGGCATGGCTGCTCGTAGCAGGACCCAGATGCCAAGGTAGAAAAGATACATAACGCTTCCCATAGCAGCATCTGGCTTTTTGGCAGAGTCTACACACTTGGGCATTGATGGCTCTGGATTTGCTTCGTAGTCTTTCGAACAGTTGGATTGCAGTGGCCCTGGGCAAAACTGCAGAACCTCTTCATTTCACACATGAAACAGCACATCATTTCACATAGCATTTCCCTTTTCCTAAATAAATTTCTCACCACCAGATAAGCAAAAATTGAACTACCCGGTCCCTTAATATAAAAATATTTTAATATTGGGGAAAAACCGCAGAATCTTAAACGCTTGCTCTTGTGTTCCTTTTTTTTTTTTTTTTTTTTTTTTTGGTGTGTGTGTTGCAGATCAACCACTGATCATGACTGTATACACAGGCTTGGGAAATATCCAATGCGAGTATGCCCAGCCTGCAAATGAGAAAAGGGCCTAAAGTGCATGCATATTCTTGCGTGTCCTTAATGGATGTAAGCTAGTAGTATGTCAAAGTAAAATACATTCTACTGATATATAATGAAGCTCTCTCTTAAAGCAAGTTACGGTAAAGGACAGAATCACTATATTTTCATTCTATACCTTTCACCGAAAGCTTTTACAATTATATTAAATATTAACTCTGTAGAGGTTTAATCCCAAGCCACAGCAGCAGCCTTAAGGTTAATAGTCCTTTTAATTAAAGGATAAGTCAGTTATTGAACACAGAAGCTAATCACAAAAGGATTACCACTGAAAATGAACATAGTCTGTGCAATTAGTCTGATAATTAAGACTTAAGTACTGGACAGAGATCAAAGTGCTTGTAATCTGCAATAAAGTTCCTAGAGTTGTAAGGATTTTCAAAATGTTAGCTCGAGCTTTATTGCACCTTCCATTTATTGTGTACCCATGATAGCAGCAAACACATTTTCCCAATGGATATCAGCACGTATAACTGCAACAGCTGTTACTACATAAGCCTGGTGTTTCTCACAATATGATTACTTTGTCAACGACTACCATAAAAGGTGGCATCTGTATTCATCAAACAGAGTTATCAATAAATGTAAAGCCTTACAACAATTAGAGATCTCCGAGGAAGAACAAACCCAACCAAAAAAAAAATGTCAACTACACTATTTAATTACTAAGATTGTTAATCAATAAAATGCCTTCATAACTTTTAATTAAATTTTTATTTGAACTGGATGTTTAGAGAATCCGATTCTTTGTTTTCGTTTCATTTAACAGTCGCACTACTAAAGTACTGGTGGCATCTGTGAACAGCCATCCTCGGGGGGACACTTCATGTCTGTAATTGCATTTTGTCACCTACAGAGGGTGTTAAGAATCTTGTTAAAAATAAAGGAAATAGTTGGGAGACATCTCACTGTAGCCATTATTATAGTGCAAATTACCAGGTAGAGCAATCCAGAAGCTGTCAGGAAAGGTTAGTAAGAAAGAGTGTCAGGAAATCAACCATTCAGCAATTCATCATGGCCTAACGCTGGCTCTAAAATGAAAGCTTTAAAAAAAGGCATTGTTTTATGAAGTAAGGGACATTATCTTTCTTTTTTTTTTTTTTACAGCAGTGAATAAAGATAACAAGGAGAGTGGTTCTCTTATGAAAGATATAAAGACATAATGATGAAAAATGTCGATTATTTTATCACACAAATTTGCAGGCAAGGTAAAAATGAGAGAGAGGTTGTTACAGTTGAAGGAGGCCATTGCTGTATATTACCTCACCTTTATTTTTATATTTATTTGGGAATGTGCAGTCTGATTTTTGCAATCCTCGTTCAGGCAAAAAAATGACAGGCTTTCCAGGTCACTAGCCTAGTCCCTAAAGGCTCTGTAAGATGTCATGAGAACAGATAAAATTTGCTTTTCAGGAAGTTTTTACAAGTGCAGTCTTGATGCTGATTGTAGCACGGGTTGCCTTTGTTCTGTTCAGGGATATTGGAAGAGTTTGTTGCCATTTGTCTCACTAGCAAATAAGTGTATTTGCCTCTTCCTTTGACTTTCGGATTTAGCTAGTCAGCAAGGATCTTCTGATGTTGACTATCCATGATGATTCTCCACTGCTGTAATGCCCCTCAAGTGGCCATAGCAGTTCTCTGTTACAAACTGCCGTTGTTACGGTGCCCTGTCCGAGAAATGCCATTGCTCTTATTTTGGGTTTTGTTGGTTCACTTTGAAAATCACAGCAAAGCACCGGACACAAAAGTCAGTCTTCTATATAGCAGTTAAAATTGTACTCTCTGGGGCGGATGGGGGGGAGAAAGAAACCAAACAAAATCCCCCTCCAAACCACTAAAAGAATGAATTAGTAAAATGTCAAGAAAGAACAGTTTGCGTAGGATAGTACCATTTTCCTGGTTAATTCTGTCTGGGTGGCGTGGAAGAAGGGAGAGCAGTTTGCTGATGGGAGGGGAGAGTTCCCATAGGTTATGCAAAGAAGAAATAAAGTATACATGTACTACAAATTCAGAGTACTGAGAGGCATAAGGAAGGTATGTTTTATTTCACTGTGTTGTTAACGGGCCTGAAGGAGGAGACAGACGTAATCAAGAAACCCCTGTGAACCGACAGGTTGCACGTGTAGGTGTCTTCTGGTTCCCGTTCTAGGAATAGATGAACTGTCATCAAACCACCCATCCTACTGCAGGACTTGAACAGCAATTGAAGGGGAAAAGGAGAGCTTTCTGGATCATAGGGGTACCTCGGAAAAATCAAATTTACCAAATTTGACCACTGATAATGAAGACAAAATGAAGTACAAGGGAAGCAACTACAGATTACAAGAGTTACATTAAAATCCTGAAGGAAAGAAAGAGCTTTTAGCTGAATTGGGGGAGAAAGAAATCAAAAGTCAATAACCAATGAAATATTTTAAATTAGCTGCTGCTTATGCCCTCTCTTTTCTCATTCTGTTGCTGTTGTAACCATGATACCTTCTTGCCCAGCGTAAATGTAAAAATCTGAAACTGCAGTGAATTTTCTAGACAATTTCCTAGAATTTTCTAAACAAATTTTATAAACATCTGAATTGTTAGTCTTTCTTTTTTCTTTTTTCCCCTCAGACCCAACATGTGGACTCTGAAATGTGAGAAGAAATTTAAAGCATGAAGATAGCAATCTCTCATAATTTAACTCTCATGTTTTCTTGTGGTTTTGAGGATCTATTTCCTTACATTCAAAATTGTATGAAAAATCAACAGCTGCTTGGCAATTTCTTAGTCCTTTCTCAGAAACAAATCACAGCACCTAGCTAATTTCTGATTTTTTCTATCAAAAAAACATATGCAAAACAATAAAAACATGAAAAAAGTAGTAGAAAATTAATCAAATCCAAAAAGCAAAAATATCAGATCAAACACTTGAACTGCACAAATTAGTTTATTAGGTATCTCCTGACTTAAAGAAGAGTAAATGATTTGAAAGTACCCCTACACTAATGTATACATAAACACACATGTATCTTGGTAGTTCAGGGAAAAATAAGTTTCAGGATCTCCTATTTTAACTTTATTGACATTGGAATATCTATAGACTGCTTTGTGTAGTTTTCTGCAGTTACAACGACGGGGGGGAGGGGGCAGGCAAAATTGCATACCTTGTTTGTAGTTTTGTTTTATTGTTTCTGTCAAACCGAGAAGGCATCGACTCAAAGATCTGAGACTTCAATCCACTTTCTACTGACATGAATGGCAAAATTACCACTCATTTCACTGGTGGAGGACTGGGCTCTTTGCCAACAATTATGTTTTGGTATTTTGGCCAAATCACATTACCACTAACATTGATGACATTGTTTTTATTGACATGTATGGGAGCAGAAGTTTAGGCAAAATACTAGCATTCATTTAATAGCCATGCTTAATATTTCCATTTGCTAAGAGGAAAAAGTAGACAAAGGCATGGTGTAAATGTGCTGTTCAGAGGCCTAGTTTCTTGCCAGCATCGATGCAACTCTAAAATAGCTTTGCAATACATTACTTAAGAAGCGGAAAACCTGGTAGAAAAAAAGGTGACCAAAAATCTGTCCTTGTTCAACATATGAAAATGTCACAAGAACTATCAGTGGCAAGGGATGGCACTGGAGTTAATAAATAGAAGTTAAAAGACAGTTGTCTCAGATTGAGGGTGTCCCATAACTCTAAGTGATACCTGGAAGACCTGTGAAGATAATAAATAGAAATAGTAACAAGCAGAAGGCTGTATAAGAAGGCAGTTTGAAGCATACCACACTTTACTGAAGTCTCTGAAAGCTCTTGGTGTGCTGTACAGCTCTATATAAAATCATGTGAAAGAATAATACAATTATCAATTAATGTAATAGGGTTAAAATTGAACTATTCATGATTAAGTGGCAGAAGGGTTAATTACAAGCACAAACTCACATCAAGTTTGTATTGATGAAAAAGGTTTGCGCTTATATACAGCCTTAATGCAGTGACAAGAGCTAGTCTTCATTTGCAATGTTAGTGATATTTACTCAAGACTTTTCAGAACGGAGCACTCACTTCTCATAGATATAAAAATACCCTTATGAACAGATAATAGCATCAATCACTTTTAGTGTTTGGATGTCAGACATGTATGAAAACCCTGCTAACTACCTTCAGTAAAGAATTTTTAAAATTACTCCTCAAAATATATATACATGTATTTTAATTCACAGGAGGACAGATTAAGAGAACGCTCCTTCCATGACACGTTGGATGAGAATCTGTCTTGTTGCAATGCTAAAAATTCTCAATCCATCAATTAAATGCAGATTCAGGGCACCGTCTCATATTTCCTTGTCAGATAAATTACGTCTTACATCAAAGACCACACAGATTCCTACTTAACAAAACAGGGGTATGTCTGAATGTATCATAAATGTGAAATATGAAAGAGAACAAAATGAGACAGCCAATAAAACGTAAGATTTGTTAGTCAGATAGCATATACCTTAGTGTTACCAGCACTCAGAATTTGTGATTAAGGAAATATTCTTAATTTGTCACTAATTTTCCCCACAGATTGAAACTTTCTTATCATACAAAACAGCAAACATGAAAACAGGAAAAGTAGCAGATGAGATTGTGTTTAAATGTACATGTTTATGTTTTATTATTTAAAAAATTCTCTTTTTTTTCCCTCTCCCATTCTCCTTCCAGTAAAACACTAAGCTGGAAAAGGATACATACTGTCAAAGGACAAAGTTTGAAGATGATATAAAATTATTGAGGGTAGTCAAATCTAAAACCATAAGTAGAATTTGCCTACAGTTTTCATAATAACTGTCTGGGAAATAAAAATTCATGTCATTAAGAGCAAAATAACATGGAGAAATCAGCTCTAAGCAAGCTACTGCCGCTCAAGAAAGAAATCTCAGATTGGGTTGCTTTATGAAAACATGGATTTGGCATTCCTTAGTTTTCATACAGCAAACACTGCCAGGAATGATTCGGAAATAATTTCTAAAGAAAACACTGAACTGATTAGGCCTCTGATGTCCCCACGCCTTAGACACACCTTATTGTTCTGGTCAGAGTATAATAGAAAGTTACAGCAGAATTAGGAAAAGGAAGAACAAAAGGATGATCAGACACAGAGTGGTTCCACGCCAATAATAACTGTACAGGTTGAGACTTTTAAAGTTTTTAAAAGCTACCTTAAAAGATGACCGAAGGAGATCCAATAGTAATCAATGATAATGTGAAGAAAGCAAAGGTTGTTCATATTGCTCGTAGCAGGAAGACTAGGCAGCATACATCAAAACAAGGTGCATTTAAAATAGACAACGAAACCAAACAGAATCACAAGTTCCTTGCTATAGACTCAAAAAGGGATTAAACAATTTTGTAAAATATAAATCCACTGGTGACTAGGAAATACAACAATACAGATGCAATCTCCGTGGACGCACCACATGCCAAATCATATGATGCGTTCCAGGTACCTGCTTCAAACCACTGTCAGAGGTAGCCCAGTAGGATGGGTGGACCTTCAGTCTGACCCAGGATGGAAACATAAGAAGTTTCACTGACAACCCTGATCTTCAAATAAATGACTGTACAGCGAATGCAGCCCTGAGCTCTAATCAACATAAAAATACACTAATAATGTGCATTTTCCTTCCAAAATGAAAGTTCCTCATTTTGTTTCCAGTTATTAGGATCTCAGGATACTGAAGCAGCTTTTGCAGATGAAGAGTCTAAGAAAACTCTGGCCAAACAAGAGAACCAGCTATGAGGTAAGAATTTTAAGGTAGGTAAGTAATTGGATAATATTTTTTTAGCAGTCTAGGTAATATGCTGTACCTTATGGATGTTGGCTCCTGCCAATAGACATTCACACTGACATTAAAAACAGGTTAGCGTATGCCTTGTTTTCTGATTAAAAAGGAAGTTTCACTGTCTATAACTGATCAACAGTTAATTCAGACACGTTCATAAACATCTTCAAAATCTCTTTTTTTTTTTAGTCTCCGTACGGATAGACAGTCACCAACTCATCATCTGGGAGCTCACTCCCTATGTTGATCTGATACCACCTGGCCAAAATGGGATAAAACAGGCAGTAGAAATTCTCTTTGCGATCCATGCATCAAGCCTCTGAGTTCTTGGCAAGGTGGCCTGTTTCTTCAGACTGACGGTTAGCCTGATATAAAATCTTCAGATGAAGACGAATCTGCCATGTGGAAATAGTTCCATTGTTTAAGTACCCTTTGCACTTTATTCTCACTCTATGCTTTACTGTCTTTTTTCCAGTCATTAGATCTTCCCGTGCTTGTGCCGCTAGCTTAACTGTTTTATAAGTATCAGACATCTTCATCTGTAGACAATTATGGACCATGATCAAGCTATTTTTTAATCCACTGAGGATAAACTAAATAGATTAAGCTTATTACAAATCTCTATGGAATGGTAGGTTCCCACTTCTCAGGGTTGTTTTTCTCAGAGGTTTTCTGATATGTCAACAGACTTCCAAAGGGCAGGTACATCCCAGAAACTGCCTCAGAAATAGGTCTGATGCCACGCGTATCACTATTATTACCATCCTCCACATTATTCTCAGTATTTCCATCTACATTTTGAAGAATCACATTCGGTCTTTCTTTGGTGTTCTGAGACAATTTTTCCAGCTGCTTTTCAGCCATGAATTCCAAATCTTCATAGCCCCTACTTTCCAAGGCAGAGTTCTCCATCCTTCTAACAACTGATGCATTGCCCACAGCTCTTCATTATTTCCTTTGTTTCACTTTCCTATTTCTCCTTATACCTAAATAAATATTTATATGGGAAAAACCCCCACCTTCCCACAAATCAAAATAAATCAATATGTGAATATATGATTTTTACCCTTAATCGTTGAAAGGCAGTCACAATATCTGTCTATCTCTACTGCTATAACAACATCTTCCAGTTGAGAAGGAGGTACGATACAAGGAATGTAGCATGAGAAGGAGAAAATACTTCATTTCTTAATTACGCTGTGAACTTTTTCTGCGTTTGACAATTTCCCTCCCAAGAGAAATATTCAGTGTATGACCCGCTGTGCCTAGCTATAGGCGCAAACACAGCATAAATATATTCACAAACATAAATGAAGCATATGAATTCATAGAATCGTAGAATGTGTTGGGTTGGAAGGGACCTTTAAAGGCCATCTAGTCCAACCCCCCTGCAGTAAGCAGGGACATCTTCAACTAGATCAGGTTGCTCAGAGCCTCATCAAGCCTGGCCTTGAATGTCTGCAGGGTTGGGGCCCCCACCACCTCTCTGGGCAACCTGTGCCAGTGTCTCACCACCCTTGTTGTAAAGAACTTCTTCCTAATGTCTGATCTAAACCCACCCTGCTCTAGTTTAAACCATTGCCCCTCGGCCTATCGCTACCTGCCCTTGCAAACAGCCCCTCCCCAGCTTTCCTGTAGGCCCCCTTCAGGTACTGGGAGGTCGCTGTAAGGTCTCCATGGAGCCTTCTCTTCTTCAGGCTGAACTGTAATAATTATGGCAGTGGTGGGAATATAAAGGGGATGGCAGTTCATTACACAGGTTCCCTAACCTGAACTGTTTGAGCGCATGTCCGTGTGATCCTGCAGAATGTAGGCCTCTTTTGGCAACCAGACCTTACTACAAGCTTCATATAAGAAATGGGTGATTTTTTCCCCCCAATCTGAGATCAGACACCAGTGATCAGGCTTTTACAACCTTTCAATAAAGTTATTAAATTAATAGCAGTAATACCATGCCTCATATTCATGAGAAGGAATGAATGACTCAATCGAGTTGGTTAAATTGTTCAGCTGTGTGCTACATCAGCCTGATATTTTCAATCATATCAAAGTCAAAATTTTTTCCTGGGAAAGGCAGCAGTGCACGCTCCTATGTGCCGGAGATGAAAGCGGTGGGGTATATGGGTAGGTAGCTTGCAATTGAGTTTATGGTATAATGCACATGTACAATTTCAGGAGCTGTCTGTCTGCGGTTTGGTCAGCTGCAGCCTCTTAGGGGAAGGAGGGAGACAGGGTGCCCTTTCACAGAGGCTTCATTTCTGCTCCTTTGCTTTATCTTTAATCTGGAGTTACAATCCTTGGGCTGAGAGCGAGAAGTGTTTTTCTTCTGTGGGGAAAAAGATGAAGGAAATCACAACCACCTTACTGTGATTTAGTGAAAGATCCATCTCATCAGCTGTGAGAGAAGTTGAACTGATAAAGAAGAATACATATAAAAGGAACTTTTCTCCAGCTGTATCAAACATCACTTCAGATAATATCTCCCACGCTCAGCAGATACCAGTAAAGCTCTGAAAGCGTTTTCTTTCCCTCTTTCTGCCTGTGTGCCCATTTTTACAAGAGGAAGCATGAAGGTAATCTATTTTATATGCTCTTAACCATTCAGGAAGGATGAAAAGCTGAAAGCCAGGACAAAACCCTCACCGATGGCACCAGGTTTCACCTACCACTCTGTGAAGATCAATATCCCCCGTTCATGAGGCTGTTTGAGACTTTGAGGGTAGAACATACTGTCACAGGGAGACTGCACTGAAGAGGAAATGTCTCTGTATTTTTAATTTTTAAAACAGAATTGTAACCCCTAATTAGCTTTTCCCAATACTCGTTTGCGAAATAGTACAAACCCGTGCGGTACAGAGCCGGGGCAGCAGCAGCGGGGTGAGGGCACCGCACAGCGAGGACAGAGCCGGGCTTTACTGCTCATGGGTAGCTTTAACAAGGGGAAGGTACTTGAGACACACATCTATCTGTAATGGCGACATTTTCACTATGCCATAGCCTCCAACATAAATTACAAGCTTCTGTTTAATTTGTTTTCCCTTTGGGGCCTGTCCTGAGAAAAGAAAGTTACCAAGGTATGGCTGCTCTGCTGGCTCCTTTGGTTTTGCACCAAGGTCAGTGAACCCCTCTTTCTGCCTATACCTTAATTGCTAAATGTCATCTTAATGCTAATCATTCCATTAACGTCTTAACTACAGAAACAACAGAGAAATTAGAAAAATAACCCAAACACTTTCACTATTTAATCCCATTTATTCCTTCTCTAACACATATATCTTGGTATGTGGGCTAAGAAGAATGAATTTCCATAAAAATCTTCTGAAATTCTAGCCCAGAACAATCCAAACGGAGGAACCCGACTCATTCACAGATATGACCACAGTCTTCCACAACATATTCTCTTTCTTCCATTTTTTTAAGTTCTCTGAAAACAAGAGCATGAGCCATGAACTCATGAAGCTGAGAAGGGATACCCAACAAAGTGGAAGTAATGCTCTTTCTTGCTCAGTAGGCCTGGATAAAATTATACTTTTAGGGTTGGAAATCCTTTTTCTGTTTGTTTTTCCTTTTTTGGTCTGTGTTTCTTTTCAAAGATTGCAAATGGGGAAAACAAACATACTATGGTGTTCCCATCATACAATGCTCTGAATTGTTGAATAGCAGGAGTTGGAACCGAGGAGATGGCTGAATTAGTAATTCCCCTTCGGAACTCCTTTGGGAGTGTGTAACATTGCGGGTTTTTTGGATTGGTATGTAGAGTATAACCATGATGGACTGTGATTGTCTGCATTGCTGAAAAATTATTAACATTGTAGGTCCGCAGTGGACTGTCACATTCTTGCATGGATGCAACCAGCAGTGCAAGACATCCATGTGCTCTCATCATCTCTACCAGTGAGTGAGAAACTTAAAATTGGGAAGGGAATGAGGAGTAAAAACTATAGGGCTGAGGATTACCTGAGTATTTGTAAAAGGTGTCCCATTTTTACCCAGAGATCTTAAAGGGACAAGATGGACCTACACAACTCTGAAGAGTGGAGTTCCTCAGGGGTCGGTATGGGGACTGATGCTGTTTAACATCTTTGTCAGCGACACAGACAGTGGGATCAAGTGCACCCTCAGCAAGTTTGCCGATGACACCAAGCTGTGTGGTGCAGTCGACACACTGGAGGGAAGGGATACCATCCAGAGGGACCTGGACGGGCTTGAGAGGTGGGCCTGTGTGAACCTCATGAGGTTCAACAAGGCCAAGTGCAAAGTCCTGCGTGTGGGTCAGGGCAATCCCAAGCACAAATACAGGCTGGGTGGAGAATGGGCTGAGAGCAGCCCTGAGGAGAAGGACTTGGGGGTGTTGGTGAATGAGAAGATCAACATGAGCTGTCAATGTGCACTTACAGCCCAGAAGGCCAACCGTATCCTGGACTGCATCAAAAGAAGTGTGGCCAGCAGATCGAGGGAGGTGATTCTGCCCTTCTACTCATCTCTGGTGAGACCCCACCTGGAGTACTGCGTCCAGCTCTGGAGCCCCCAAAAGAAAAGGACATGGACCTGTTGGAGAGAGTCCAGAGGAGGGCCACAAAAATGATCAGTGGGCTGGAGCACCTCTCCTGTGAAGACAGGCTGAGAGAGTTGGGGTTGTTCAGCCTGGAGAAGAGAAGGCTCCAGGGAGACCTTATAGCAGCCTTCCAGTATCTACCATGGTAGGGAGGGACTCTTTACCAGGGAGTGTAGTGACAGGACGAGGGATAACAGTTATAAACTGAAAGAGGGGAGATTTAGATTGGATATTAGGAAGAAATTCTTTATTGTGAAGGTGGTGAGGCACTGGAACACGTTGCCCAGGTAAGTTGTGTCTGCCCCATCCCTGGAGGTGTTCAAGGCCAGGCTGGATGGGGCTTTGAGCAGCCTGGTCTGGTGGGAGGTGTCCCTGCCCAGGGCAGGGGGTTGGAACTAGATGATATTTATGGTCCCTTCCAACCCAAATGATTCTATGATTCAGGGACTATAAGATTTAGATTTCCAAAGCAGCCAAACTTTGTTAATGCCTATCTCTCTTGAAATTCCATCTCAAGGAAAAGGTGCGGTTTCCATTTCATGGTATCTCTGTTAAGACTATGCAAAAGTTTGCTTGCCTGATTTGATGATGACTGAAATGTGGACATACCTGCAGTCCAGCACAAGTGGAATATTCATTAATAAAATAGGTAAGCACTAATCTGTTTAAATTTTAAGCAGCCACACCAAAAAATATATCACAGCCTACTGCAGTCTACTAAACTAATTGCTTTCTAATTAAATTCTCCACAGCTTGTCTTCGGAAAACTGTCAACAAGCACCCTTCAGTATTTGCTTAAGGCATTTTCTGGTTTTCCTTTAAATGGGATTGAGATTTTAATAAATAAAGTGGGGATTGCTAAGAATAGAAATTGCAAAGCAGTTTTCTCATATTACTCAACCTTGCTGTTACAGAGCTGTTCCTACAATATTTTGTGTTGGTTTGGATTTTTCTGCATATTGACAATTAATGACAACATATCCATATCTGCATTACCCGAGTTTAAGATTGTAAGTACTTTGAAATCTATGAAATTTTATCTGTATTGACCGGGAGTGATATTATGTTAAAGAAACTCCGTCACCTGTGGATTCACTGTAGATCACTGTCCCCACAGACACAGAAGCCAGTGAGTCACAAAACTAATAATTAGGACTCCTAGCCGAGGTGAAAAGCTATTGCTTCATGGAACTATTTTCCAATCATCCTCTTTCCAGCTGAGCTGGACTAGTGACACTATAAACTGGCAATTAAAAGACTCAAGTTTAAAAATACCTTCAGCTTCCCAGGTCCCACAATGGCAAAGGTTAAGTGGATTATGTGGAGATAATTCACTCAGCTCCAGGGGGAGGGTGCCGATTGCCTGGGCTGTTGGTTACCTCCCTCTCCCCTCCTCACTTGCTGAAGCAATGATTGTTCCATAGTGTCAACTTTGCCAATGTAAAACAAGGGGGAGAGAAAAAGCCTGGAAAACTTTCCCAATGGACGCTGCAATTACTAATGGGCGCTGACTGGTACTTGCAAACTTTACTTTGATACAGCCTTGAAAACTGAGCCCGGAAGTGGTCACTACTCCTTGGCTAACATCTCAACGCTGCTAAATATTGACCGTTCGTGCAAGTCTTCCAGTAAATGCACCCTGTTTGTTCAAGGGAAAAGAAATATGAACAAGATTGCTGGCCTTCCATGAACGGCTACCCTTCCCTGTGCTCCAACTGAATTAAAACCACCAGTTACACCTCTAGTTGTGTGGCAACACCTACACAGTGTTTCCAATTAACTTTGTAAGTTTTTAATCAGTGACAAATGCATTTTTGTAAATTCAATTTGCCTTTTATTGCAGCACCTATAAAATGTCTTGCAGCATTCCGGAACTTTGTGAAGGTTTTACTTGCTACTGACATAACGCAGCTGTCGGACCTACAACAAAGGCTAAGGTTTATGAGCAACTTGAATTAGGATGTAGGTTAAGCAATTAAAGTTCAAGGAGGGGGAGGGGGAGATGGCTTTCCAAAATTTGCACTTGCCAATGTGAAAAAGCACACGGAAAACATGCTGCGTACCGGGACACACAAAACTGAAGTGGTTAAGGAGGCCATACTCGGTTTTAAACTCACTATTTTGAGAGAGTTACATATGTGAAAAGGTCACAGAGATTTCAATAATAAATCTGCACTGCTATTTGTTTTCTTTTTTAATCAAACTCAAATGCATCCTGTTAAAGGGCTGAGTGATTAGATCGTAAATCTGGATGTCCTTGAAGATGATGAAGAAAACGCTTATCTGTAAAGCAATCATCATGCTGCCAGTTCTATCATTTGCACATTTTTACAGGTGCTGGAAAAAATGGTTTAATTTTAAATCATTTGCTTGATTTTTCTAGGTAAGAAAAAAAGAAATCTTGCAGAATTTACAGTTAAAGGAGCAAATGGGTTACTTGTGACATATGGAAATGACCTATTACATCTAATCTTCTGTATCTAAATTCAGGGTATTAAAACAATCAACATTCAGAATAAACATGAATTAATATTTCATCTTAGTGAAACTCGACACTCAGTACATTAACTTCTGCTTCCAGTTATAAGATACAATGCTCTTAAATTCAACAACTCTGAAATTAGTCAGTTTTAATGGGGCCTCAATATAAATTTGCCTGACTAGCTTTTAAAAGTAGAGCCAGTCCAAATAAGGTTACTAACTCCGGTTTTGGAATATTAATGCATGGAAATCCTTATTCTGTGGGGTCCAGACCAGTACATATTGTGCTAGATTTCTCATTTCTTCTTTTTTTGTTATTTTTTATTTTCCTTATATCTTGATCTTTTTGCTTTGTTTGTCAAGTATTTATTCAATACTTTTGGCAGTGTATTTTTCTGTTGTAAGCATGATTGGGATATTGCTGCAACTTCTCCACTGTGCATTTGGGTCTTACAGCTGTTTTGTCACTTTGTCTGAACCCAGATTGTGGACACGGCGATGGCTAACACCAGCAGCGTATTTTGCTATTGCAGTGTGAGAAAGAAGTTGGGAAATGAATGTCTCTCTGGAACTTTATTCAAACAATGGATGTGGAAAATAAGGTTTTGGATTTATAGACGTTCTTACAAAAGGAATGAGATATGGAGCAATATTTTGAGGTGGGTAAACACGTTTTGTCATTTCTTGAGTGACTTATTTCCACTTTAACTTAAACCCCATCCAGTTAGATTAAACAGAGACGTTTTGATTTCTGGAGACTTTTGATCCGTGGAAGTTAAGAGCTACAAGATACACCTATCTGGCACTGATGCAAGTGCCAAAATCTGTCTCAGTGGAAGCCAGCACAGAGCACGTTATCTGATGACAGTGGAAGTGTTGCATTATTTACTGCATAGAATGTCCACCCCACAAAGATTAATGTGTTTGTTTAACTTTGTTCTGTCTGGTTAACTGGTTCTAGTCACCGAAGATCCTCATATGCATAGAGTGGAACATCAATCTGTTTTATTTTCAACATATTTTTAAAATTACTCGCTAGATTGTTCACTAGTTGAAAAGGCATTATGGTAAAAGCTTATTGTGCTTTACAAAGGTCTAAAGTTTCTAAATTATATTTTTCCCACAGATCATAGTGAGCAGAGGGTAACAGCATCATTCAATCATATGTATCTAACTTTGCTTCACACAATTTGCTTTAACTGACACTTATAAACATTATTTTTATTTGTTTTGTGGTAGATCCTGCAATCTTTTGCTCATAAACACAAACACTAACTTAAAATGGAGTTCAGTGAGCCAGTTTTGAACTGCATGCAGAGAAGATTAAAAGAAATAGTACAGAATCCTCTCCTGGGAAAGATCAAATGGTGACTAAAATGAAAGCAACCTAAAACTGTAGTGTTTAGCCCAGAGGGGGGAGGGGAATTGGGCATTTAGCTATAATTAACACCTTCTACTTACACTCTCCAGCCTTTCAAATGGATTGTTTTCTATTATGGGTAGTTGCTCAGAAATCTGAAATCACTTTGATTTAAAAAAAAAATAGAATCAGAAAAAAACACTATCAACTACTATAGATAAATTTAAAGGTTTGGTCTTCAGGCAATAGTTCTGTAATCTTCAGACATCTATAGTCAGCCATAAAGCCATCAAGCATTAACTACCTATGCAAATCCATTATTTCTGTGGGATTATGTGATTGCAGAGAAAATAAAACTTTTCCCTACTTTCTAAGGAACTTGTACTGAGGTTTTCTTGGGCAAGGACTATATTAGTTAATCTGAAGTTTGAGATTAGCAACTTTAACCAGGCTAAATGTCTTAAAGACTCTTGGTGCTATTTCTTCATTCCTCCATTATTTCAGCCAATGTTGCTTAAAAGCGTCTATGTGACATTTTGGACAAAGTCATTGTAGCTCTTCCTTTTTTCGGTTTGTTTTGATAGGTAAAGCACCCAAAGAAACTGAAAAGCTGACAACCTTCTTTACCTGGCTTTCAGAGGCCTTGCTCAGTGTTTTTGGTGTGTTGCAAGCTGGAATCTGAAATGCAGCTTATTTTCTCTCCCCCTCTTCTATTATGTATGAACCCTTGTCAGGACATTGCCTACTGATCATTCAATCCCTCGGTTTGGTCCCACAAAGTACTTGTTATTTTCCCTAAACAGCAACAAATGTGTTGCTATTTTGTATCAGCTGATTTAAAGAAAGATATTTCCTGCCTTTATGAACTTTGATTTACATGTTGCTGCTACTACACTCCTTTGGCATTTATAAATTCATATCCTGTGTAGGTTCATATCCTGCCCTTCTAATGCATTGCAGGTTGTTAATGTACTTTTTAAACTGGTGGAGATAAATGTCAGTAGTACATCAGTAAAAATAAATTCTGGTTCATACGTGTATTAAAGAAAATATAATCCATGTATTCCAAGCTAACAAGCCAGTGGAATTTGCTTCAAAATCTTTCCCTAGCTGCAGAAGTGCCTCAAAATCATCACCTCTCCTTTTACTCTCTCCCACTGTGCTGTACAAGGAACCCGAAAAGCGTGAACAGAGCCCAGATGTATCCTGCGGAGTTCACTGCTCACAGTCAACCTACCCCTCCACGATGTACGTGGTGATTCTGATAAATCTGTGCATAAATTGACACACGTAGCCACATAGGATTATAAATGTTTTCTCTGTGTTAGGCCAAGAAGACCTCGAATACCAGGAGTTTTGGAGGGATACGGTGGGTATGGAGATATCAGTTTACCTCTTGATTTCGGTTGTCTGTGGTAGTGCACCAAGTATTCCAGCATGCAAGAAGCAATATGGTATTTAAGAAAGAAGCTAACAAATCTAAAATTATACGACTGGTTCCTTTCTCTGGATGAGATCTACAAGATACGTAGATTTGTTTCCACTTTTTCTTGTTTTGTTCCTAAAGAAAGGCTGTTTTGACTATAAACTTATGTGAAGTAATTCCTTCTTCGGTAGATAAGGTTAATACTTTCTGTCTAACTTGGTCTTTCGTGCCTAAGGGGTGTAACACATATGGTAAGTAACAATAAAATACTGATCTGACTGTACAATTTTATGTAGGGCATGTGTGCCTAAAACCTGAGCAATAAAATTGCCTTTCCTGCTCAGACAGAATTGTATATGCCTGTCATACTTTATTGGTTGTTAAATGGCACATACACTTATGGATCAACAACCAAAAGCAGACAATCTACAGTATCATTGCATATTTGTCATTTTCAATGAAAACATAGAGGAGTTTTCTACACTTGGGAAAATTAAGCTATAGGAAAGTAAACACTCGTGTTGCTTATGAAAACTTAGCATGTAGAAACTTTAGCCGTTCAGTATTAGTGTCAAAAAAATGTTTCTGATGTAGCTATGGAGAGGGACACACCTAGGGATCAGAAAACATCGTCGCAGAGCAGTAAATTTTTTAAGAGAAATAGTCGCCTTTTTGAAACGCAGCCAAAAATAGCTTATAGATCCAACAACTCAGACCCATTCTAGTTACATTAGTAAATATCATGGAATTCATTAACATGCGGTGACTAGAGCTACCTGGAAGACAAATAATATTAAAGTTACCAAGTTACAATAGTGAGCCACTCACTTGGTTAGCCTTCTGAATTCTGAAATTGCTGGTTCTTTTCCTGTGTGGTGAACAATTCTGGTAAACTATAAAAATGATAAATAATTTTCAAAAGAAATTGGATATAGCAAAATGGGAAAATTGAATGAGTTAAATACACAGCGCAAGTATGCTTCAAATACTCTTTCAAACAATCCAATAACAAAAACTAATGGCAGTGCTTTTGAATATGAATTATTAATATGAATGCATATGAATTAATAATATCACATGCTGCAAACCAAACTGCACTGCTGTTTTCATGAATTTTGTTTTGAAAAAGTGTGAACATTTAATTAATTAGCCTAAGAATTAGAAGGCATTTTAAGGGTGGTAAACAGAAGACATGATCCAGTTACATTGGTATCCATCTTCTGCCCTTTCTTCAAAGGTGGCTAAAATGACATTTGTTCAACAAAATAAAGCCTTATGACTTTTGCTTAGCCCACAAGGCAGTAGAGCACACTGAATAAGCCATTTGGACACAGTAACATTGACCTTTATCAGAGAAACTTTTGGCCGGGAAAGATACAAAAGTTTGAGTTCTTTCTTTGCAGGTACTAAAAATGTTTGACCAAGGCACAGCCCCCAAGCAAATAAGAGAGGACCACGCTTACCTGGATACTGGAGAGTGATTTGTCATTATTCTAATGCCACCTGAGGTAAGATTTAATTTTGTCATATTCTTGACACTAATAGCTAAGACTATAGGAGTGACTGTGACATGGAAGCAAACAGAGAGTGGATAAATTAAATGGCTTTTGGTGACTAAGTATAATTTACTTATACAACGCTGTGAACGCTTCAGATGGCATGTGTCCACCTCCCACATGCCAGGCGTTTTAACTGGATCCTTAGCAGGTTATATAGGCTAAGAGTAACTTGTAGTAATGCTTCCTTTCTCCAACAAATAGATGTGTGATACCACAGAGGCTCTGAGACCCCTCGCTTCCTTTTGTGCAAGACTACCAACAAAATTTTTGATCTTTTCACTGCCTGTAATATGAAGTGTCTATAAGTGCCATTTTCCCCAATTTTACTGCTGCTTTATGTTCATTAGAAATTATGTAATTAAAGTCGGGCTGATGATCATAGTTAGCTTTTTTTCAGTTTTAGACGGCTGTCTTTGAGGTGAACGGAACTGAGATGATCGTGGGCAGGAACTGAACTGCCATGTTTGTTTTGGCTGTGTTTACACCCATGTAAGGTTTGGAGCAAGAGAGAGTATCTTCCATCACAGGGGCTGATGGGGTTGAAGGAAAAAAGGCTTCAGGTGCACAGCCCCTTCATCAAGTCTAAAATGTCTTTGTTAGGGTGATGTTGGTTGGGTGTATACACTGGCTTAACTCTCAAACTCCTTAATTTTGCTGTTGTGAGAAAATATGGGAGAATAAGCTTAAATCCAAGCTGATATAACATTTTTTGTGCAGCTTTATATTACTTTATACAAAGTGACAACAATATAGGTGTTCATATTTGGTAAATATTATTACTGAAGTGGGTAAAATGTCAGGTAGCCACCTTACATGTTCGCTGGCGTCTTAGGACTCAATTAGGAGTTGTTTAACAGAGGTTCTCTATACTGCTTTACCCCAGCAAAAGCTATAAAGAAAATCTAGAGCTTTGGAGATGAGCTGTATTGCTTTATATCCAATCTTCTCCTACAGGTTTTTTCAACAGTTGTAAAGTTCCATTTTTCTGCTAGATTTGAAGGTTGAATAAGAATATTAAAATATCTGTTAAGGAGAGATTTAATAATTCCAACACTTTTAAACGCTGTCTGCAAGTCAACTGCAACAAATGGTAACTCTGAAATGCATTCCAACATCTTTCAAAATGTTAGGTTTTGAGTAACTACAGGTTTTGTATTTGAAATGTGTTTTCCCACAGAACTGTGGTTTAAGTTGCAAAATGAGAAACGGAGCTTGATAAAAAACTTTGGAGCATGCCTTCAGCTTACAAGATGTGATGGCCATGGTCTGTGTAGTCAGGTCTCAGATCTTATTTCAAATACCACTCCTGTGTCCCATGTATTTTTCACAAAGCTGTAAATACGGTGCTACTCATTTAATTGGGGGGTAGACAAGAGTTGATTTTGAAGAAAATATGAACATCTGAACGCATTCAAGGATCAGTCCTACCCTCAGATATTTTTCCTCAGTTCCATCTGACAGTGCTAAAAGTTTTGTCTGGGTGTTTGCAGACAGAATTTGGCTGACAGAGGATGTGGAGTGGATCAGTGTAGAAAACGTCCAAGGTTTGTGCAGCTTAGTCACTGGTGCTCCCTCTGCTGGTAGTGAAAGATAAAAACAAAAATACAATCAACATCATGGATTTATAACTGTTTCATAATACAAATTATAATATTCTCAGTCTATATGTGTAAATTAGCTAATATCCACAATTTCTGTGTAAAACTGAGTTGTGTTTCATCTGGCTGTTCAGTATGGCATAGCTACTGCAATGTCATGTATTTTCAACGATGATTCTTTTTATAAAGTACCATACTACCTCATGTAAAAGAAAAAAACACTCATTTTGAAGCAACCATTAGATCAAAATCAGGATGCAAACTAGCATCCAGGAGAGTTTATGCCCAAAACTCAGTGAAAGTATGGCCAATACCCTGCTCCCGACTGAAATTGTTCAGGGGTACCGTAAGTGAAACAATAAACAGCTTACTCGGGAGATGTATGTGCATAGTCTTCATATGTTTTCCCATCCAGGACCACACCACGCCTCCTACTAAATCTTTTTTTTTTAATACCATGTGAGTGAAAGGTCTTCTTGTTTTCATAATATGAATTTGGTAAAGGGCTAAAGCACCGAATTACAGTTTACTGACAATTCTCTGAACGAAAATTCCCAGCCAAGGCAAGTGGATGCAATGCCATATTATTTTAGCATTTAATCTGTGTATGCACCTTCCACTGACTGTTATACAAGTTGTACATGTGCATCTGAAAGAAGAATCTAAGCCTGAATTTAGTGTTTAGCACACAGCCTGTACACACACAGGAAAACACATCACAATCTGTTTTGAGCATTCAGAGACAAGGAAGGTATGTTCCCCACTCATTATCCTCTAAACAGAAGAAGTTAAATACCAACCGCCACATGCCCTTAGATCGCAAGAAAATGTGTATCTGCTCTTACTTTGTTTTTTATGGATAAGGGAGCTTTCAGGAAAATGTAACAGCGCAGCTAAAACTAAAGATCTGAGTCTACTTAAGGCACCTAAGTGAAATAGGTTTTTTGGTCTCACATCAGTGCATGTTGCAAAAACATTTCAACTCAGTGGATAGTCTCCATTTAAGCTGAGCTTTCTGGGCTGAAGCAATACAGAGATCTACATGACTACATTACTTTCACCTCAAGACATATTTATGGCTGTGATCTCTCAAGGATACACTTGGAAGCAGTGACATGATAACAGGAGTGCTGACTACATGGTTGCATGCAGGTACATAAGGAGCCAGGCTTAGATTAGTGCTCTGAGCTACTAACATTAAAATACAGTTTTCTGACAAATACAGAAAGGCTTTCCAATTACTTGTAATTCTGACATTGGTAGTCCAGCACAAAAACACCACCAGCAGCAGCAGCGACAGTATTTTTTAGAGGAATACAATGAAAGCTATAATTGAACTATATTTCCAGGTTCTTGACTTTTCCTCTTATAAGAGAGAGCTACTTTAACCTAATTCCAACGCAATTTCCATGTGGGCAGTGATCCTCCAAGGAAGCACCACATTTTCACAATCACAGAAGAATGGTAGACAGTAAAGAAACAGTAAGTTTAAGTGAGGTTAAACTTTTAGTATAAAGACTAGATGATCTCTAGAGGTCCCTTCCAACTCTGAAAAATTCTGTGATTCTGTGAAATTCCGTGAAAGTTACTTCACATGTTTTTCCAGGAGAAAACATTTATCAACAACAATCCAAGACCACCACCACCCCTATCAGTTTCAAAGTAAAATAATAAAAGCTTGAAGACTGTCAGTTTTCTACACAGTATTTATGAGTGGAATTTAGCGCAATCTTGCTCAATCTGATATCTTGTGTAATAGACAGAGAGACAGGATACTATGGAAGCAATGTTTTCTCTATTGCGCTCTGGACTAAGACACTGCTTTACTGCAATTCCTGTTAGGCAGAGTTTGTATTTTTTTCAATCCATTGGTTTCTCTCACCAGGCGAGAAATTTCCACAGTGTGTCTAAAAAACCAGGGGAAAAAGCTCCCCAGAGTTCTTCACGTCATGCAGCCTTGCACACCTGAATTAGGTGTCAATCATGTGGGTATTTTTTGTAAATGAATAAATAAAAGCAACTTCTTTTCCTCACCACACCAAACAGTCCACTTCATGTTAGGAGGCCACCTTATCTCTTATCTCTGGAGGTACCTTATCACATCTTACAGGGGAGGCCATAAGAAACTTTGTGGAATTTTCTCCTGTGGACAAAAAAGTAAAGTATTTTAATATAGGAGACAGGATTTTCAAGAGTATGTAGGGACCTCCCAGACTTCAATGAAAGCTGAATTCCTTGGACTCTTAACCCTTACTGACCTAAAATTAGCATTTTATGCAGTTCTTGAACAGCAAAATGACTCATGAGCAAATTGAAGTTTGTGATATACAGAAACGTAACTAACAGAACCCTATTCCAGGACTAGGAGGTACAGGATATTTTGCACTCCAAGAATGATGTTTCTGAAGATGAATCCTTAAGGTTGAAAATGTTCCAGCTACAATCCCACTGAGTAACACTTCCTGAATGAAGTCATGGCATTACTTCTGGGAATAATTCAGCCCTGGAACTTGGTCATTTTACTGTTTTAAATCAGACGAGCCAGTATCTTTAACACACTTATGCTATGACTGCTGTTTACTTGTTTCCAAACCTTTAGTGTTCTGACATTTACTAAATGTCTGTTTGTAGTTACAAACACATTTTATATTTACTCTGTGGGAAGTTATCATTGGAATATATAGGGAAAATAAGATTAAAAACTCAAGGACGAAGACTCCTCTGTAAAGAAATGATTAGTGGTGTGATATTGGAAAGGGAAGACTGACTGACTCGGTTCTGAGTCGTGCAGAAAGGCTAGCTTGCCGTGGCAGTCCTTCCCGCAGCCTGCTAGGCAAGCGAAGCCAGCAGTTATACCTGCTCCATCCACCAAGACAGGTCTTCCCTGCTCACTCAGGCATCCTGCACGGCATCCTACATGCTGGTGGCGCCTATGCCAGGCAGCACTCTTCCTGCACCCTCCTTCTCTGTGGACAAAACAATGGAGGATAATTTCTCACACTGGAAGAAAAACTTGGCTTCCCTCTAGGCAGGCACCTGGGCCAAATTTAGTAATTGCTTTAGAAATCTAGTGATTAAATGCAAGATGATTCTGTTGTACGACATGCAGTTTAATGACTTCAGCTTTTTTCCATGCTGCATGGGTACATTTGGTGAAGATTTTTAAGCACCAACAGCTTCTGCTAAGCATTAAAAATGCAAAGCGTAATATAAGGATAACAGGTGCAAAAGCAGTTCTTTAATGTTCTTATGTGTTCCTCATGAGTTATGTGGATACAATATAATCAAAGGGGGTAAGCTGCCACTTTAATATACCAGTGTAACTTCTAATTATGAACTCTGACAGAAGCAGTGATACAGCTACTCATTTCTCTTTAACATTGTTTCTTATGAAAAGGATGGCTTGACTTTGCTGTATTTCTCGCAGCTAATACTATAATTTGGGTTTCTGTTTCTCAGAAAATCCTTCTGCATGAAAAACAAATGCAAATGTCCTTCTTATCAGTATTTCTTACTGTTACCACAAGGCAAAAAGATACTAGGTAGCATGGAAGATTAATTGATATTAGACCTGTTAGTCTACTTCCATTTGTAGTTAAAGTATAATTTAGTATTAAGTCCTTTTTTCTTTTTTCTTTTTTTTTTTCTTTTAATTCTGCCAGTGTAGTTGGTTTTTTATGATTCAAAGAATGTCTTACTGATAAACAGAGAAATTAATTATGTGATGTCCTTAAGTAGTTATGGACAGCCAAAGGAGGTCCTTCCCATAATTTGACAGCACAACTATATCCGCTGTCCTGTAACAGAAATAGTGCATTTAATGTTACTTATTAAATATGTGTCTTCCCAGACCAACGTCAGCAGTAACGGAGGCAGCGTTTGCCTCGTCCTTGCAGGTATGCATCACGTGTAGTGCTTTGGCCAGTCTGGTTTTCAATGACAGAATCACAGGGGTTTTCCATTGTTTCCAATTTGCAGTAAAGTCCATTGAAGATCCAGTTTCAAATTAAACTGACAGCTCCTCCCTTTCATTATAGTACATCATCGAGCTCCCAAAAAACCACAATTTTGAATAGAAATACCAGGAATCGATTTTTCCATTAGAGTTATGTGTAAACTTGCGTGTTCTTCACAATTTAAATAATTATTTTATTTATCGTTATGATTTGTCAATTATACTTTCTGTGCTTCCCAGGATTACTACCTTATCTTTAAAAGTTTTGGAATGTTTTTACCAAGTGGACATTTCTGAGGGATGCTTCTGAACTCAGATGCCCCCTAATAAACCATAAAATGAATAGATTAAAAAATAGATCTGATTATTTAGGCAGCACACAATTGTCCCCAGTCCCCTGCAAAAAGTAAAAGCAAGTGTTGGTCCTAAACAATTTGTAACTGAAGTAAAAATGTACAAATGCAGAATGTGGAAGGAGAGCAAAGTTAAGTGACTATTATGTGCACTTTAATGAGATTACTGAGTTAGTTGTTGATTTCTCAGTCTGACTAGTTTCTAAACCATCGATTATCCTTTAAAAAAGATTTCAAGGCTGGAAACCAACACAGAAATAGAAAGAAATTTTCAGCATCACAGAGTAGCCACTAACTCCTTGAAATTCAATGTTGTAGGTGAGAAGGAGCTCAGTAGGATAAAATAAGCTAAAATCTATTATTCAGGAATAAGATTAGAATGTCTTATAACCACTCCTTGTCTGTGAATACTTTAGAAGCTGGTCAAAGAAAAAGAAATAATCTATTGTTAAAATTGATGGAGAGTACAGACTGATGGAGAATATTCCTGGATGGCTATTACTAGCCTTATTTTTTTTCTAATACTGTATAGAAATATTCTAAAATATAAATTCTGATAAATGCAATAAAGACATTTTAATGTACATTTCATTATAGGTTCTAAGGTTCTAACAACATAAATATATAAGCATACATATGGTTTTCTACTCATCTTGCAGCTCACATGAAAATCACTTTCTAAATTAAAACCAAAACCTCACTTAGGAATTTCACTTTCTTTGAAAACTATTAAGAATACTCCTGAGTCACACACATAGCTTTCTTCTAGCACAGAGCTATAATGCAAAGAAAGTTTCCTCCACTGTTTAGGGATTGGTTCTCCCTTGAAGCCTGGATAAAATAATTCTGATAGCACCTGAAGGATCAGCAGAGGATAGCGCTTCAATTACAGGCAAGAACCTGGGCCAAAAAGGAGCTCTCCTAATTCTCACAGTGCTCATTACCTTTGGCTTTCTGCCTTAACAACTGGCATATACTACATCAGGTGTATAAATGTTCTGTGTGGTTCTTGCATCTTCTCCATGCTTAGACTCACTCGGCAGTGCTCTGCACCTCCTCCTCTGCTGCCTTTTACCTCATGAAATCATTATGTCATTTACTTTATGTAAAGCAGATCCAAACCACTTCTGAATTACAAGTCTTTGCGTGGCACCCTCTTTGCAAAGGTGTGAGTGGCCACACTAGGGGCAAGCAAACAAAATTCTTTGCCCAGAATCAGGATTTCTGAGCTGCAGTTTCCTCCATTTTTATAGTGTGGATGTTTTAACAAAAGTTATAAAAAGTATTTGTAAAAATGACCTTTGTGTCAGTTTGCCAGTGAAAAATATTCCTATCTATAAGGTGCACAGATCTGGAAAAGTCCAGAGGATAAACTCAAGCAACATTCTGGTTTTGCATCTGGCTTATATTAGTCAATAGCGTATAATGTGATAGTACAATAGAAGTAAAGAGCGTGTGGAGGGATTCTACTACTCAGTTACCACATCTGTCTCTCCACATTATCATCATTAGAGTGTTTAGATGCAATTTATCTCCCTTTCCATTCGAAAGATTCATGTTCCCTCCTATGAACTGGGCATCAGCCCAACCGTGATGGGTTGTGTCCGTAGGGGAACGCCTTCACTTCGACACCTGCTATTAGCCATCATCAGCCCAGCAAGCTCTATTTTGATCGTTTATATGTTTGCAATCTTTATCCAAGCAGGGAAGGAACCGGTGCATGTTTCTCTGATATGGAAACAAGAGAGGAAACTAGGGGAAAGAAAAAGAAAGCTATGTCTACTTTTCCACAGCTGACAGATTTCACAGCTCAGACATATGGAAATTTAGCAAAGCTGGGCTCTGCTGCCATTTTAATTAAATACAAATAGAGAAGAAGGATGCTGCTGGGGTTAAGGCCATTGGCTAAGGCACAAGAGATCAAGAGTGAGTCACTAGCAACTGCCACAGTCTGACACTGGGCAAATCAACTTCTCTGTGTCCCAGATTTACAAAATAGCTTGTGTATTTAGACTTCATGTTCCTCTGGGCAAGGATTGGCTTTTATTACATTTTTCCCAGCATCCAGTACCCTGAGGCCCTGATCTCAATGAGGTCATCTGGTTATTATCATAATACAAACAGTCCCATCTACGTCTCTGCTCTCTGGCCTCGATCTTACCCAAAAAAGTTGCATGTAAAAAGGAACTGAGGAAAAATACCTAGATGAAGCACAGGAAATTTTCCTTTCAGGTCAAAATCTTAAACAAAATATCGTAACTATTTCTGTTATGTTAGGACCAAATCGCTTATCACTAATTAAGGAATAATGGGGAAAAATTGAGCTGAAGCAACTCACTTTGTTGTCCAACTCCCAGGCATTCACGGCAAAATCAAAAAGCACTATGGTAATCAGAGGTTCCGTTAATTGAGTCCCATCACTGTGATTTAAAACAAAAAAAAACAATGGGCAGGGAGTACTGTTGCAGTGCGTACATTGTCATATCTGTTAACTTGTTTTGGAGATGGTTGTTAAAACACGCTTTGGAGGAAGGTACAATGATCCGTATTTTCTCAGTCTTCCACCAGGGAGAATACTGTAGGATGGTCTGCACTTCTGTTAGTCTCATATTACTGGGATGTGTAGGTGGGTGTGATGCCTGCAGTATGCGTAGGCATTCTCACGCGAGCTTTAATCTAGAATCTACCCTGCGCAGGCTGCAATGACACATCCAGTTGCAGTGTACACAGATGTTGGATACAAAAGAAGTCTAATTTGAATCAGGAGATCTGGGTTCTGTTAGTGACTCTGCTATATATTTCCTGTATTGCTCTAGGCAAGGCATTCAGGGCCTGATCCAGCCTCTATTTAATTCCACAGCAAACTTTTCTCTGGCAGCACTATGAGCTGGATTAGACTTCTAGCCTATCACTTTCCCAGGCTCTCCATATTCCTCAATGGTACAATAATACCTACTCACTCCGTAGGTATCTGGTATGGCTTAAACCATTTGCCTCTAAAGTGATTTGCTACTTAAGCACAGCATGAATATGCAATTGAATTAAATTCTTGGTTCAGCAAAACCCTCAAACCTCTAATAAGCGTCAATCAAGGAAATGTATACTGGAGAATTTTATATTCTGTGTCATTAGGTGTTGATGTGTAGTCTTAAACATGCAAGAAGGTAAATAACTTCAGTGGAACTTCTTAGGGACCTAACATTAAGTATATGGCAAAGTACCTTGCTCAAGGCTGTATTGTCTTTCATTAGCCATACACATGTCCTTAAAGTTAAGCATCTGCTTAAATGTATTGTTCAATTCATCCCTAACAGCATAATACTCATACGCTTTCTAGCATAGTGTACACAAACATTTGAGTCTAGAAGATACTAAAAATAATCTACATTTGATTATATGAAATGTCCAAATAATGGCTTTTTTCTTTCTAGTATATCTAAAGAAACACAGAAGATGTAAGGTTGTGTAGCCCATGCGAATTTCCAGGAATCTTGGTTACCCTATAACCTTTTACTTTTACATAACATTGAAATCACAATACGGATGTGTATTTTGAAGTAATTGTGTTGGTGGTCCCTTCATGCTTTCTGAACATCTAACAGTTAGCTAAGCAAACACACGTGACTGATTAAAAGAAGAAAGGGAACTATTTTTACAGGGACCATTAAACTTTAACTGCCATCTGGCAGGGAATGATTAGAGAAGATCAAAATTAAGGCAGTCAACACAAATACTGTGTGGATACCTCAGGGAATTAATGTGGATAGAAGACGGTGGACTTGTGGCTATGTTAAGAGACAGACAGAGAAGGAAGTGGTGAACACATCCTTTATGACTGTTGCCCTAATGGCCATGATCATAGCAACAGGAGCAGAGAAAGAAGAAATCAAGAACACCTGGGAATAATCAGACGCTTGCTGTCATAAAAAAGAAAGTTAAAGCATTATACAAGAGCCACACCGTTCTTATTCCCCAACAAGTCAGGAAGGAAATTTTTATTGTGGAGGTGTGTTGAAGTTGGCAGGTAGTTAATATTCAAATTAGCCCACTATCTTTACACAGGCATTTTAAATAGGGTCTGTAATAAATCTTTTAATTGAATGACCTTATGGAACATGGACCTGTGGTTAATCTAACTGAACACTGGATGTCACTATTTATACACACTGTTAGTCATTTTAGAGGCATTAAAAACACAATCCGTCCACAAACTGGAACAATCCAGCCATAGCTTTTTCAAATCAGCTATCTTTAATTATTGGTGTTCTTGAGATAGCAGTTTCAATGAGCCAAAAATTCCAAGCTGTGTAAACAAACACAGGTCACTTTTTACAACTGCTCCACTGCTTGCCCTGCCTATGCTGCCATTAGGTGATCCCTAACAAGAGTACCATGGCTGATTTCATTTTTTATGGGGAAGATTTGAGGTTTGAATAGAGAGATAGTGGACTGGCTGCTCACTACAACATCTCACAGCTGAGACTCTTACCAGGCAGCCAGATTATTGTCTTATAACTGTGCTGTTGTGACTGGTAAGGAACAATCAAAATACAGCTCACCCAAAACCACAACAAGCCCCTACACCAGGCAGCTCCTGGTCTGACTGCGCTGGTATAGAACCTTCTTCTCACCCCTCAAAAGCTATTGCTTTGGAAAACTCCTGGTCCCTCAAGCATCTGCCCTGAGGTTTTTCATTCCATGGCACTAATAACATAGAGCTCTTCTGCCACTCTGTTCCCCTTCCATGAGGGATGGGTGATTTCCAAGGAATATAATTATTTTGAGGGAGTACTTTTAGGAGCCAGGGTAATGGAAAAAAAAAGGAGAAAAGAAAAAAAAAAAAGAAAAAAAGAGAAGAGTATCTGACTCCAAGTGGTACATAAAACAAATCAGTGCTAAAGGTCCAGAAGGTCAGGTTAGCTGCCAAAAAGACTAAGGACAGAAGACATGTGACAGGAGGTAAAGATTAGGAACAATTGATACAGTAATGTATTGTGAAATGAGACTGGCTATTTTTATTCCTTGAGCTCAACACAGTGTTCTGAAGTTTGACTTTTCCGTAGCATAAGAGAAGCACATTAAGTATGCTTCAAAGCGTATGAAGTCTTGTCAACTGTACCTGATTTCATAAACTTATGCTAAACAACAACCACAAAAAAATCAGAAATGTACACGTTACTATTCTTTCCTAAGCCCTTTCTAGGCTTATACAGTACAGAGTAATTCTGCCAACACAAGTAATCTGTTCCGTGGGGCAAAACAGGAGTCAAGTACAGCTATATTAATATGATACTAATGCTATAATATATTAATATAATATTGTGTGTAATATATTATAATATTTATGTATCTTATATAGAGCATTACATATAATACTGAATTTAATAAGCAGTATTACTTTTGCTGTTCATATGTGCCACTTTACAACTGGGTGGGGGCAGAATACGCCTTATGCACAAATCTGTTCAGAATCTGGAAAGCCAAAAGCTGTGATGCAAAAAGGCAACGCTCTATCATTCTCTCCTCAGAATATACCATAGACACAAAGCAATCAAGGGCCACCTGAAAAAGCAGTGCAGCTCTGGTAAACTTCTGCAGTTTGTTGCCCCAGCTTTGATGCAGAAACCTGTTAAGATTGCTCAGAGCATGTAACAGCCTATGGCTCTCTCCTGTTAACAAGGTGCAGAGCATTCATGCTCCACATGCAAAATTCCAAGCACTGAGCCAAACTGAAAGAGAAATACAGTAGACATTTGTTGATTTTTTTATAATGCCCACAAGCATCTACAGATGTGATCCCATGTAATGAAGCATGTGGCCTTAAGCTGGAATTATTTGCAAACAGCAGGATCTCCTGGCAAAAGAGATGGCACTTGCTGTGTTATGAAAGCTGTCCCTCTAAAACCATGTTTGGTTAGCACCTATGCCCTGTTGAAATTGGCATAGATAATTCCAAGTGGGAACAATGCCAGCACGACAGATGGGAGTGAATGCAGGCATGCCAGAGAACCAGTATGTTCATCAAGGCTGAATATTAGGGACAGAGTCCTTTCCAAGAATTTAGAAATGGCAGGCTGTCCGGAGTTTCTGTACTTTAGGTACAGAATATAAGAATATACGATCTCTTTCTGTAACTATAAGCAAAATTAATTATAGTAATTTAAAAATAGCTCATCTGAGCCATGCAAAGCATGGCAGTAGTCAGCTGAATTAGAACAACTGTTTCTCTGGATTCAGACTGGCACCAGGTCCTAGAGGGCAGAACCTGTGCCCTGGAGTCAAAATGATTCCACAGGTTTTCTGCTAAGTGGTTCAGACTGAAGAGCTTTTGGACGATAATGAATATTCTTCATTTATGCAGTGCCTTTCAGGCAGTGATCCCAAAGCAATTTGCAAGTGTAAGAGAATTTAAACTCATAGTTGGAAGGCACGTCATTTACAATTAAGCAAACTAATCCTGCATATATTAATGGACTATAGTCCCATCTCCCCTCCCACCAGGGATTATAAACTGGAACTATACTCTCTGTGGAGAGGGTGGAGGAAAACAAAATCCTTCTGCCACAATCCTGGCAGATACATGTGTTCCCTGCTTTTTCTCCTTACATGGCACAAATAGCTATACCAGATCAGTTATCCAAAATGCTAATTTAATCTCCAAGCAGGAATTAGTATTTCCTATGTTTTGTGAGCACTGGACAGTTACCTTTCCTACTTCTCTTTTCAGATTGTGAATAGCCAAAATATATTGCCCCAAAAGACTTGCCTAGGAACATTTACATGATTATGAAAAACAGGAAGATCAAAAAAAAATCAAAAAAAAGTAGCTTAGGTACTATTGTTTAAAAACTAAGAATCTGGTGTTGCAATTCCCCTTGCACAAAAAGCCTGTACTTCCAGAAGAGCACACTATCAAAACATCCCTCCATTTGGGGTTTCTTCAACTTCAGCAATCAAAATTTATGGATACTTCTGGAAACACTGCGTCTAATATGCCAAAGTCTTGGCTGTCTGTGCTGTTCTCTGGACCTGTGGTTTATCAGAAAGTGTGTATCCTACGAAAGGTGTTGAGTTGCCAACATTGCGTTCTAACCAGTGCAGCTAATAGCATCAACTTACAGCTGAACTTTTCTGTTAAAAATATGTTTGATACTATTAGTAGGAATAAAAAGCATTGCTGAATTCATTTTCATTTAATCCAGTGATATTCTATAAACTCAGAATCTATGTGTGTGTTACCCAGTCAACTGACTGACCGTTTCAGGTATCAGCTGCTTTTTGCAACACAGCAAAGAGGAAGCCTGAGCCAGCCTTGGGAAATATGTGAGTCAGCTGAGTAAGACACTGTAGTTGAGTGAATTTATGTTCTAACGTAATACATGAAGAGGTACTTTCATTCCAAAAGTTCTGAATTTTCCGTGTATTTATAAGAATTACTTTGATTAAGCATCAGTGGATTGTTTTATTAGTGCTTTTCCTCAAAAGTAAATTTCAGAAAAATACTGGGTATATACATAATAATGATTTTTAAATACAGGAAAGCTCCCCCTGAATGTGGCGATCCTGGCACACACGGTGTAATAGATGTGAAGCATAAAGTGAAACTATTAATGAATCTAATGTTTCCTTTCACTTTGAATTATATTGCAAATACAAATAAACATTACATTAACACATGGAATCAGAATTTTTTAGACAATTTATAATTTTTGCTGACATATAAAATGAACTGGAAAAATACAGGATTACCTTCCACCTTGTGACGTGCTGGGTTTCACAAAAGGGTGGCTGTATTTTTACATATTTACACTGTCATACAGCATCCTGAAGCTAACCAGCTGAACCTGAATGCTGGACAACAGGGCTTGTTATCCAGAGCGAGAGCTGGATATCCAGCTCTACCAGTCTTTTCTGGCAAGGCTGCCCTAGAGCCTTGATCTCACTTTCTACAAGAATCCAGTAGGTACAATGAAAATGAGAACACCTCTTTTCCATGCTGAATTTCTGCTGTAGTAGAATGGTTTTCCTCTTGACAACATCCCATTTCAGTGTATAATGGCTATGGTAGTAGTAGACCCTACTATATATAATCATTGTGCCATTTAAAGCGGATCTTAGAGACCCAAAAATTACATGACAAGGATTATAATGATTTTCTATTCAAACCACATCAATGGTCTCAATAGTATTAGCATACTTTCAGAATCTTGCTAAGTATGAAAATGATATGATGCTTGTGGTTACTGCCATCCATTTCTAGGACTCGGGTGTTAAAACAATCAATGGACTGTTGAGCAGTCCTAAATTAGCCCTACTTTGTTAATTGCCTTCAGCTCTCTACTAAAAGCAGCTGTTGAGACTAAAAGAAAACTAATTTTAGGAAAAAATAGCTTGGGTAAGTACTCTGGGGGACAAAGAGCACTCAAGAAGCAGGTTGTCCCTTTCAGCTGTAAAAAAGAAGTTTACAGTGATGAGAAAAAACTTTTACCATCTGCTTTCCTATAAAGCATCAATTCCAATCCAGCCAATTCAGCAATTAAAACACCCAACATAACTTACATCAAGATTTGCCAACTACTAATAATCAATAAGGTAAACAGGTATCAAGAGTGTGTTAGCAAGAGATTTTCTACTTAAAGCAGAGCCATCTAGTAATGGCTTCATTCCTTCTTCACAGAGCTAAATTGGTTTAAATATTCTGAAGCTTATTAATTCTGCTCTATATACCTTCTTTCCTCAAGCCATTGCTCCAGTTACCCGAGAGGACCTATGCAGTCCTGAATGGGAAGATTCAACCACACGGTTGTGAATGGAAGACGCGGGAACGCAAGATGCTCTCTGGATTGAAACACAGCCTGTGTGTAAAACACTGAAAACCCCTGACTTTGTAAATCAATATCAATCAATGCCCTGCAAAGTACATCATAAATTTGGAAGTTCTAGAGAGCTCACTCTGAGGTAATAACACCACTTTACGTTTTAAAGCATTTCACAAATATTAGGACAATCTCAGGAGGCCTTTGATCTGATTTCATCCTTTGGGGCTCTTCCAACAATTAAGGGTTATTGGAATACATTGGTTTTCCAGACACATCTCCTCTTCAAAACAGGTTTTAAAAAAAAGACTAGTGTGAGCACATGACATGCTTTGAGGTAATAATCCTCCACTGGGAGATAAAATTTAACCTGAAGGAATAGGTTTCGATCTAGAAGGAGAACATTTTATTCAGATTTTGGACAATGGGATTCCTCCTGACTAGCCAAGATTACTCCTTCAGCAAATATAGAACAGACATTCATCTTTTATAAGTTACTAATAATAAATGCTGAATTCTTACAGACCCTTTGGTGCAAAGCACTCTGGACATACTCATTTATTCAGCATTGTCCAGGATTTTACTTGTTCAGTTGAACCAATCTGCAATTGCCAAGATTCATCTGTACCTGGAGGAAAACCAACCCATATCTTCCCAGCAGCCATGCCAGTTTACAGGTACTGTGCCCAGTTTGCTTATTACCTGCTTTCTGGATGGAAAACTAAACAGGTATAAAGGCTTGATAGATCTCTTTAAGAAGTCACTGGATAAAATGCCATTTGGATGCAACGTCTGTTCTGCTGATACTCGTGTGTTGTAAGAATCGCAGTCTGATATGTGTAGATAGCAACTCATTTCAGGGTTGCAAACTGAAACTGCATGTCACTGTAGGACTGAGCCGTTACATGGTGTACCTAGGAAATGAGCCGCTCAGCAGCAGAGATGAAACAGACTGTCGCTTTTCCAAAAATAAGGACAAAATGACTGGGAGCATATTTATGGTTTCAGGGGAAGTTCTTCAGAAGGCTCGGGAAATCTAGGATGATCTCTTTCCTTTCTGGGAAAGGAGAAGGCCACACTAGTGAACCACAGCCAGCGGTCACTTGCTCTTCTTACTGCCCTGATATAAACCTGGCTCAGCAGCTGGGAGCTGTGGGAGCGAAGTGGAACAGCTCTTTAGGCACTGCTCAAACAGCTGCACTCTATCTTCTTTGCCAGAAGAAAACTGGGGAGGAAACCTCCTCTGGCAGCCTTGGCTACTGCCCACGTGCAAAACTGGTCCTGTCTGGGAGAGACAGTTGGAAAACTGAGAATCTATTCTAAGAGATTTGGGGAGATTAAGATAAACTTCCAAGTAAAATAGAGTTTTGGAAATGTGATGAACAATCAGAAATCACACTGCTCTTTAGTGCACCAATGTACTTCCTTGGGGACCTAGCAGCAGGTAAGCAGATAGGAAATGGCATGAGATTAACAGAAGTCAATTTTTATAAAGAACTGCTTGAATTAAACTGAACTTGGGCCCCAGAGACCAGTAACTGCTCTTCTAACTCCTCCTGAAAGCTACAGCTGAGTTGTGCATGTAAAATACAACATCAGCTGTTGTGCCTTAAAAGCAACAATAAACAAGTGTTTAATGGTGGTTTTGACATTGTTCAGATCAAACAGCTTGCGAATGCATTTTTTGCAAAACATTCTAGGGTGGGAATTATGACAGAAGAGGGCACTTTCTTCATGGAAGAAGAGGGCTTCCATTTAACATTTTGTTGAATCCATGCGACATTGTGCTGTGCATACACCGGAGTGTAATGTCCGCTTTGATCTCCATTCAGGAGGGCTGTGGGAAGATATGTTTCATGCCTCCAGGTCCACACCACTAGGTTCCCGAGAAGAAAACATGTTTCTAACTGCTTGCTTCCACCCATGAACAAGTGAATTTCTTTGTTGCAAATGGCCTGTGCTTGCTACACTTCCTAATGGAAGTACACTACTTCAGAAATGGTGTACTTGGTACGTTAGTGTACAGCAACATGTTACATTCCAGTCATTCCACCAGTAGAGCATCCGTATTTGCTTTAGGGTTTTATTCATGGTGCTGGAAATATTTGTTACCACAACAGCATGTAGATAGAAAATTTTTTTTAGGTGAAAAATTCTGCCTAACCACTTAGGGGTTTTGCCATCGACACTTATTTCTTACTTGGTGTTTGTCTCCACTCGACAGGCACTGCAGATCTGCCCGTTCACTCCAATTCCCAAACAATGGGTGTAAGGTGTGAAAGGAAATAAAGAAAACAAAAAAGGAGGCAACTTATAACTTTTGCTGGCCTTTATGGACTCCCTTTTTACTGCTACTAAGACTCCAGACACACCCCAGAATCAAACCATGTTCTCTGTTGGGTTTGAGGCAGCGAGCAGAAAGCTGGGAAACAAACTGTTCTGTTGTCTCTCACCTTAGGAGCTACAATGGGTACAACTCCACTGTACCTAAGACATTGCATTCTAGGTTATAAAAGCAACATTACCAGCTGTGGAAAGTGGCTATTAATCATGTTTGTTAGTGGATGTTCAAGTTACAGATACAGAGTACATCTCAGCTGTGTGGCACCTGCGGTTTAATCGGTGTCAGCAACATCAATAGTCAATGTAAGTTTGCAGGAGGCCAGCAGCTATCTCTTAAGACACTAAGTGTGTTCCTATCCCTAAATAAAGTGTATGTATCCTCTTACTGGCCCCTTTGGAGACAGTTTGTGGCACACAGATTATTTCAGAATTTAAACTTATGGCACAGATTGTATCAAATAAAAATTTTGCAAAAACTTAAATATATGTTTCCCAGTGTTTTATCCAAAACCATGGATTTTTCTGCATTTTTCCTAGTTGGCACCAATACTAACAACAGTGATAAACCCCCATTAAAATAATGACCTCCATATCAAGTGAAAAACACTAAAGAACATCTAAGTGATTAAAGCAGGAACCTTGGGAACACATGCTCAGCTCAGTGATGATAATCTTGTTTCGACAAAGCTTGACTAAAAAGGATTCTTTTTTTTTTTTTTTTTTTTTACTTGGGTGTGAGCCTGTTCATCATGCGAAAATGACTAATTAAATAGCAGGGACTTTTTGAACACTTCCAAGTGCTCCCGGAGGTCCCATCCCTGGAGGTGTTCAAGGCCAGGCTGGATGGGGCTTTGAGCAGCCTAGTCTAGTGGGAGGTGTCCCTGCCCAGGGCAGGGGGTTGGAACTAGATGATCTTTAAGGTCCCTTCCAACCCGAACCACTCTATGATTCTTCTGCCTGTGAATCCTGCCCCGCGATTCGGGTACCTTTCTGCGGCGTGTGACCGCCCCGCACCCCGACAGCAGCGGTTGCAGTCAGGCACCGCCGTCCCCGGACCGTGCTCTGCCTTTTCCCCGACCAGGCCGGGGACGGGCCGCGGCGGCGTCGCGCCTCCTTCGCGCCGGGCCGAGCTCAGGGGAGCTCGGCCCTGCTCTTTAAACCTCTCCCCGTTAACGGGCTTTCCTCCCTCCACGCTGCCGGGGCGTAGCGGCCTCACACATCCCCTTCGCTCTCAGAGTGCCAGCCCCCACTGCCCCTAAACGCGGGGCTACGACAGCAGCAAAGCCGCCAGGCTGGGTCTGCTGTGTGGTGCTGCGCGGCCCTGGCTAACGGCCCTAACGGTCACACCAACGGCCTCGCCTCACCCCGCCCCTCCGGCTGCCCCGCCCCCGCCCCGCCCGCCGCTGCCCATGGAGCCGGTACAAAGTGACCTTGTCGCCGCGCTCCCGCCCCCTTCCGCCGCGCTGCATCCGGGCGCTCGCCGCCCTCCCCCGCCGCGCCTGCGCAGAGACGCCCCCAGCCCGTCGGCCCTGAGGTGCGGCAGCCGGAGCGGGTGAGTGGCGGCGCCGGCCCTGCCATCCGCCCCCATCGGCGCCTCCCTCACCCTCCTCTCCCTCTCTCCGCAGAGATACCGGATTGTGCCTCCCTCCCCGCCCCGGGACGCCTCCCGCGAAGATGTTCGCCTGCGCCAAGCTCGCCGCCTCGCCCTCCCTGGTGAGTGGGGGCGCAGAGGGCGCCGGGGCCTCCGCGTCCCGGGCTGCAGCGGGGGCGGCGGCGGTCGCGGGGCGCCCCGGGGGTCGGGCGGGCCTCTGGGCCCCGCGGCAGGCCCTTCGGACGAGCGCGTACCGAGGGCTGCCCGCCCGACTGGGAAGGGGGTGGGGGCGAGCTGCGGCAGGGCCCGGTTCTCCTTCCCGCCTCCTTGGCGTAGGCCAGGGCCTTTTGCCAAGGTGAGGGGCCTTCCCACAGCAGCGGAGAAAGGGGAGGGCAGCGCAGCGAAAAAGCTCTCGGGCCTGGTGCGGTCAGCGCCTTGTTGTAGGTCAAACTCCAGCCTGTTGCGTGTCCTGTGCGAGGCTGGGATTTTTTTTTTTGCCCTTGCAGAGACAAGGGTCTGCCCTGCTTCAAAATGTCCTCTGTAGGCTGCAGAACGTCTCATTCTGCACGGTGCGGTTACAGGTTTCCCCTGCAGGAAGAGCTTTGTGCAAGAGCCGATATGACCTTAGGCTGCTGGAAGCCCAAGGACACATGCAGGCCGCTTGTGAAAGAGGATTCATTCATTTATGCCTTGCTAGATTTAAAAGCCTGGGTTATGCCGGTGCATTTAACAACTTTATAATTGATGTTGATGGGTTTTATTTTTTCATTTCAAAATGTACATTACTGCCTGCTGGTCTTTCTGGCTTTTTTTGTTGCTGTTTTGCTATGTTTTCTGTCAGTATAACGCATGTACAAGTTCATTGAATGATGGTAGCTATTTGTAATAATGTCTCCTGAAAACAGTGCTATCAAATTACATGGCAGTGTTTGCTTCTGTATCGTTTCTTTTATATCCAGCTATGCAAAGATTGCTGCGTTTGATGTAAGACAAATGGCTTAGCAGATAATAGCATTAAAATCTTACAGACTATTGTATGGGGACAGTTGTGATCAAGTGTTGCTTTTTTTATAACTTTTTTTATCCTCTTGCAGATCCGTGCTGGATCAAGAGTCTTGTACAGACCAATTTCGGCATCTGTGTTGTCTAGGCCAGAAATCAAGAATGGAGAGGTACCTTATAAACAAAATTCTGTATCTTCCTAAATTACCTGGTGAGCCTAAATGTCCTCAACCTAGAGTTCACTTGTACTAACTCAGACATTTGTAGTGTAAAATTTGCTTTAAGTCAGACACCTAATAATACTTGTTGCTGTCTTGCTCTTTCCCCTGGGTAGTCTTTCACATTTAATGTTGATTGCTTTCAGGTGGAACAGGTAACATCATGATTTTTTGAACTCTTAGCTACAGTCTCATTGCTTGGAAGAGGAACTAGACATTGGATCTAACACAACTTTTAAAGCTGCAAAATAACACTATCAAAGTGGTCATAAAGAATGATCTATGTCTGAATATAATGCTCTTTCGTGTTTTGTTTTCTTAGGGCAACTCAACACTTAATGGGGCCCAAAATACTGTCTCCCGGCTAGCACTTAGAGAATTCCAGACTAGTGCTGTCAGCAGGGACATTGACACTGCTGCCAAATTTATTGGTGCTGGTGCTGCCACAGTAGGCGTGGCTGGTTCTGGTGCTGGTATTGGAACAGTCTTCGGTAGTCTAATCATTGGTTATGCCAGGTAATCAATCTCTCTTACTAAATTCTTGAATTGCATGCAGGCCTATCTTGAGACAGCACCCCCCAGATGTAGTAAGGATGATGGCACTGTAGTAAGTTCTGTTAATAATGACTGTTAATGATAGACATGGCTAAATAGAATCATATGAAACTGTAGTATATTCATCAGGATGGCTGTATTGTTAAATTCAGAACTTTGTACACTCTACCTGGAGAAGAGACATGAAAGAAATGAGATCATTAGACTTGGTCAGTGTATCAGTCACTGAAGTCCAATGTTCCAGCATTCAGTTCCAGAACTGAATTAAAGAATCTAGCCTGGATCTTTTCCCCTGTGAGAGGGAAAGAGAGGTCCTAAACAGAAACTGTATGGAAACTGATCATAAGTAATATGAGTTTGTATGCTTTAGGCTTAGTAGTCAGGATTGTTACTTAGAAATGGATGCATGATAAATTTTTCTAACATGTGTAGCTTTGCATCTCATAATATGTAATTACTTTATCAAATGGTAAATTCCCTCTAGAAATCTGAGGCGGGTGAGGCTAGGGATTTTATAGTAGGGATGAACTTGCAGATAGGTTTGCAATGTTCCTGTAATAGGAATAGTTCATATGGAAGAGCAGAACTGATACAGGCACAAAAAAGCTTTACTGAAGGTTTCATGTTCTTCATTACTCTTTCAACCAGTTAAGACGTAAATCTTGTTTCTTAAGAGATTTTTAAGTCCTACTGAAGACAAGGAAGTTCACTTTCCAATTGAAACATGAGTGTTTTCGGTACAAACTAATGCCTCCTTTTTTTGAATTTGGCATGAACATGCCGATAAGAGATTGTAGAACATTATTTCACAGTAGTATGTTGGGGGTGGTTTTTTTTTCTCTCCCACACACTCCTTGGAGGGATACTTCATTGCATTTTTGCAGCAAACTGCTGTGCATTTCTTTTTTTACTCTGGGTGGTTTCAGTTACTGTATTTTTCTGAGAGCTACTTAAAATGTTATACACAAACTTTGTTGGAATATAATTCTAATGTCACAAATGTGAAATAAATTTATAAAGCATAATGCTGATCGTTTCTGCATGGGAGGATATAGAGAAGTCAAATTCAAAAGCATATATGAATGTGGTCACAAACTGTGCTCATTTGGAAAAGCTGTATACAATCCGTGTAATCTGAATCTAGTCTTAATTGTGGAGTCATTTGTCTTCAAGTGAAATCCTTGCTAAAAATTACTTATGATTGGATTTTCCTGTTATGGAATCTGTGGCAGGGAAGTATAAGGTTCTGAATCTGTCAGATGTACTAAACTGTATGAAAAACATCTTAATTGTAAAGATAAAAAGGTCTTACGCCTTCGCTTTCTTTTAGAAATCCTTCTCTGAAGCAGCAGCTGTTCTCATATGCTATCCTGGGATTCGCCCTGTCTGAAGCTATGGGTCTCTTCTGTCTGATGGTTGCTTTCTTGATCCTATTTGCCATGTGAAAGGAGATCTGCCTGTAGTATTGGCATTGGAATGTAACTCTGCATTTTATGGGACTCCCAAAATGTTGGTGTCATGGAAATTGATGCTATTTCCAAAGTCATTTCATTAAAGATAACAACTTTAACTGTCAACCTGTTGCCTGCATTTATTATCTTTCTCACTAGGTTATCTGGAAGACAGCATCTTGTCATTCAGTCACCGTGCATTTCTCCTGACAATGACATATCATGTAGGACCCTTCAAACAGTGACTTCAAGTCAAGCATTTTATTTATTAATGTATATAGGAGTGCCACATGTTTGTTAAAATTATTGTGGCATATCTTTGAAATATCAAAGGATACAGAGATGAAATGTGAAAGGCTGTACTGCTGGCCTTGTTCCTTGACTTGTTTCAGACTTATCCAGAGCTGTTTCTGTGTACAATTTTGTTTGGTTTTTGCTTCTCAGGCTAGCTGGCACATAACGTGTTCTGGCACCTCTTGATAGAAGGAGCTAAACACAAATCCATAAGCAGTGATAGGAAGGTTCTCTTTGCATCAGTTGTCAGTTACGCTACAAATTTTGACCACTGTGGTAAAATTTTTCCACTTTCTTCTGAGCAGTGTCACAGTTGAACTAAACTAACTACTGCTTTAGATTGATTGAAGGCATTTAACTGCAGCAGATTGATATTATACACTTAGTTCCTGCGTTCTTGGCATCACCTAATTAAAAGGGAGAATTTCCAGCTTCCTAATTTTGTAAAGTCAGTCTTGTATTATTTCCCAAATTCTTTTAAGAGCAGTAGGATCAAAGCATTTTTAGTAACAAAATATCTGCAGTATCAAGCTTTGCTTCTCACAGTATCTGTCTTTTAACAAATCTAAATACATTTAAGGTGTTGTCTACACTTACAGCAACATACTCTGTGCTACTGTATACTAATCTGGTGGGGGCGTTGATAGCATCTCAGATTTTATTCAGAATATTAAATAATAGATCTGATCATTCAACAAATATAAGCTGAACTTTGGAAGATCGTGAGCAGGCTTGTTACAAGCTCTGTCATCTTGCTGTTAAATTAGTAATTACTGAATTAAATGTAGGAAACTTTTTACTGTAAGCTGCCTATCCCTAGGGAAATGGAGAAACGACTAGGCTCTCAGGTCGGTGCAAGGTGCAGGTAAGACCTTTGTTTTTATCTGAATTGAAATACCAAACTACTGTTGGTGTAGTCTAACTTGGACCTAGTGTTAGAAGCTACTTTCTCCATGTGTTCTTGGAAGAAAATGGTCATTTTCTAAAAAGGATTAAAAGTTGCCATGTAAATCCTTTTATATATCTGAGGTTTTGGACTGTAGAATATGCAGCATCTTTAAACATTCATCTCTAGCACAATATTAGTAGTGCCTTATATGACTGGGTCTGAAGTGAGGTTTTTGGGGGGTGATGGAGGGGTAGGAGACATCTTCCATGTGGTTTGTGCTCTCACTGGGTTTGTTTAGGAATTTACTGTAACCCATTCTCATGAGCTATTCTGTTACAGAGCTGACAGACAGTGCATTTGTCCTGGATGAAAGGCAGATAATGATTACTGGAATTCTAGGCTAAAGCTCCTCTGTATTGCTATACTTCTGGTGGGTGAAGAACTTTGTTCTGCTCTTTCAGTACCGTAGAGATCTGTGCAGTCATCTGAGGTGGCAATCCATATTTCCTAACGGCATGGACTAGTCTAGTGGACTAGCTTAATTCAAGCTTTAGATTTCTAGACCACTGGGATTTGGCCAAACAAAGATCTTCAGATGTGTCTTGGTCAAGCCTAGCTCCAGCTCTGTTAATCATACTTACCAATTTTTTTACGTATAAAAAGGTTCTGCTGAGTTAGAAGTGTGTGTTTTGCGTGGAGAGAAGTTCTGATTAAGCTGTTGCTCCATAACCTTAATAAGAAAGCTGCCCGAGTCACCATGAGCTACTTGAATCAGCTTTGAATAACGATTTCTGGATTTACATCCCATCTTTTCCCATGTTTCCTTTTCCCTATGATCAGCCTTGTTTGAAAGGCAGCAGACATCTCAGGTGACCCTGTAAAGCCTGTTTACTTTAGTGGTAGCATTTCCCCAAGCTTGTTACTTTTTGACCTACTCTTAGGGCCAAACCCAAGCGAAATAGCTATTAGGTTATGCCAATCTTGAAAGAATCAGATCTCAGTGTTACAGATGAAGACTAATCAAGGTCTTTCAAAACATGGCAACAAACCTTCGTGCAGGGGATTATCTTCTTTATTGTCTATAAGGGGCTTATGAGCAATGGGCAGATTTTCACATCTGAATGATCACAGGGCATATTGACTCCCTCTCTCTATTGCTCTGTTTTCACTGCTCATGAAAAATGGAGCTTGGTTTCAGTGGTTACTTGAGCACTTCAACAGCTCAGTCAATTTGAGTGGTCTTACAAAAAATTCTCTGTTTTCCTAAAATACCCATAAAAGAAACAACGATTGTTGTGTAAAAGATAAAATGTTGGGCTTTTTTTTTTTAATAATTTTTTGCAGTGATTGGACAGCAGCAAGCTATTTAAATAGAGAACTTTTGATCTTCTGCGTGAGGGCTTACATCAAGAAATTGTTTTCATAGGTCAGAGAAACCAGATACAAAGTTCCATGAGGTGATACTGTAGGTTCACTTCTCTGAAGCCTTTGTCAGTATTTCTGACATGGACTCCGTTGGCCTTAGAGACTGTCAGCTTGGGAAGATTCATGTTGTAGATTCTCCAGATCCAAATACTGTTCGTGTTTCAGTGTTGAAGATGGAGCCAGAGAGCTTCGTTGTCACAGTCTACTGCTGTCCCAGTAGATCCAACGTCATTCCACTTGTGACAGTGATGTGCACAACAGTGTTACCCTAATGTGTAATGACAAAATGTTTATGTTACCAATTACGTTCTTAAAGTAATGCTGCAGGTAAAAACGATTCATCCTTTCCATCCTGCTGCTTTCCCTTTCTGTTTATATTTTTTGCATGAATCTCAGACTGAGGAAAGGCAAAGAACTTGGAGTTCAGTTCTCTGTTCAGGACTGATGCTGCCATGTGATGGTAGATGTGAACAATACTTGTTTCCGATATGGCTCTTAGTTGCTCTGTGAAAAAGGAAGGAAGGGAGATTTCTGTTCCTCTCTTGTGGAGCCAGAGCGGGGGAGAGCATCTGTCACCTTGTCATTGGCCAATCTGGCCCAAACTGTGACATTCACGTTTGAGCCCTTTGCAATGTGCTTACAGTAAAGAATAATGCCACCTTTACATAAACTGTATTGTTATGCAGTGTTTTTTATCCCACTGTATCTCAAAGAACTTTGCAGAAGTGCCATACAGTACCCACCCAAACAATTTAGAATAAATGAAACATACTGTATTGTCTTTTGCAAGTACAAGGAAACTTAGACATAATAGAATTTACTGGAACTAATACTTCTTCTTTAGATTATTTTTTTTTCTTATTCATAGTCTCATACTCAGGTCAGTCTCAGAACAAGACAGTTCCAAATGATACACAGGTACAGAACTAAAACCTCATCTGTGATTCAGAGCATGCACTTGCTAAACAGTGTTGCCATTTATGATCATGATTTTTTTCTTAACTCATCAAAAATGCTAATTTCTTCTGTGTTAAATTTAGGTAAAGATGCTTCCCTTACTTGTACGCTGCTGCAGCATTTTTGATTCAACTGAGCAGAAATATGGCTTCAGGCACACAGCCAGTTCCAGCTGTAAGAGATGTGGTGTGTTGGGAGACTGGGAAACCCCGGGAATACGGCCAGTGTGTGGGTTTGGAGGGCCGATTATTCCAAAACTTTGACGTGACAAGCGCGCCAGGTGCTGTCACTGAGCCTGGCAGCGGTGCAGCCTCTGCCTGCTGCTGCAGAGCCAGCAGTGGGGATGGGCACGAACCCTCCAGTAACAGCAGCTTGACCCAAAGGGACGCATTGTGTCTCGCCTCCCGCGGTCCAGATGTGGTCCCCGGCTCTGGGGAGCCGTTTAACGGCACTACCGAAGACTGCCGGCCGACCGGGACGCGAGAGCTGCCGTTAGCACCGTACGGGGGTCTACTCGGGAGACAGAGCGTCAGTCACCCATCCGCGGGCGGACCGAGCAGCGCCTGCTTAGCTACGTCCGCGTCGCGGCGCCGCTCGGCCACACCCAGGCATTTGCCGCTTCCGGCCACACCGTCGTCCCCCCCACCACCGCCCCGCTCGACGTCGTCCAATCCGCGGCGCGCTCCGCCCCGCCCTTCCCGGCCACGTGACCCGCGCCTCCCCGCCGCCCGCGGAGATGTCAGCCGAGCTATCGCGAGAAGTGACGGAAGCCTGTGGGGGACCCGGCCTTTAACGCGCGGTCCGGTCCGCGTTCCCGGGTGAGTTTGTAAACACCAGCGCGGCCCGGCCCGGCCCGGCGGCGGCTCCTCCTCCCTCTGCACCGCGGCGGCGCCCGGGCGGGCGAGCGCACCGGGGGCTCGGGGGAGGGAGCGGCCCCACTCGGCGGTAGGCGGGGGGGATACCCGGGAGGCAGTAACATGGCGCCGCCGCTCCTCTGCACGGCAGCCCCCTCCCCCACCGCGGCCTGCGCCTCCCGCCGCCCCTAGAGCCGGGGTGGGGCGGCCCGGCCGGCGCCGCCGAGACCGTTACCCGCCCGGAGGTAGGGGTCCTGGCGGGCGCCCCGAGGGAGCGGGGCGGGGCGGGGAGGCAGGCGGACGGGTGGGTGAGTGAAGGGGACCGCGACTCCCCGCGTCAGGCTGCGGGCTGGCCCGCGGGGGCATCGCCGGTGCCTGCCCCGGGCCCGGCCCACGGCGGCGGGGGGGAGGGCGGGAGGAAGGGGGCAGCCAGGCTCGGCCTTTCCGCCTCAGCTCCGAGCAGGCCTCTCGCTGCATCCATCTTCTGCTCTGAAGGGAGGTCTGGGTCCGTACCCGGTGCCGAGGGGGGTTCGGTGTGTGCGGGGGAGCTGGGCGGGAGGGTGAGGACAGCTTTACCGCACCAGCGGGAGGTGTTGGCCCGCCGGTGGTCTGGCCGTGTTGCTTCTTGACCAGTTGCCCCATTGACTTTGCCGGTTATCGTGTGTTGTGCATCTCGAGTTATCTTAAAAGGTGTCTGAAGCTTTCATGTAAAAAAACACATCACAGGCCCTCGGCCAATGAAGGCTGCATGATATTTTATGCACAAATGCTTTATGCCAGGTGCAACTTGATGTTTGTAGTTAAGGGGTATGTGTGCTGCCATGTTGCTTCTTCAGCCTTATTCTTTCTGCAGCCTTTCTGCATCCCTTTTCTTGAGATGGGATCCATCAGTATGTTTTCATGCCCTGTCCATGCACCCTGTGTCACTCATTTGCTTTATGTTATGTTACTTTCTCCCAGAAACATTTATCTTCAATTAGTAATACTGTCACCTGTTTCCTTGCACTAGAATGAGAAGTTCTAAGAAAGCTGGAAGCTCTGAATCATCCGCTACTTTCCAAATAAAGACCCTGAATATGGCCAAAGTGTAGTTTCCTCTTCCACCTTTTAAAATAATATTTTTGCTTTCTTCTTGTCATATTCTACTCCTGGCAGTGAATGTCATGTCCTAAGCTCTTGCTGAGTGTAAAGCTAGATCGAGTCAATGAAAACAAGTGTTCCTGAAGTTAAGGTCATAGTTCTGCTAGGTCTGTGTTAGATGCTAAATTCAGCAGTAGCTTGTAGGATGAGGAGGACTTTTCCTTGTGGTCCTAGTCTTCCATAAGTGTCTAGGCATGATTTTTGCAGCCTTCTGCTGAAACATAAGTCACTGTCTATTAGTGGACATCCAGTTGCAGACCTAATTTCAGAGGGACAAACTATAGTCAAGTTAGGTGTTCACTTGAGTTCTCTTAGTGTTCATAATTCTGCATTCCAGAATCAAAATCAGAAAGTTGTCTTATTAAAAAAACAAAACAGTAACTTTGTCAGGGACTGCTCCTTATATAATGCATCAAGAGAAATGTGTAATAATAAAAAAAACTTAGTGTGTAAATGGAATGAAGCAGCTTTTTTAAAAAATCCATTATGGGTTTATATTTTAATACTGATATTGCATGCTAATACTTAATCAACTAGTTGAGCCTTAGATCTTCTTCGCAGTGTAGTTGATATTTCTATCCTGATGTGAATTCTAGAAATGTGAACATATTTGGTATGTCTTTCCAGAAATTTCTAGACTATGCAGCATCTAACATAAGGTGCTTTCAGGTCTTAAATTTGATCATCCATAATTTTAAAAATAATTTTGGGTTTCGTGCTAGTTCTGTTTTGTGACAAAGTATTGAGCACCCTGAAAATACGGTATTCTCTTGAATCTTGTTTAATTAAATTTTGGGTATATCTATTGCCTAAAATTCGCTTTCTGTCATCAGCTATTTTTTTTTTTCCTTCCACTATAAATCATTTTAAACTTACAAATGCACATTGATATCTCTGAGAAGCTTTACTGTTTTTAAAAGAGCAAACATGATTCAATACTATTAGCTTCTTTTTTAGGATAATGAATAGATGTCAAGTTATCATTGTCCTCCTGCGTAACTTAACTACATTTTTTTCACATCAGTAATGTGCACTCTAAGGAGGCACTGGATATAGTTAGTGATAGAAATATGAGTCAATATTTACTAACTATGCAATAAATATTATTTTTTCAAATTTATGCTATATTGTTTCTAACTTTGTTCGGTGTCAGTTTCAGTTCAGCCTGAGAACTTTTCCGTTAGCTTCAGTTCAGATAGGAGCTTCCTTCAGTAAGCTATTCCAAGCAATATAGTGTTTCCCTTTCTAGGTAAATGCAAATGGTCATTTATACTATTGCTTACAGGAAAGAAAAAGATTATTCTGTTTTAATGAGCAATGGGAGTCCTGTAGTGGGATATTTATGATATATTTAAAGATTTTTTAAAAATTAAATTCTTAATTATTGTATTCAATTTTATTCTTCAGGGATGCAATCTGAAAAAATGTAAAAATGAAGCAACTTTTTGTTAAGTTTGTTTTTTTTAATTTGTTGAAGGTAATGTAGCAAAAGGACATTGGATTTCTCGTGTTTGTTAGGTTGACGGGCAACAATACAGTGTTCAGACCTAGGTAAATGATCTGGGGAAGGGAAGTCCTAATATCTCACTAAGCAAATGTGGAAAAGATCAGTGGAATATTAACCCTTGTATATTTCTCCTCTGAGGTTCATTGGCCTTTCACTTATCTGCAAGAGTGGTATTCACACAGCATGAATTTCCAGTAAGTCAAAGAAAGATCAAGGCGCCTCTGAAAAATACTTGAGCCAGGGGATTGACTTAGGAGCTGCCATATTCAGCCAACAGGAAGCGTTAGGCATAAGGACCTTTCTTTATTCCATTAGAGCTCTGCGTTTACCAGAAATGTACCTTTGTGTGGAAAAAGACTGCTCCTTCAGCAAAGCTGAAGTGACTTAATTGCGTTGTTTCTGTACATGTGACTTGTCTGTCCAACTGGATTTCTTGTTCTTATTTGAACTTAAGTCAGTCATCCTCACTTTTCGCATCTTTTTCTTCTTGTCCAGATGCTCCCCCCCTTTATTTATAGAATCTTAGACAAATGGAGGAAGGTATGGAATTAACCTTAGACATCAGTTACAAGCAGTTAACTAACAGCATCAGCAAAAAGTGCACAATGTTTGACTTTTTGAAAGAAAAAGTCTTCTCGTTATGGTGCAGGCATTACATTCTTCCTTATTCTTCGCCAGAACTCTCTGAAACAGATCATGTGTCTTTTAGGAAATGGCACAACCACTTTTTTAAGCAGTGAAGAAGGAGCTCCCACTTTCCTGTTTGCCAGTTTTGAGGTTTATAACCTTTAAATATTCTGGACTATGTCTTAAAGTTTTCTTGCAGAATCTACTGAGCTACTTTCTCGTGATTCCACTTTCTTTATAAGGGGGAATGCTTTTATTTTTCAAACTTTTTCTCCCCTGTTCTCTTAATTATGCAGTTTTATTTTTTAGGAATGCTAAATTCTATGGCATTACACAAATACAGTCAGTCAGAACACTTTCGAAAGTGGACTTTAATGGTCAGGTATTAATTACACCACTTCTGCTTCCCCTTTCTTCTTTTGCTTTATAGGAAACTGGAAAAATAGCTGTTCCAGACGCTCCAGGTAAGTGGAGCAATGATTATTTTTTTTTTTTTTTTCTTTAAAATACAAATTTTGTGTTTAGTTATTTATGTTACTTCTTAGCAACTGGTGTATTCTACATACTAACTTCTGATTTTTACTGAAAGCAAAACTTGCGAGTCTGCCTCTACAGAAAATTGTGGAAATAAAGACAGGCTCAGATGTGGGAGGTGATTAAAATTTATGCTGTATGCAAGTATTGAAAGTATAAAAGGTGCCCTGTTCATTTTGATATGTGTCGATTCGTTTGGTTGCGTGAGAAAGCCACCTCTCTTAATTTTGAAGTGTTTAAACTTGGAAAACAAAAATAGCTCCTTTTTTTTCCTCATTTAAAGAAGTATGTCTATTAAAATTCTAGTATGGAGCCAAGCAAAACACTGAATTCACCTGTTCAGGTAACCGTTAAGAGACTGTTGTTCTTTACTGTGGCAACTGCATTCAGTCCACTTGACTTTACTTTGAAAAAGTATGCGGCTTAAGTAGAACTCTTAAAACTGATAAAGACTTTGAAAAATGTTGACCTTTCCCTTTTATCCGTGTTTCCTATTGTAAAATGAAGCTTTAAAGTAAAATCTTAAAAAAAATTATGCCACCTAACGTAATTACACACTATGATGAGATCTACAGAAGAGCTTACTAAGAGTTAATAATTCTGTATACAGTAAGAGTTTGTATCTTGCAGTAAAAAGGGGCACAATCCCAGATCAAATGTAAAGAATAAATGGAAATGTTGAATAGACATGATCGGTCTTGAGGAAGTACAAACATCCGTTGGAAAATACATAGCTGATACTGTAACTTAATCATTCAGTAATGTACAGACCCAAGGGAGACTAGATGCTGGTGGACTACTATACTTCTGATTTGTCTCAATGACCTACTTCTCATTTTCTTCAAACCAGAACGTACAGATATTTCTTGAGCTGGCGCCACATGGGAGTGGTCAGTCTAGCTACAAGACTTGGGTTCGCATCACATGTAAGCAGTAGTAGATAAATAAGCTACTACTGTAGCGGCAAACTGTCAGATTGTCCTCTACGGGCTGTCCGGTTTAGGGGGGGTGACACACTTGTGAGAATGTCCATCTCCTTGCTCGCTGGCAAGTAGAGGAATGCTGAAATTTAGAAGTTTTGAGGTTTTCTTTTTTTTGTATGTTTATAGTTGTCCGTCTTTTCTGTGTTCAGTTCAGGCTGTTTTCTTCCACGCTGTTTATGTCAGCCCTGAAATTGCAGGAGGGCAGTCTCTGTATTGCGACAGTGCTTACAATGAGTAATTCCAGGGTTTATGAGCAGGTTAATGCTTAGCGGTCTTTTGGCATACAGCATGCTTGATACGGGTAAACTCTTCAGAGGTTTTAGTCAAAAGTCTGACAAAACTTTACTAGGTATGTGTGAAGAATGATTTATTATTTTCTTCTCAGCAAATTTGGAGAGGTTTTTGCAAGGATTGTCAATACATATACATTGTAAACACCTATTTAAATGTTTAATAGGAAAAAAAAATTGAAACAAGGTGTCAGTTGTGTTTTTGATGCTCCTGTATGTAGGGAACTAAAAGAAAACAGGAGAATTTTTACCAGTAAAATAAGCCAACAAGACACTGCTTAAGTCAGTGTATGATTCTATTCTTTTACAAATTGTCTACATGAAGGTGTTTTAGAAGGTATTTACAGTATGTAGTAATAGTTTCCAGAAAGTGTGCCTAAGATGATTAATTAAAATCTTATAAAAATATACAGATAGTTGTTGCAGCTATTTTTGTATGCATTTAAAAAAAAATTAGTGTGATGTTTCATAGAAACATCTTTTTTAAACATGCACACTGTCCTAAATATTAGTAAGTTGCATGCAAACCTGTTCTTATTTCTTTGTATTGTATATATTTTAACATGTACACATGCTTTTTAATATATTTTATTGTACTGTTTGCTTTCCAAAAGTGATAAAAGAGGCTTATGACCTTTTAAAAAGCAGTGATGTGAAAGTATTTTACCTTTGCATTGAAAGTATGGAGCAAACACCAAAAAAGTGAGATTACTTTCTGATTTAAGTACCAAAGTTGATTATATTGCTGAGACTATTTAATGGTTTTTCCATGTTGAGCTCTGATCCTGTTTCTCACTGTAACTCAGGAGAGTTCTGTATATGAGTTTCTTTATGCTACTGAAAGGAATTTAGCGTTGGAAGGCTTACAGAAGAAAGTTGCAGTTCAGTGGACTGTAGCAAGAATCATTTCACTGAATTCTTCAGTTTATCTGAAGAGCTAAGTTAAGGCTGGAGTTTCACATCGATTGGAATGCTTCGGGAACCATCTTTTTTTCTGTGGGACAAGGTGTTTGCTGTTGCCTGGGTAACAGTCCAAGGTGGCTATAATTCATCTCTAGCGATTGGGTTAGCAGTTTACATACTTTATTTCTCATTTGGTTGGGCAAGTAACGTATCTGTCAAGATGGCATTTAAGTTGCTATTTTTATTTTCAGGGGAAGAGTATTTTCTAAGTTCTTCATTCTTACTGTGATATTCTGTTTTAGAGCAGTCAGTCTCCAATAATCTTTTGAATCAAATCAGAGTGGCAATCACAAACTTCTTTTCTGAAAATTTGCCTTCTGTGTGTTAGTCTTGTTATTCTTGTCAGCCAAGAACAATCCAGAAGGAACAGAGAAGGCAAAGGATGGGGTTGGTTTGTTTGCTTGTTTTCCCTAGCAGCAACAGTTTTAGTTGTTGGGCTGTAAAGTTAACTATGTTAAGGCTTCTAAAGCTGTCAGAACGTTAGCCAAGTTTGGATTATCTTTTGCGGTTGTTTACCTCTGTTTCTAGCTATGACGTCTTTATGGTATACTTCAAATTTCAGAGTTATCTTGAATTCCTCAGAATTTCATCCACTCATTTTTAATATATTCAACGATGGAGATTCCACACCCCCTGCTGGGCAACCTGTTCCAGTGTTCAGCTGCCCTCACTGTGTGATTTTTATTATTTTTTTCTGTTCTTTTTTTTTTTTCTCCACCCTTCCCCTTATACTTGCTCATAGCTTTCTTGGCGTGGCTTGTGAATTTTGCATTTCATCCTTTTGTTGTACACTACCCAGAGTCTGGATTTGTCTTCTGTGTAACAATACATTAGATAGGCTAAGGAAGGATCTACTTGCTGTCTTGCACTTTCTTCTCCATGCTGAGCAAACTTTGCTTCCTGATATTCCTCTTGCATGTGATAGTCCAGCCTACTAACTATTTTGGTGGGGCCCCTGCTGGTTTCTCTCCACTTTGTCGTCTGTCTTGAAGGGCTCAAAACTGGGCACAGCAGTCCAGCTGTAGCCTCGTGAGTGCCAGATAAAGAAGAATAATCACTTCCCTTTGTCTGGTTGCTATGCTCTTGCTAATTCAGCCCAGTAGGCTGTTATCTTTCAGTGCTGCAAGTGGTATGATGCTGAATTGTGCTCAGTTTGCTGTCCACCAGCAGTTACAGGTTCCGTCCCAAAGCTGCTTGACAGCGACTTGGCCCTCAGCCTGCACGGTCGCATGGAGTTATTTCATTCTAGGTGCAAGCTTTGCATTTGTCTTTGTAATAGGTAAATACAATCCTTACCAATTTGGCTATACTAACGAACATGAGCCCTTTGTTTTCCCATCCTGTTGGATCCGGTTTCTGTTCAGATTTGTAATGTCTGAAGTCTTGCTGGAATGCATGAGTAAACTTTTTTTTTAAGTGCACTAAAATTTCAGTGCTTCAAGATACTTTTTTTTTTTTTCCTTTTTTCCCCCAGACATTAGCTGGAATCCCTTTACAAGGCATTACCTCACAAAATTCCTTGTAGCCTGCAGTCAAATAGTATTACAAAGATGAGGAAATGAATTTATCTCCAACTTTTTTCCAGTAAGTTTGCCAGGAGGATGACACGTTTTTCTTTTTGACAAGGATTGACTTTTAGTTTGTAAATCAGGCATCCAAAATTCACAGGCGTCACAAACCAAAACATGAAACCAGATAACAGCTTCATATGCAAATATGTGTTTTGGTGATATTCCTTTAAAGGAGAAAATGAACAGACTTGAAAAATTGATCTTCACAGCTTATGACTTAAGAAAATACTAACTATGGATGAAGTAGATTTTATGGCTGATACTATGCACTTTTCAAAGACTGACAACAAGCTATAGTAGCAGAGTAGAAAAAATGCCCTACAAGCGCTTTTGTTAATCAAAATATTCATCCTTTGGATAAAAAAAAAAAAACAACAAACCAGAACTGTTTCTTGCCCCTTCAGACATTTCTGATGTGGATATAACTCTTCTGTTCATAATATATATCCATGTGTGCATATTGTAGCCATGTTAGTTTTGAACGTGCATTTGAAAATAGTATGACTGTTGTATAGCTGAACAAGGATAATAAGCTCATGGGATAGCTTTTAAGTGTTTGTTGAAGTTCCGGATAATATAAGGCTATAATACTAACCCTTCATTGATATGCGTCTTATTTTTTTTTACCCTGAAGCCTTAGTCATGAGTATTCAAACTTGCCCATAACCTTGTTAATACTCTGTGTTGGTGACAATACGAAGTTCATAGTTTGAACGGTTCAAGAAATATTTCATCCCTTCAGAAACTTGAGACAGGTTATGAACTCTTTGCAAATAACAGCAGAACAATCACCATTCGTGATTTGCTTTGGCATCCTTTCTTTGGGACATAAATGTTTCCCTGAGTTGTCAGTGCCAAAGACTCTAAAGTTTCTGGCAGCCATTCAGCTCTTCTTGGCTTGTGGTCTCGGCTCGGTGTCCTCGTTCTGTTGAACGTATATGTTTAGAAGTGACACTTTGGAATCTCCTCCACCTCTTGCTTTTTTGCTGTTCGGTGCCCATGACCAAGGTCACTGGGGTATCCTTCTTGTCGATGTAATATCCAAAAAAGTCTGTACAGTAGTGTTTTACTGTACAGCCACAGGCAAAAGGATCAGGTAGCATGTCCCCTACGTGTCTCTGAGGTATTAAGCCTTAAATGATTTGCTTACGCTTACTTGATCTGTTTTGTGTGTAGTGCTAAATGGTGTACCAGAAGTATACATTCTTAGGATGGTTAGACAGTTTCAGAAGCATTGCAACTTTTCATGACCAGCCTGTTGGAGGAGAGATGGATTTATTCTGCTTATGATCTTTAATCGTAAAGTCATCTTTATTCATCTTTATTTGCTTCATCAAGCTAAGCAGTGTTCAGAACTAGCATTGTTAGATCTCCATACAAATACTCATATTTAAAGATGAATGTATTTCCTCCAGGGTAAAGCCACAGATGGGTTGAGAGTGCTTGTCGTCTTCTGGCTAATTAGCTAATTTGGTACATTCATTCCCCCCGCCCACCCTGTTACGTGACCTTAAAATGAGGTAACATTAGTGTTGAGAGTAGTTATTCTTTACGATTGGGCTTAGTGATGTGACAACAATATCTTGATTTTATATGTACGTTGTACCAGAACTCTATTATTTTTTGTCGTTGATATCACAGCATCCACATGCTAGTTTTATGCGTTGTCCATCACAGTTTGGTTCAATTCCATCCTTGTTCCTCTTTCACTTCGTGGAGCGGAGCGATGCTGCCTGGCAATGCTCTGTGCTTGCACGATGAAAGAGTAGAAGCACCTCTTTCTGTCTGAGAGAAAGCAAAACTAATTAGAGGATGTATTGAAGTAAACCATTTCTTTAAAAAACTGTCATGTTTCATGGGTCTATAGTGGGTATTGTATCATTTATCTTTCCAAAATCATGTATTATTATGTGTTTAACATACGTAGTAATTACCGTCTTCTTCCAATTACAGTTCATTGCCATGAAAAAGAGGATATGATAGTTTGCCCTATGAAACAGGTTTATATGTGAAATCTGGCAGGTATGTGTATTAGAATGTGTGGTGAGTATGCAAACCAGCACAAAATGCAATTAATATCTATTACTTCTTAAATATTTTTTTATCCTGTTGGTAATGTAGTTGTATAGCCAAAACATTACTTAAAGTACATGGGTTTGTAATTGAATTTGTGACAGTTTACATAAAGGGTTATCTGCTAACTTATCTATAAAGATAAGCTTTAAAGTTTATGGAAAGATTAAGGAATCAACCACTTCTTCTCATCTGTTGGCTCATTAGTATCCTTGACTACTGTGTCTTGTCTGCTGCTTTGTTCTTTTTTTAATTGTGGGTATTGGATCATTATTGCAATGTATTTTTATTTCAGTAACAAGTTGTCTTACTATGTTTGCAGATACTTTTTGCAATTAGTCATGCTACGTACAAATAGAATCACAGAATAGTTTGGTTTGTAAAGGACCTTAAAAGTTCATCTAGTCCAAACCCCTTGCAATAAGCAGGGACATTTTCAACTACATCAGGTAGAATACTTTCTGATTGAGATGTACGTTCAAAACCTACGAAGTTCCTGTTGGGTTTTTTGTACCTTCCTGACAGAGTTTGGAATCCAGGTTCTACTTGAATCCCACATATTTAGATTCTCAGTGTAGCCAGAAGGCAGAAATTCTTGCCCGTGGAATATTAAAATAACCTGTGGATGTTGATGTATTGATAACTCGATGCAATATTTGTAAAATTGGTTCTATTCTCATTTTAATGCAGGTAGCACAACGACCTGTGGAATATGAGTGATGACAAACCCTTTTTATGCACTGCGCCTGGATGTGGCCAGGTAATGGTCTGACTTGAAGTTATTAACATTGATCAAATAAAAGTAAAACAGTGAAATGTGTTTGTAGGGGTTGAAGAAAAGGGGATATATGGTAATTGGTAGAAAGTATCTATGTTTTGCTGAAAAGCAGGTGACAGCAAGAATTCCTCACATTTTGTGTGTTTATTCAGAAAATGTTATCCATAGAAGAAAAAAATAATTAAATTATCCTTTCTGAGCTGAAAACAGTTTCATTTGTTAGCCCTGCTTTATTTTCTTTCATTAAAAGAAAATAAATAAATAAGCATCCCGATTTGTATCAGGTAACCCGTATTTCTCGGAATATTTCAATGGTAGCGGGGAGCTCATTGTGAAACTTGCTTGTCACTAATCTTCACAACTGTGGTGACTGCAAATATTTAACGCATAATTTTTATTTATGTCTATTTTTGTATATAGGAAGATGCTAACAGTATGCATGCCACAAAATATATTTCCAATTCCTGTTGTAGTTTTAATGTATTCTGTTAAATAGCATTAGTAGATATAGAGCTGAATGTGAGCAGAAAAGTATTATTGAGTATTTTAGCAGATGGTTGCTTAAAAGGAAGCTGTCTTAACCCTTTAATTTAGTAACCTGAAAAATGAATTTGCATTATCTGCTGCATGAGATGGACATCCCTACATTCTTTATATAGAATTTCTTAAACAAGCTGAATTTTTTCATTATATTATTGCACTTGGATTTTGAGTTCAAAATATTTTCATTTTTATTTTGAAAACTTAGCTTTTATGATGAATGGCAGCATTAATGTTATATTAATGGAAAGTTTTGTATTTAAAGCGGGAAAGGACTAAGACTTCTTATTATGTCTAATATGTTCAGAGACATCAAAAGTAACTGAAGAGGACTACCTTCTCCTAAGCAACATATTTGTCCCCATCCTATTTGAATCTCATTTCAATGTAAGCTCTGTCAGAAGTGTTTTGGCAACTAAATCTTATAGACCATGCATCCTGGGGCTGTGGCAATCCTTGATTCCAGTGAAGAAGAGAAGTTCATGTCCCTGAAAATGGGCAAGGCTTCTCCAGATGCCAGCTTATACCGTAGAATAGAGAGGGAGTCAGGATCTGGAGATCCTGTTCCCTCTGAAGGAGTCTGCCCATCGCATAGTGGGGACAGAAAGATGTACTTAAGTCCCTTGGTGTGATAGAACACCAAAGTTTCTGGCTTACGCTGGCACAGGGGCTGTGGAGAGCTGGGCATTTGGAACCCTTGGCAACAGAGTTCTAACCAAAAACCTGGCCTGTATCAGCTTGTCTTTCAGTGATCCTGCATTTTTAATTTCCCTCTGAGCTCGACGCATACGTGTCCTTTCTCACAGAAATATTCTGGGTGACTACTCTGAGGTCAGCAAAGCTTTACATATTGTTTTCTGAGAGATGACACTTGGTGTGTCTCAGTTACGAATATATGTGGAGTGACTTAAATTATTGAAGAATAATCAGAAACATAATTTGGGACTCCAATACTCACAAAGAAGAGTAAGAATTTGAATATTTTGTAAAATGTGTTCTCTTTAGGAAACCTGCATCTTGGGAAACACTTTTTTAGATTATCTCAATTGAAACACTAACTTTACCCACAACTACAGATGCATAGCAAATTTCAAGTTAGTAAAAGTAAGAGTATCTATTTTGCAGCACCTAGCTTGTCTGCTTACTGCTTTTTTTTTAATAGAATGTACCCCAATTTGGGGGGGAAGTATGCACAAAACTGGCATACATCTGAAAACTTGAGGTATTTTTAAAATGCTGACAGGTTTAGTTCATTCACAGCTTTTTCAGTTGTCTGACATTGTTCCAGTGTTTCCCATTCTATCTGCCACTTATTTTTATAAAGTCAGGGGCAAGAGCTATACTTTTTTGTTTTTACACTGTTAAATACAGTGAAGTCTGTGATTACAGATCAATTGTCGTTATTGTGGTAATACACGCAATACAGAAATCAAATCGTGGTAATCAATTACTAAACATTCTGAAGATCCATTAGTATAGCGAGCGGCTGTTTGCCAACGGTTGATGATGTCTGCAGTGCTCGGAAGTTTTATCTTGGATTTTTGATGAATGCAGGTACTTATACTATCATTTCCCTGGTATCATTGCTATTTAGTTAGTATGAACATTGTTTGAGTTTTATAATATTTCTGCTTGATGCTGTTGACCAAGGAACAAGATATATCTGTCTACGGGTTGTCTGTTAACGGGGTAATGTCAGTTTTATTTGTTGTAAAAATTATTTTCTGTAGAATTGCATTATTTTATTCACACTCAAAATTACAACTATTTCTTAAAACTTTCTGCTGCAGCGTTTTACCAATGAGGATCATTTGGCTGTCCATAAGCATAAACATGAGATGACACTGAAATTTGGTCCGGCTCGTAATGATAGTGTCATTGTGGCTGGTTGGTATATACATTTATAATGAGTTTATTCACTTTTCTGCTGGAATGGGCATATATTTTATGTATTTTCTGTACATAATGCATAGACTTACGTTAAGAGAAAATATGAAACGTTTTCTTCGCTATAGTTGTCTGCAATGTGTGCTTAGGCAATATTTTCATACATAATTAGCTTCTGTCAGAATTCGAAGCCAGTATTTCTCTTCAGAAGTAACTTTTACTTGGATCTGATATATAATCTAAGTATTTTTCAATTATCAATGCTTTAATAATTGATTAAATTATGTAATAAGCATTCAGTAAGAACACACACCAATAAAGGCTACATCTAACAGGATCTGTAACTGGATTAAACTGTATTTAAGTTTTAATTATTCATTGATACTACTAGTCTCAAATTTTAAAATATTACTATTCTTTAAATGGGATAGTAAAAGAAAGAAAAAAAAAATTTATTTAATTTTGGCTTAAATTCAAAATACTTCTGCCGTGTTTCCACCTCTGAATTCATGGTATACCCTTGGTCAGTTGTAACTAATTTTTTTGTTTGTCCGGGATCAGAAGTAGTCACCAATTGATGATTGATTGCATTATAAATTTTGAAGTTCTTGAATGAAGATAGCACGTGCTAATTATTCTAAAGTTATAATCAGACTGGGTTTGGGTTTGTTTGGTTTTTTTTTTTCAGTGGTGGAGCAGCCTAAATGAACTTCACAAAGGCCTTCAGACATTTTCCAAATTTAATAATAAGAAGTGGCTAATTTGTTAGGATGAGCAGATAAAAAAATAAATGTTACTCTTAAACCAGCAGTCATACATTTTAAAATTCTAAATGTGATCCTCGGCAATAAGGCAGGGGACCTGTCAAATAATCAGGTGTTTGAGAATGAAACCATGGCAGTGTCTGACTCTTTGCAGCCACATGCCAGTGTATGAACTGTTAGTCGTAAATGCCAGCTTACGTTAGTAAGGTGCACGTAATAGCACTTTACCATATTTTAAGTGCAGGTAATTTTGTGGCAAATGTGGTTAATTTTGACCTGGTAATAATTGTGAAATAACGGGAATTTATGTAGTACCAAAAACTTTATAGAAAGACTTTTCTGAAACTGCTTCATGCATAGTCACGCAGATACCAGAAGTCTTATGATTCCAGCTTGACTGTAGAAGCATCATAGGAGTCAATATGATCTTGCGTACAATATCACACTTCCTTTTAGAGTTCCACGCACTTGAAAGTCATCACTACTGTTTTCACAATATGAAAAGAAAGAAGCAAACTGGCCTCCTTGTAGGCCTTATCTTTATTTGAAAATAGAGCCTGCTTGCTCACTGAAGTGATCTGCTTTGCTAGACTCCGCACTTGAGAGTAGCTCCCTCTGGTTTCTGGACACAGAAGAAATGCTTTGATACCCTCCCAAAACTCTTCAGGGGCTTACTGGTTTGCCAGCTGCAGTTGCTTGTCTCCAGCAGGTGGAGTATGGCCTCTGGCTGGCCTCCCTGCAAGGCAGAAAGGAGCTGCTGGCAAGGCATAAGAGAGTTGTTAAGCATGTTGCCGCTTTCTGTTTGCTTTTATTCTGAAAAATATTTACGATATGTAGGTTCATAAATGGTATTTTTGAAATAAAATTGTGGGGTTTCTATACGCTTCGTTTCAGATCAGACACCAACACCGACTCGATTCTTGAAGAACTGTGAAGAAGTGGGCTTATTCAATGAATTAGCAAGTCCTTTTGAAAATGAGTTTAAAAAGGCTTCTGAAGATGACATTAAAAAAGTATGTTCAAAAACTTCTTCTCAGAGCTTCTACTTTTTTCATATCAGAGACTCCATTTAAAGAGCAAACTTTGGATTTATGTATTCCCTCCTAAGCTATATCAGTAATCACTTGCCAGCTGCTTATATTTGTTGTATGGAGAGAATACAAATCTAAGATTACTCCTCTGAAGATTAGTTTACCTGATTGATTTTACATAGTTAGCGTGGTCAATGGGACACTATGACTTCATCTGAATTTTTAAAGTATCTAGTTTATATCTGTTGAAGTTGATCGTTAGCTTTGAGTGAAATTTCATTAGGCGCTATGAATAAGCAAAAAAATAAATCTGAAAAGTAAAGAGTTTTTGCAGAAAGAAAACACATTTGTAAGAAACCCCTGTGAAAAGATGATTATGCGAACACTGATTGTTTTGATTAGTTTTAAAATACCGATGTTATTCTAAGAATCAATAGTAATGATAGGAGAGTTAAATACTGACTAAATTTAAATAAGTATCAGTAATTTGGTTAATTATATTTGCTATGTGTTGAAATCACTTTTGCCTAGACATTATTGATGCCAACCTAAATGTCAACTTTTTTAATGTACAGATTGAAATAATATAAGAAAAATTTGGACTGTATCTTTCTAGCAACTTCATGTTTTTATGAGGAACTTCCCATACATTTAAATGTGTTTTCTTCTATTTATTTCAATACTTTCCAGTCATAACTAATTAGAGGCCCAAACACTTAAACACTTCTGCAAATGAAATATTTTGTTCAATTACCCTTTGAGTAATTTTGCTGTTGGTTGATAACCTGGTTGACTTCCACAGGCAGTGATAAAAAAAATACAGTTTTTATACTCCTATATAAAGATTTTGCAGAATTAGTACCTACATTTTTTTGTTTCAGTAAAGATTTTGATAGTTGCTTGTGAATAGGATGGATTATTGAGGCTGACAAAGCCTCACCCTTGCTTTGTTACTGCAACTATACCAAATCATGATTGTTTCAATTTTTTTTTTAATTGGTGCATACTAACTGTCCTTAAAACACTACATATGGTAATGCTTATTCTGGATTTACTAATACCTTTTTCTGTGTAATTCACCACTGCCTTGGAGGAAGCTGTAGGAATTGCAAAATATTTTAAACATTTTGACAATTTCTTTAATTGATACTAGTTTTCCAAGCTGCCTTCTGTGTTTTGAGGAAAAAACAATGTCCTGCCATATCTCTGGTTGATTAGTATACATAAGCAATTGTGGCAAGGGGTGGAAAAATTACCATAATAGCACACTTTCTAGGGCATTGATGGTTTAGTTTTTTTCTGTAGTATTTCCTATTCAGATGTGGTATGAAAAGGGATTCCACTTTTAAGTCTTTCCTGCCCATTAGTAATGTATTTTGTAGGAGAACTAGGAATTAGATTGAAAAAAGCATTTGGAAGAACGTAAATAGAAGATGAGCTTTGTGGGAAGTTTCTTCCAAAAGTATTTGGGTAGCAGATAGACACGAGTATAGGCTTTCAAATCTGTAGTATTGCTTTAAGTATTTTTGTAACTTAATTTCTGTGTGGCATTTCAGATGTCCTGGTGGATTTTATCTGTGTAGTAATGTAAAACTTGTTTTTTTTCAATAATTATTTGCTGTAATAAGTCTGAAATTAATTGTCCGCAGTAGCTTTCTTAATTTGGAAATGTAGTTGGGATTTTGCGCTTTGTGGCATGTGATATAATGCTCTTAACTGTGATTTTTCAGTGTAGCACAGTCGTCCCTCAGCTATAGTCTTCCTGTGACCCTTGAGAAAGGAAAACTTGAGTGTTTTTTAATTCCGAAGAAGAAAATACTTAGTCTGACATCGGTAACACTCTTGTCTTTCAACACCAAAGATTAGTATTCATGCAGATGCTGGAAAAATAGCCTTGACTGGTAATGCATCTGCATCAAGCTCTTCTAAACGTCAACACCTCCCTGTTGTTATAAGGCTGATACTCCTCTTTAGTTGCTTACATTTTTCTTGTGTATTTTAATTTTTTTAGAGATTGAGTAATTTTGTTTTACACTGGTGCTCTTAGATGCCTCTAGATCTGTCTCCTCTGGCAACACCAATTATAAGAAATAAAATCGAAGAACCTTCCGTTGTAGAGACAACTCATCAAGATAGTCCTTTACCTCATCCTGAGTCTACTACCAATGATGAAAAGGTCAGAGCCCTTTTATTTTTATTTTTTTTCTATTTGGAGTTCATTTTTCAGGTATTTTGATGATCTGTATGTTTACTTTACATGATAGCCACACTACTTAACTGGTTGAAAAGAATTTTCATTTGCCATATTCCTGTGGGTATGTACTTAATTTGTTCAATTCCTTACTTAGCTTTGGTCACAGCAATTATTTCTTTGCCTCACACTGGCCGTCCAGTAAAGACAGAAAGAAAATCAAATTCCTGCTATGCTAGAAAGCGCTAAAGGGCCTCTTCTGTTTTATGCATTATCATTCATAAAAAAGCGAAGGAAGTTCAGTTTCTTTGATTGTTATTTTTTTAAATATCGTCAACAGTTTGAGACTCTTCATGTGCACGTCTATATGTTTATCCTATGTTTTACTATAAATTGTTTTGTAGAACAGCAAGGGATGTTCTATAAAAATGTGTAGGGACGAATGGGCTGTCTTTCAAAGCTAAGCACCATGTAATTTTGTTTCAAACTTTATACTTTTTAGGCTATAGCAGTATGTTTAAAAGTGATCTCGGGCATTTGCTTGTTTAGTGCGTACTTCAGTACTCATAGAAGACTGAGGTATTGTCTGTCACTAGAAGATGTTGCAGTCGAATCAGTTTTAGAACTATTGCTCTAAAGAAGAAATACATGGTTTAATAGTAATGATAACTTTGATAGTGACTTGCAGTGTTTTCATCACATAGAATTCTCTTGAAGAACACAAAACAAAGCAAAATGAATGACATGAAGTAATTATTTCTATTTCTACACCAATAAATAAAAATACTAAGAGTAGAACATAATAAGCAATACGGTTGCTCTAGTCAATCTTTTTTCTATGTGCATCTTCAGCAGGCAGTCTGCTTTTGAGGGACTTAGCTACCTTACTGCCAAGAATCAGTAGGACTCTTCAGGATCTCAGGGGAATTCAGGTTGGAAGAGACCGCAGGAAGTTCCTGGTCCAACTTCCTCCCCAAAGCAGGGGTTAGCTCTCAGATCAGACCACGTTACTCGGGGCTTTACGCAGTCTGGTCTTGAACCATCTGAGGAGGGAGGGAGGCTGCGCAGCCTCTCAGTGCAGCCTGCTCCAGTGCCAGGCTTTCCTTGTGGTGAAAGTGGGTTTTTTTTGGATCGAGTCTGAACCTCTCTGGTTTTGACTTGCACCCCTTCTCTTATCCTGCCAACAGGCACCAGTGTGAGAATAACCTGAAGTGTCTGACAGAAACTTAAGAGAGTTTCAATTCAGGTTTGTCTTTACAAAGCTTCACTGAGTTTTATTAGTTAGGAAGGACGAGTAATCATAGGTAATCAAGGCAATCACGTAGTCAAAAATAATAAAAGTAGTTTAAAGGAGTACGTGTAAAGAGCTGCTTAGATTAAGCAAATCATAGTCCAAATCTGAAGTCTTCTTTATTTCACATCTTCTTTATTTCAGAGGTTAGTTTTTTCTCTGCAGATACTTAATTCCAAGTACTCTAATTTTGGCAGGAGATAATATTAATATCTTTATACAGTAGTGGTTCAGTATCTCATTAGCATCATTACAAGTGAAAATTATATCTCAATGCTTGGCAGTACTTATAAACTTGTCTCGCTCATGATGTAATTTCAGTGTTGTCACTGTAACAGTGCTGAAGTGAAAAGCTGCTGCTGCTCAATGCTGTTCTGATGTTTGATTGTAGAGCCAAGCTGAGCAAGGATGAGGGTGCTGCTTGGAGGGTGCTGCTGCTGAATGTGGCCTGCAGAAGTTGAGAAATGTGAGCAGAGTGTTGCTGTTTTCTCAGTTAGATTTTTATATTCTCCATCTATAGCTGTATTGAAGGAGGGAACGTGGTTTTGGTTTGGTTTTTTTTCAGGACATAGCTGTTTTTAAAATATATATGCTGCTGTAACCATTTCACTGGCTGAATGTATTTTAGTAGCCTTAAATGATTACAGCCTGTTAATGTATGTGCAAGACAGTTCTAATTTTCCTTGTAGTTGTCAAAGGAATTTCTTAGAGACTCTTTAAAAATATTATGCTTAATTCTTTCCTAGTTTTCCGAGAGTTTCTTAAGTTCTATTAGGCTTCAGTAAGAGTTGATATTCTGCTTTGAATAGACCAAGGCACCATTATAAGTATATCAAGGCTTTAAGCCTTAAAATAATAAGCAAATGAAACCTAATTTATTCTCTGAGAGCTTTCAAACTCATTCTAGTTGCAGATTAATAGTACTTTGAAGAGCGAACCTCAACAGTTTCACAAGTTGCTTAGTTGTTGTCAGATAGCTAATTGCCTAACTTAATTATTTTTAAATGAATTGTTTTCTTACAGTAATAATCAATTACAGTATTAGTTCTGGCCATCTATGTTTCTTGTAAAAAGAGTTCTGTGTATTCATTGGTGGCATTAGGAAATCATTACGTGATACCTGCAAATAAGCATCTCTGAAAACACTTCTTAAGTAAAATAACTATCTTCTTCTGTAAAATATTTTCCGTATCAGTGGTTTTTAGTTTCAAGAATAAAAGAGTTGGGGAGGTCCTTTCAATAAGTCTCTAATATCTTTGAATAGCCTTAAACTTCTTTCTTGTAAAGGTAAGATCACTTTGATTTAATCTCATGATTGCAAATTCATCTCTGTTTTTCTTGTTCTTTAGCAGAATATATTTACAAACTATTTCAGACAAAATTTATACTTCATTAGTGCAATGCTTTGATGACCAATTAGTACCTTCTATCAGACTGCTGTGCCTATGGTTTTGTTTTTATATGCTAATAAAATGTCAGTTTCCTTTAGATCCTTGAATCTGCAGCTTGTATTATTGCCACATTGCTGCAGTAACTAGCACATGCGTGTATTTTCCAGGGTGTAGCATAAAGCAAGTTAGTGCAGAGAGTAAAGAGGAAGCTGAAAATACTTTGTTTTCAACTGTATAAACACACTTGTCGCTAGGTGTGTTATTCCTTCAATGGTTGAGGATCGTTTCTGATCTTTTAAACAGAGCACAAATGGTGTCTTTAATAACACACAAATAACTGTGTGCATGGGAAGTTTCTATTTTCAGAATGTTACAGATTTACTTCAAATTTTTGTACATTAATCTTCTGACCGTTGCTGAAATCTGGTTTCCATTGAGCGCTTTCTCTAAAAGTTGTGAATTGCCTTTTTCTTAGTAGGGGGTCAAGCCAGGGAGAGACCCAGTTTTACAGTCAGTATTTATTTGAACACCGGTTAATTAAGCTGCTGTTATTAATAGCCAATAAGTATTCTCAGAATGCCATAGCTTACTCGTACATGGCTGCAACAACAGTTGGGAGGCCAGTCCCAGCTGCCTGCTCAGAGGTGGACAGTTGTACTGACATCCCAGTGACTTCTAGGGAGGTGTTCGCAACGTGTTTGAGGGCAGGTTGGATGGGGCTTGAGCAACCTGATCTAGTGAAAGATGTCCCTACCCATGGCAGAAGGGTTGGACTTAGGTGATCTTTAAAGGTCGCTTCCAACTCCAGCCATTCTATGGGGGTCCTTCAAGGGGTCCATTCTTTCATCAAGTGTATATATAATCTGTTAGTTTTCGTTCGCATGTAGCAGCCCTGTGGTTTTGGATGTTGTCTGGAATGTAGAGCATGTTCATGCTAGCATAGAGATTCAGCTGGTGTTGTGAGTTTATGATTTGTTGCAAATTTGACAGGGACAGTTTTCTCTGGAGCTTATCCATTCTCAGGAGCGCTTCTCTTCTTGGCCTGCTGTATTTTGGTAGCTATTTTTCCATCCACATGCACAGGTACTTACAGAAGCCATACAAACTTACACAAACCCATACAGAAGGGGCTGTTATGGCATTGTTGTTGAGAAGGTGTGAATATCTGGTTAGTTTAGATTTTTATTTTAAAGCTATATATATGGCTTCATGGCTGCTGTTAGTCGGCTGTCTTTTCCCTCCTTTTTATGGAAATTAGAATTACTTTGCCATGGCTATTTATTCTGTGGTGTTCATGTATCTAAGTTTATATTTACGCATATACTTTATATGTGGTTGCCGTGTATGAAGATGTTTCATATAAAAGGAAGAACAAGAAAAAGAGCTTACATGTCTGTTGGCTGTTAGGGGCAAACATGGGTGTTCCTGTGTTGGATCCCTACCATGGGAATGGACTTTCTGGTGGCTCCTTGCTCACAGTAACGAGACACGTAAAAGTGGCAAACAGCAGGCAGGAAAGAGTGAAGCTGAAACCAGTGAAGAATGACACAATATTAGTTCCTGAATTGACCATTGCCAAAAGATTATCAGGGCAAGTATTCTCCCCTTATGCCTTCCTCTAATTTCACACAGTCAAGCAGTTCAGCCTGCTTTATGTTTTCCCTATGGCTCTTCTCACTGAGTAAGATGTGTGTAGCTGTTATACCAAATTCCTTATTTGCAAAGGAGTGTTGAATCCTCTCCTAAGAATATATACTAGTCAACTCTTCCCATTTTTTTGTCCTGTTTCTGCAATTCCATACTGGATGTTTTCTTCTTTTGAGTGAATGCTGATCTGTAATTCTAGGTACTGTGCTCAAACATTACAACACTTATAAATACACCAGATTGGTACTAAAGAAAAAATTCTTGCTTTCTTTAATACAGCTCACTATTGTTCTCCAAAAACTCTCATCCACTGTAAATAATCTTTTAGGTCCCTTGGGGAAAAGCCTGAATGAATTAATGAAACCCTCATGATCAATTTAGCCTCTGAGCTTTTGAAGGGAGAAAATTTCATCATCTAAAGTCCTTTCTTTTTTAAAGCCCACTTAGAGTTCTATGAAGTGCTCAGAGGAGCACACACATTTTGCATTGGATGTATAAGACGACGACTGTCTTACTACTTAAAGCTTTGTGGATTAATTTTAGAAACTTAAGCTTAATACAGAGCCTATATGACACAAGTATGAGATGTTCTCTTTGCGTTATGAAGTGGAGCAACTTAAAGTCTGCTGGTTTTAAGAGGTACTTTCATGTGCCATTGATTGCAGTAGCTACTGTCAAAAGAATAAATAACTTGGAAAAATGCCGTCTGAAGCTAAATCCTCTCTGAAGCCTGACAATATCAAGGGTTTCCTGGGAGGGAACACGTTGGTTACAGTAAGGAATTTCTAGGTTTTCAGAAACAACAAATTCAAGTACTAATTGATAACGTACTTTACCTGATTGCTAAGCTAAGAACTGTAGTCAGTTCTGTCTACTACTTACTTGCAACTAAGGAAATATAATTTCTGTGTTCAAATAATTTCTTCTGCTTTAGGATATGCATGTATTTTGCAAAGCTATGAATGTAACACTCCAAGTATTTTTAACTTAGTAGCACTTTAGTTAAGAGAAGTACATGGGTAAGGGATAAAGGCTTAAAAAAAAAAGACAGGTTTTTTTGTTCCTGTTTTACTGAACCATAAAACTCTTGTTTCGCTTGTTTAAGTCTGGAACAATGGCCTGAAACTGAAATGTACATAAGGACACCATAAAATGTTTTCCTTATTCAGAGTGTGGGTAGACATGATGGTGCTGATAGCACCATGTGTTTCTTGGCAAAAAAATTAATGTTAATACCTGATGAAACATGAATTATAAGTAATAGTAGCCTTAGCATAAATTGGTCCAGGGTTTGTCATAAAACTTAAAATCACTGTCGTTGGAACAGTTTCACTTTGATGGTTTAAATGATTTATCCAAAGGGTTTTTTTTAATGCTTTTAATTGTATAACTGACTCTACTTGCATAATAATATAGAAATTCCGATTTGTTCCATCAAACTGTGTTCATTTAACAGTTGGAATTAATGCTCTATACTTGTATTTTACAAACTGATTAGTCTTTCTTTTTCCTCAGGAAGTGTCACTGCAGCAGACAGCACAGCCTACATCAACAATAGTTCGTCCAGCATCGCTACAGGTTCCTAATGTACTGCTTACGAGTTCCGACTCAAGTGTTATTATTCAGCAGGCAATACCATCACCAACATCTAGTACTGTTATTACCCAGGCTCCATCCTCTAACAGACCAATAGTGTAAGTTACATAAATCTTAGTAAAATGTTTTCGTACGGAATTTGAAAATATTTTGTTTTGTTTACTTTCAGTTACTGTTTCTGCAGTTAATGTACAAATTTGAGATGCTTTGGTGTAATGTGGTGCTTTACTACATATGAAACATACAACTGTCACTACATGTGAAATATAATTCCATGTTCTCCACATCACTAAGTTCATGTTTTTGATCTCCAAATAAATGCTACATTACAACTGTAAACAAACCAATTTAAAAATAATGTGTAAACTTGTTCTCTTCTCTGGATAAGTTTTCTTTTATATAGTTCATTCCTTTTTCAGTCCAGTTCCAGGTCCTTTTCCTCTGCTGTTACATCTTCCTAATGGACAAACCATGCCTGTTGCTATTCCTGCATCTATCACAAATTCTAATGTGCATGTCCCTGCTGCAGTTCCAGTAAGTAAGCATGATGCTATATTAATTTGAAAGTGGAGCAGATGTGCATAAGTGCAGCATAGAACATAGTTTTAAGCAGCTTGATAGCTGTTTTGGCTTCAGAGGGTAGTGCTGTCATATGCTCTCTATTATGATAACATACTCAGGTTTTCTTCATTTTTATACTTTATCTGGTCAGCTTGTTAGACCTGTCACCATGGTGCCTAGTATCCCAGGAATCCCAGGGCCTTCCTCCCCACAGCCAGTGCAGTCTGAGGCTAAATTGGTAAGTGAAAAACTCCATTATTCCTCAAGAAGAATAACTTGAGAAATTAATTAAATTCTCTTGCTTTTTAAAACAGCTTTAGTTATCTTTTGTTAGTCTAAATTCTGCAAGTACAAATTTAATAAAAGTAGAAAAATAACAGGTGCGTTTATTTTACAGTGATTTCAAATTCCAGCCTATGTTCTGTTGTTAATGGTAATTTTGATCTTATTTTCAGTCATTCTTTTAAATGAACTAGGTTTTTAACTAAACTCCTTCTTGGTCCTTGTATTGGAGGATAGGAAATGTTAGCTGGAAGAGAGACAAGATTATTAGCATGGTAACAGTGAACATTACCTTCAGAGAAGCAAAATATGTTTCCTCACAAACGATATGATACTCCTTCAAAAAACTAGGGAAATAAAAAGGGTTTTTTTAATGATGTTTCAGAATCTCAACTGAGTATGGGCCATTTGGCAAGAGGTTTGTAATTAGATATGTGTTACTGACATACTTAAGAAATTGTTGTGTGTGGAGGTTGTTTCGGTTGTGTCAGAGCAGTTTGGGGGTTTGGGGATTATATGGGAAAAACATGAGTAAAACAAGCATAAGAAAGTTTATTTTGGTTTTGTGTTTTTTTTTTTTTAATATTAGGGATCCAGTTATGGTGGTAGTTTGAATTAATCGTCAATTTCTTGAAAATATTTCTGCAACATTAGGTAGTTCATTCTCTGTTTTTCCTGTCTGGTTCATTTGTTCCAAGTGTTCTAAAATAATAGAAAATCTATTATTAAACAATAATTAACTCATTTATGTATTTACAAGATGCCTCTGTAAACAGTACATGTCTTGTGAAGCAGTGTTCCTCTTCTGACTCTTTGTGCTAAAAAAGAATCAGGAAAAATAGATAAAATATATTTTTGTACATCAGTATTGGTAAGCGGGAAGACGTCCATAACATCCTTTGTTATCTCCTTTCTCTTGACCTAAACCTGTGGGCTTTCTTTCCTTACCCATTTGCTCTCCTCAAACCACAATATGAACAACAGTGAGTTTGGGAATACAAATTATTCTGCTGTCTGGAGTAATGGCATTCCAGTATAGTGGGCACACTATTAAGCGTATTGCTGAGAGATTTGCTTTTACAAAGCTTTAAAGGGGGGAAAGAAATACATGTATGTGGTGAAGACTTTGATGTCACGTTGGAACAAGCAGTCAGTCAGATGCGAAGAAAAACAAAGATCATTAGACTTAAAATTTAACAGTCTCATTAGGCTTCTCGTTAGAATTTAGCAAATATATGCACTTCAGTGATTGCTTATTTATTTTTTTAAGTGAGACTGTAAAAAGGGTGTTTGCAGTATTTCTTCTTTCCTTTCTTGTCGCTTAATATAAAGCATGAACAGAATTCAAGAATATCAGAATTATGTATATTTCTTATGCTCATTTACTTTTATATAGTGCCTATTCACAAAAATAAAAAACTTAATTTCTTATCACTGCCAAAGTAAAAGCAATTTAATGAGAAACTTCATGTTTATGTAGAAAAGCTTCCGGCAGGAAGACTAACTCACTAGGCCGTGTGATGCATTGTTGGCAGATATATGATGGCTTATCAACTGTAAAGTTCCATTTAATTTTTAAAATTTAAGTCTTTGTGATGCCAAATCCTTTCTTTTTCATGTATCTCTTGAAAATAATTTTATTTGCTACATACTAAATTCTGCAAAGGTATGGTAATCAGGTTTATTTTTCACGTGTGTTCCTGGTAAAGCCAACAGAAGACTTAATATTTAGTTTTACAGCTACTTGTTTGCTTTTTATTTCATTAATAGTTCACATTTAAAGTTGAAATATAAGTGATTACACTGGAATTTAGTAAGTGAATAGTGTATATGTAATCACAGCATGTTTCATCTAGTAACAGTGTGCTGCGATTTGTGGATTTATTGGTATGTTTAAGTTAGCAGAACACTGGGAACGCTTTCTGGTCCTTTTGCCCACCATAGCCATGTTTCTGCTTCATGTTGGGGTGAAGTCTGGCAGCCCAGGATTCTTAGTGTCTTTTGGTCAGAAACCTGGATGAAAGGACGAAGCTGTGATGTTCCCCTCTCAACAACGAAGGCCTAGAGATCTCTGGAATTTTCTTGGCTGTTGCTTTATTTTATTTGTTATTTATTATTTGGAGAATTTTTTTGTTGATCTTTATAGACAGATCTTGCAGTCTAATGGATCTTTTCATGCTGCATTATAAAATGTAGAAATAAGAATGTGTAGCAAGTGTAAAAAAACATGCTCAAATAGTTTCCTAACACTGCAGCTATACCCCAGATATTAAAGGAAATTCGGTAGTGGATGGGATGCAAAATTCGGAAAGTTAATGTGTTTTTCTGTTTCTCCAAAGGGTTTTGTCATGTATGCTTTTGGCTATCTGAATCTTTCTTTTAGTCAAAGACCGTGTTTTCCTAATATGGTATTTTGCGTTTTCTGTTGTCATATGTATGACAATACTATTGCAAGGTATTCTTCATTGACGCAGATCTACCTGTTTCAGAGGTTGAGTATAATTCTTGAACTGTTGGCAGTAACTTTGTCACTTTAAGATGCAATATCCCCAAATTGCTGAATTGTTATCAGATACAGATCTGTCCTGTGTAGAAGGCACAACTCCTTACGTTTTGGATGAAGTACCTGGCACAAGCCAAGGCAGGAACCAGGCACTTCCCTTCGTTTGTGCTTTTTGCCTTTTTTTACGGAGCTCATTCTTGCATGACATTTCAAGGAACTAGTATATTTTAGAGTTTTGTAATAAGAAAAGCATTTTGTATGCTGATTTCATTCCTCATCTCAATCATTCATTTCTTCTACCTGTTGTGTAGACTTCCTTTTTTTTTTTTAAGTGAAGGTGGGAACTAATTTGAGAAAAATCAAATTAGAGATTGTAGTGCCATTATGTCCTAATGCTATAGAGTTTAATTATTTAAATGTGGATTTGCAGAATTTAATTTCTATATTTTTATTGATGTGAAAGTAACATACTTTTCTTCTATTTTGATGAATAGCTGTTGTTGCCTTATGAGTTGTGTATGCCAAATTGTACCTAGAGCACCATATATTTCTTTATATAAAATAATGAATGAACTTTAGTAAAACAAGCTGACATTTTGATTTCTAAGAGATAAAGTGTAAAATAACTGGCAGAAGACGTCTTTGGTAATGAGCATTGGATGCCTTCTTATAGCACAATTAAATTTTTTCTTCAGCTATCCTAGAAGTCTTAAAATCCTTTAAAGATAAGGGAACTAATATACTTGCTGGGTATTTTTTTTTCCCCACTATGGACAGCTTTTGGAGACTTTTTTTCAGTTCATAAATGGACTCCGTTACGACATTTGAAAGTGTTTTTAGATTAGAGCATCCAAGCTTAATGCATAATAATCAGAACTGTGTATTTATTTCTGTATTGATAAAGTTTTCAATCTGAAGTGTCGGACTCCTTCAGCATGGCAGTTTTGGTTTTTCACGTGAAGCAAGTTACCGGCATTTCTAGAACTCTGTTCTTTCTTTACTGAAACGCTCTTTTCTCTGGTTACCATTAAAGTTGCCTGACACTAAATGGTCACCTGAATTCCATAGAGTGACAGTTGGATGTGAGAAGAGGTTCACCAAGTGAAATAGCAGATAGAAAAATGTATACCAACTGCAAAGAATAATGACTGGGAGGGGGAAAAGAAGTTGTAAAAATTGGCTATGCAGTGAGCCAGATCCTTAGGATTGGTGACATTATTGCAAGAGGCTTTCGACTGAAAAAGCAGAAATTTAGTGGAAGACTGTGTTAAGCACAATCTTAGTGTCTGCTTCAGCACTGAAACATACAGTGCTCTATGTGTTTCAGTGCTCTGTGATAATTATGTGAAATTAGACTGCATTTTAATTTTATTGTCCAATATTGAAATTATTGTAGCGAACGTGACCTGTGAAAGGCACTGCTCCTATACTTTTGCACATTCTTGGATCCTTTTTCTCCTGTTGCTAGTAGAACTGAAGGGAAATATGATTAGAGATTTTATTCAGACAAAAGCTGACTTTTACTGCTGTTCTCTTGAAAATATCCTTGTATCTGTACTGAGAACAGCATTCAATAAGATTAGAAATAAGTTTCAGATTTCTGTGGCACACTTAATATAAACTGTCAGTTTTTTCTGATGTGACTCCATATTTGTTGTTATGCTAAAGAAACTAACTTCCACAAACTTAAGTAAAATTGAATGCATTAGTCAGTTCTGTGGTATTTTAGAGTCTTAGAAGGAGATGCAACAGCTGTGTGTTGTGGTTTAACCCCAGCCAGCAACTAAGCACCATGCAGCCACTCACTCACTATCCCCTGCTGGGATGGGGGTGAAAATCAGAAGGGTAAAAGTCAGAAAACTTGTGGGTTGAGATAAAGAGAGTTTAATAAGCAAAGCAAAAGCTGCACACACAAGCAAAGCAAAACAAGGAATTCATTCACTGCTTCCCCTCGGCAGGCAGGTGTTCAGCCATCCCCAGGAAAGCAGGGCTCCGTCACGCGTAAGGGTTACTTGGGAAGGCAAATGCCATAACTCTAAACGTGCCCCTCTTCCTCTTTCTTCCTCCAGCTTTTATTGCTGAGCATGATGCCATATGCTGTGGAATATCCCTTTGGTCAGCTGTCCTGGCTGTGTCCCCTCCCAGCTTCTTGGGAGCTCCCCGCCTTCTCTTGTTGGCAGACCAGTAGTAGAAGCTGAAAAGTCCTTGACTGCTTAGCAACAACTAAAATATTAGTGTGTTATAGACATTATTCTCATTCTAAATCCAAAACATGGCACTGTACCAGCTGCTAGTAAGAATATTAACTCTATCCCAGCTGAAACCAGGACACTGTGTTTAAAAACAAATAAAAAAAAAAAAAAAAACAAAACAAATTCCTTACTATGATAAGGATGCATGATTCTAAATATTACAGAATTGCTCCTGATCTTTTTTGAGAAGATCTATAATTGTATGCTTTCTGTATATGAAACATGAGCCATGAGTTTCTCCTAGTTGTAAAACATCCTTTTTTTGAGTGTGTAGCTTGTGGATGCGAACTTAATGTTCAGACTCTTCTGCATGGATTGCAGAAGTTTCTAAAGAACTTGAAAATTGCTTTTAACACTGAGTGTCTCCCTCTGTCTCCTCCTACCCATATAAAACCTTTTGTCACAATCTGAGAAATACCTTGTGCGCAGCGGGCAACCAGTAGGCTTTCTGCAGGAGGTTTCTACTGAGAAGTGACAGAGGGCAGCTTGGCAAATGTTCAGAAACCGACATTAACTTGCTGGAGCCCGGCATGGGACCTTGTGTTCAGCAGAATTCTTCTGACCTGTCTCTCGGCATGCCGAGCTAATCAGCAAACACCTAATGAGCCTACTCTAAAGAAACAGACCCTCTCACAACCTACTTCATTTTCATATGTTCTCTGGGGGTGGAGAGACAAGACTTCATAAGGACTGATGATGCTGCAAAGACCACAATAATGATAATTAACTTGCTGAATTTAGAAGATTATGCTGTTAATTAGTTGCAAAATAAAGATAAGTAATAGAGCAGCAGATGGTAGGATAACACCCAGGAGAAGGAGGGTTATTACTCTGATGAGCTTTTGTGGCAGATATGAAATATGGATCTGAGTTTTTCACAAATTGTTTCTGGAGAATATTATCTTGTTTCTGTGAGCTCTTGATAGAATGATCTAGTTCTACCAAATTTTGACAGATGCAGTGAGGGTTTGTTTTCAAGGATATACATGAACAATAAAACCTTGCTAATAAAGACTTTAAAAGCTATTGAGCTATTTGAAAATACCAATTTTAGTTTGCCTCTAATAACCAAATAATATCAAACAAACCTTGGTTGTCATTAGGTTTCCCCACATAATAATGCCGGTATACATTTATTCTAATATTTGTCTCAACGTACTTCATTTTTAAAACAGAGATTCTCATTGTCTCCCTCCTCACAGGAGGCACAACATCCATTACTGTTTCAATGTTAGCATTACAGTAGGGGAAGTTAAGTCCTACTTTGACTGCACATCCATTGTTCCTCATGATAGATCTTTTATAATGTAGGTAGTATTGTGCTATTTCCTTCACTTTCTACTGCCATTTTCAAATTAAATGTAAAATATACAGATTTAATAGCATGAACTTCCTTTCTTTTTAGGTTTACTTTGCAAATATTTCTTTAACACAGAAATGCAGAAGTAGAAAGAATGGAGCTAGACAATAGTAACAGTATGTACACATTAAAAAAAAAACAACAAACAAATCACCAAACCCTAATTAGTTTTGTTTCATCTCCCAGATCTTCTGAACATGGGCTGTGGCTGTCTTTCGCTAAGGAAACAGATGTGCTAGTGCAACTTTTTCTTTAAGCAGCCAACTTGAAGCAAACACTACAAAGCCTATCTAGGAGTTCATAGACCCTATTGTTTTGGGGTATTTTTGTGGAGGGTGCTTACATCAAGACTTGCTCATGCAGTCATGAGCAGAGTAGATCAGACACCCTGACCGTACGCATACTTGCTATATAGATGTTTATGTTCCACTGCCATGAAAATTAGAGGTTAGCTTGTTGTCACTGAATTTACATATTCACACACTTGAGTTGGATGAAATCTAATCACTTTTACTTCTCATGGCAGTGGAAGAGGAGTAAGTAAGTATATCACAAGTTGCTATGTCTTGGCTGTGTAATTCTTGAGATAGTAACGTTTAAACATCTAGTATGATGGCTTGAAATAAAAGAAAGCTTACCCTTTGAAACCTTAGCAGAAGTTAAAATAGACAAATAACTAATTTGTTACAACTAATTTGTACTGTCGTTACTGTCTTGATTTTGACTCAGAGTTTCTTACGTCCTGCTAAACAGCAAGTTGTGATCCAAGAAATACTTCTAAAGTAATTCAGATAATAAATGAAAATACATTGTGGAAAATCAGATGTTAATAATAACTTATGGAAAGGATATGGATAAAATTGTCATACTGACATTAAATACTTGCTACTTTCTTTAAAAACAGATTTTTTAAAAAGTTATTTGGAAGTGATGTGTTTAAGGACAAGGATTAGTTAGAATTTTAGAGAGTCGGGGGAGGAAGTCATCTTACCACCCTTTCAGTTGTTGTAATTAGATCGTGGAGTTTGGTTCTGGTAATTTTAGTTAGGCAAACTAAAACACTTAGGCCTAAACTAAAAGACCTAGAAAACACTTAGGCCTTTCTGTGCTTGTTTAGCTGGAAACAGGGACTGACATTTTTTTTTGTTAGTTTCTTTTTCCAAGGTGAATTAGGAAAGTGCAAGTTCATTCTTAATTTTGTTTTAATAATGTAAAAGTGTTAAAACAACTACCTAAGTGCTTAGAATTTTCAGAGTGCTGTACATATTCTAAGAATTACGGGCACATTACCTTAAAAATTTGTGTCCTCCTGCCCTAATGCCTGCAGGTATCCTAAATTTTTGTTGTTAGAACTGAGCACCAGGGAAATTACTGTAAATTTATGTACTTTTCTGTAAGCACCGTCTTCACTCTGGGAAGCTTACAAAGTTGATCCAAAAGTGAGGTGGGAAACAGAACTTCATTAACACTGAGTTTTGATGTACACTCCAACAGTCCCTTTCTGGGGTAACGTCTGCTTGTTAATTCAGCCTGGAGCAGCCACTACAGAAATCACTGGCTAAAGACTCCTTAATAGCAAACCAGCAGAGGAACATTGGAGTTTCTCAGTTCTCTTTGTAGCCCTCAAATGGGATGTCTGCTGGTGGTGGTTGGATGCTCCAGTCAACTATATGGATTTGATAGTTGATGTAACTTGCCACATTGCAGACCTGAAGATTTTTTGCAGTTCTGATGGAGATAATCTGCAATCTGTTGTTCTAACTGTAGAATAAGATCCAGGAAAGGTAGGAGAGCACTGTCACTATATTCCAGTGACTTAATTGTTGAGAGACGTCTATAGAGAATATCTATATAAATAAGTGCAAAGTCTTCTGCTTATTTTGTGATGGCCAAATGCAGCCTAGCTCTTCAGTGTTTTTAAGACACTTTATTAATATTAGTACTTTGGCAATACTTTGTTCATATTCCAAGATATGATGATACAAGTTATCAGAGTTTTCATAAACTCCTATGTATTAAGTCATTAGTCTGTTCTTAAACTTGTCTTGGATTCTCTAAAAATCCAGCGCGCAGTATAAAAATATTCTTTAATGCTATTTTCTAGTAAGGTAGGTTCTTCAGTAAAACTGAAAATTTCATAATAAATTATACAATATTCATGAAATTTTAAGAAAGGATCTGGAATTGCAAGCAGTTGTATCTACTGAAATTTAGTATGACCCTTTATCACTTAAGAATTTGTTGTAAATAGAGTATATTACCCGTTATAGTTTTAAAAGATTTCACCAAAAGTTGAGTGAAATAATTTTCAAGAGGTAGTCAATAAAATGCTTTAAAATACTCTATCAAGTTGTTAGTAACTCTTGGATGTATTACATACAGATGAACTTTGAAGTTACTGGTTTTTATAGTGTCTATGTATAAAGGAAGAACTTCAAACCTTTTAGCAATTTCTTCATGTAAAGTAGCATGCTCTAACAGATACCTTGCATATTTCTATATAAATAAAAGCTAATCTTCATGTGTGATTTCAAGCTTGTTATTATTTTATGCATTATTGAGATGTTTCAGCAAAGACCTTGGCTTTTATCTGATAATTACTCATAGGAAGGATTGTAGAGGTGAGTATTTGTAAAGGCCATGAAAAAGCAGAGTCATAACAAACTATTGAAAAGTGGAGAGAGAACGCCAGAATTTTTCAAAGGAAAAGTTTGTGTTCTGTTCTTTACCTGTTTTCCATCATGTGTCGTTCTTACCTTTCTGATCCATGCCTTGTGCAATACCAGCCTCAGCAACTGCTTGTTCATGGCCTTCCATCATCGCTTTGGGGGCACAGTTCTTTATGAAGGAGGCTTTCTGTTTCCTTCTCCATACAGCTTACCAACCTTCTCTTTCTGACATCCTGTGTAAAGCCTCATTGCTATTGTCATGCTTGCAAGAAATTGTCACCTATTATTAGGTATATGCCTACATCACTGTTGAACGCCAATAAAAACAAACAGCTATTTTAGAGTTGGAGTTCCTATTTCCAAAATGGAAGTAACTACTAATATAAGTAATTACTAACTCCTCAAGTTAGCATGATAGAATATTTCCTTTTTTTTTCTTCTTTTTTTTCTGCTTTCAGAGATTGAAAGCCGCCTTGACCCAGCAGCACCCTCAGGTAACAAATGGAGATACTGCCAAGGGACATCCAAGTGGGTTGGTTAGGACTCAGTCAGAGGAACCACGACCACAATCACTACAACAACCTGCAACTTCAACGACTGAAACACCGGTATGACACAGGGTAGATGTGTACATCCTACCCCCTTCTTTGTTATGCAAAAAAACCCCACAACAAACTTCTTTCCTTTACTCTTGATTTGTAAAATAGAGGTCAACATGTGCTACAGACTCCAAGGCTACATAAACCCAAGATGATAGTTTCAAAATAGGTATTATCTATATGCTCAAATTTAGAATTAAGTCCTCTTGATTTCTGAGTTTAACAGGAAATTCTGTGGTAACTGAAAATCGTACAGCTGGTTATTATATATTTGAAAAAAACAAGTGCTTTTATTTTGTATTTATATTGCATCTATTTAATATTTTATATCATAAACACTCTTCAGAAATGTTTTTAATTGCGTCAGGTGTCATGCTTATGTTAATTTGCTGGAAGCATCTTTTTTTGGGCTGCCACACAGTTTCAGCTGTGTGATTAAGTGGCCTTTGTCATCCCAGGTACCGAAGTGGGGCTCTGAGTTTAGGAATGGTGTTCTGTCCCTTTGGGATGATAGAACAGGGGAATAAAGGATAAGACCTCTTGAGTCAGACTGGAAGTGGGAGTGCTGCTGGAGGAAAGAGATACTTTCCTGGGTGAATCCTGTAGGATTCCTGCTGTTCTGCTAAAAAAACTTGTTGGAATGTGTTTTCAAAATGCTTTTAAAAATCCCTAAGAGTTATTTTCAGAATTCATAGCATAACACCAATTTTATAAAAGCTACAGACTTGGCCCAGAACCGGAAGGACCTGCATCTGCAGTGAAAGTGCTCAGGTTTTTAGGCTGACCAGCGAAATCAAATAACATATCAAAACAAATATATTTGGAGCAAAAAAAGGAAAAAGGTTACCCATTGTAAAATGATCTGCTTGTTAGGGCTGCTGTTCTCCCACACTACCTGATTTTTTTTAAAAGAATATTTTCATAATATCACACAGCAGAACTTTCAAGATTAAGGGCTTGCTGTTTGGTTATTTTGTGGTTACTTTAGTATTAAAAAAAAAAATTTGCAAGTGTTTAATTTCTAAAAGGCTGATTTGAGTTCCCAGGGTTTTTTTATTATTATTAGCTATTTAGAATTTATGCCAAATAGATATGCTAACTGATATGTGCTAATTTAATTAACACAATTGAAGAGTTTTTAATTTAAAAATAAAACTTTCTTACTGTGCTAGATTGAATGTGCAGGTACACCTGTGTGTGTGTCGTGTAGACAGTTATATTCTGTCTATCCTATCACTTTGAAGTATTTTAAGATCCATTATATTGTTATCATAATTCATTACATCTTTGCCTAGGGTCTGTATACAGCTATGAAAGGAGTATAACATATAATTTTAAATGTTGAAATATTTTGATCCTGTCATAATATGTGGGTGCATATAAGGGAAGTTTGTATGCAGCGGTGGGGAACACAGCAACAAGTAGGAGATTGCTGTCTGGACATCAGGGATCAGTGAGTATCAGCACCGACAGCATTTGTCAAAAAGTTCCTGTATATTGGGCATAAACAATTGCGTAGTATTTCAGTTGTGACTAGGTTTGTGGGAAGACCATTTGGGAAGGGTCAAAAGTAGAAAATTTATTTCCTTCTAAATGTAACTTGTAAAAGCTATTTTGGGTGGAAGAGTTTTTTACTTTACCTCTTGTAAATACTTGTGTTGTCAGAATTGGTAAAAGAATGTCTGAGAGTCCGTCTAAAGAAGTGTTGCCTCCAAGCTTTATTCAGTTGCCAGATGTAAATGGCATGTAAATTTAACTGTGAAGTGAGTGCCTTCCTCCAGTGCAGTTTTAAACCAAAGCTAGTGCCCTGATTAAAATGCTACATCTTAATGTAACATGGTAAGGAGTGTAAATACAGTAAAAAATTTTTAAAACATAGTTGTAGAGTTAAGTGACCTAGCTTTCCACAAAAGAAATGTGTATACCCTGAGTGTATTTAGAGATGTGAGTGCTTTGCTCAAGATGTGATGTGTACTTACACTAGTGCTGTAGGTTAAGTCATGAGTAGTATTATACTGGTAACTTCAATACTTTACTGTTTTCAGGCATCACCAGCCCAGCCTACGCCACAAACACCAAATACAGGTGGTCGGCGAAGAAGAGCTGCCAATGAAGACCCTGATGAGAAAAGAAGAAAGTTTCTGGAGCGAAACCGGGCTGCTGCTTCCAGGTGCCGACAGAAACGGAAAGTCTGGGTGCAGTCATTGGAGAAAAAAGCCGAGGACCTGAGCTCGCTAAATGGCCAGTTACAGGTATACTTTTTATTTCAAGTAAAAATGAATAAGTTTTTCCATTCTTAGGTAGTGATCCTGGATCAATGGAACTTAAGCTTTGCATGAAATCGTAAATTTAAACGGTTTTGTAACTGGTGGCTCAGAATTTAAAATCCAGCACTAATTGCGTATAGCAATAAAATAAGAATATAAGAGAATACTTAAATTTCAAGAATGTGTAAACTTTAGGATCATACCCTTTTGTCCGTTGTTCCATTTTAAATAACTTTCAGACTGTGATACTAAACAAGGATGACAAGATGCATTGGAATAAAGGCTTATTAGCAAAGTAATGGCCTTACCTTAAAAACATCTTGCTCTTAAGAATTTGTATCACAGCCTGAGTTATTTAAATAAGATTTGGTTTGATTTCCTTTGGTTCTTTTTAACTTCACTTTTTTTCCTTTAAAGTGATGTAGTGCTCGTGAAAGGTGCCAGATTGACATCACTGGAAACTGAAGGCCTCTTTTGTCCACAGAACAGGTACAGCGCAGGCAGTGGCAGTGCAAACTTCACCACGCTGCCCTCCCAGTGTGCCTAAACCCTCTAGGGAGGGAACTATGCTGTAAGAGGGTAGTCTAGTGTATGTTGCGAGTCATTTTTCCATCTCATCTGAGGTTGTCAATCTTGGAGAGTTGTCACATGGACACACTTTTCCCCCTGTAGAACAATCCATGACCCTTTCATTTAAACTGCTGTTAAATGTTAAAGCATGATTTCTTAATGTTTTCCAACAGCGCATGAGAATTGGCCCAAAGTATTGTTTCAAAATGAAAAGTCCAAAAGCTTTGTTTTGAAAATTACAGAAAGGAAAAATGATGTCATTTCCTAAATGAAACATTCATTTGGAAAATGCAATGGAATTTATTTTGATGTGTTAAAGTTTCACTTCTTATTCTTTCGTTAGAGCTGTTTGCTGAGTCAAATTCACAAATCTTTTCCTTCCTATTAAAACTCCTCTTTCATGCTGTTTGATAAAGAAAATGTCATAGTTCGACCAACAGGAAAGTAGGGCCTGTTGAGATTACTTCTTATCATGTAATCAAAATCACGCCGTATCTATCAGTTGCCTTCATGTTCATGTCTTTAAAAATACTCAGCATTCCAGACTGTAAAATGTGAGAAATTCCTGCCTAAGCACACAACGTGGAATTGTTTCCTGTGCACCAGCATTAGTCAAATTTCTTGCAAATATATCGTCTTCTCATACCTGTTCAGACTTTAGACGTGCTCCTTTACAGCGAGGACTGTGACTGCATTATATCCATTAATTACAAAATGGTTTGTAGCACTATAGCTTAAATAATCTAAGAAATAAGTGAAGGTAGATCTACAGGAAGGAAAACAAAGAACAAACAAAGTAAAAGTAACTTTTAGCGAAAGTAAATTTTGATATTATATGAACTGCCTTTAAATTATACATACCAAAAAATGACGCAAGTACCGTGACCAAAAGATTTCCAGATTTCCAAGAGTTAACTCAGTAAGAGTGAATTCAAGAAAAAGAATTTTCTTATGGTCTGCCAAAAGCAAAACTGTTAGCTGTGAAGAACAGAATGACTTGTAAAGAAAATTGAATGTCAGAGAAATAATTAAACTGCACTTTATGTGAAAACATTAATCAATCCTATATTTCTATAATAATTCTTCACTTGACAGGCTAACACATCTGATCAGCGTAGTGGGCAGTAATGACCCATGATTACTTACTTTATATTTAATAGTAAATTTAATAAGTTTGGAGTTTTGCCTTAGTACAGTTTTATGGACTGAGTGTTAGGGTTTAGTAGTTCATATTTTGTTTAATGTCTAAATGACCTGCTTAGCTGAATTTACAGTGTTTCCAAAAGCAGGTTAATACCGAAATGACTACATTGCATTGCTTCATGTAACAATTCTGACTTCTTTCAATGTAGTTAGTAGCTTTCTTGTAAGGTCTGTGTCAGAGCTTACAATATCAATGTCAAGATTTTTAAGACTGGAAACTCTAACAGTACTTAGAGATTTTGAAGAGATTTCCTTGGTTGATGTATATATTTTGTTCTGTAGTTTTCAGCTTTCTGTAGATTAACTTCTGCCTACTTTCTTCTTTTAAATGTTTGAATGTAATTTCATTATGAAGCATTATTTCTCAAATTTTTGCTTAAGGGAAAATTTCCACCTACTACATCACATCAGTAACCTATTTAAGTTGGCTGCCTTTATTATAGGCCCTACTATGTAAGTTTTTTCCAATGCTTCCAACCTTTTAAAGTTTATTTACTGTTTGTTTTTGTGGACTGTGTTTTCAACTAATGTGTTGACTTGTTTATTCATCTTAAATTTTATATAGTGCATTGTGTTGCCTCTGTGCCTTGCACCACACTGCAGGGTATGGTATGATATATAATGTGTTAAAGAAGTATCGACAGTGTGTCCCCAGTGGCCGCTCAATCGTGTTGCAGGATCAGATGCAAAGTTCATTATATTGTCTGTATTTGGTCCCTGTTGCTTTAATAATCTCAAAGGGCAAAGTATTAGTAGAAGAACGGCCTGTCTTCCTCACGAGTTCATTGCAGGTGTTAAAGGATCAGCAATCAAGTGGTGGTTTGTATTTGTACTAATGCTGCAGAAGCTGCTTTAGGAAGGCTAAATTATGAAAGAAACGCCTGTAAGTAAAGGTCCTTTCCCGTATAGGGGTATCTTGTTGAAGTTGTCCAAAAAGGAACAGGAAAAGCAGTGTTTAACTTAGCCACAGACAATCCCCTGTCTCCATAAGTCCCATCTGCCTGTCTCTGATGATAGTTTTGGTAAATATGCCTCACAAATAGTGTCCCACATCTTGCTGAGTAAGGATTAATCTGGTCCCACTATTACATACGTATTTTGGATCCAGGGAGAAATAGGCAGATACAGAAGAACATACTGTACGCTATGTGGTGTACCTTCGTAAGAATGCAGAAGGGAAAGTATCTCCTCAAAAATGGAGTACAGGTAAAAATAGATATGCTTTCCTCCAGAAACCTGCTTTCTAATGTTAGCACACTTTCAAGTGCGGGAACATAAAAATTCTTCTAGACAGCATGTGAGGTATATTTCATGGTTATTTAAAGAAATGTTGGTGCCTACACTTGACTTGATACCTCATAAATGAAGAGGACCTTTCCAGTGTGAAAACTTGAAATAATCTTTCCTCATGCCAACTGTTGGAAGTGTTTATCCCATGTGTTTCTTGTTCGCCTGTTTTCAGCGTGTTAACCACATGCTAAATGACTACCACATGTTGACATCTTTTGAATGATATGGAATGACTTGCTATTGTCACATACATAATAAGAAACTACAATGCGTATAGGAGTTGGTTCTAAGAACGTCCCTTTAGAAGTGGTTCTTACTGGTAATAGGTAAATGACCCCCATGGATTGCCTTTCTGTGACATTCCACGCAGACATACTCTATTCTGCTTCAGGAATAATTTGCGCGTGGCATATAGCACTGTTGGCACACAGCGTTTGAGTTAATAACAATGCTAGCTATGTATTCAGTGAGAATTCCTCAACTTGTTTTTTAGTATAAGAATGCTATTCCATTTTATTTTTTTCAAATCTGCTTTACAGTAAGATAGTATATTTGTTTTTTTCTATTTCTGTTAGAGAAATTCTTAGTATTTATCATACAACTGACATTAATCTATAAACTGCATTTTCAAAAGTTTAGAAGTATAAAATTCTTTCTTAAAATACAGGAGACGAAGGTAGACAGTTTCTGAAAAACTGTTGCCGATTTGATCGTTTATTTTGACAACGTTCCTTTAAACTAACAGAAGTAAGTTTCATATTGTTGGACACTGCTGCTTCTGTAGATTATCATGAAGTGTCTCAAAACTACATCAGCACTCCTCCCCTCCCCCACCCCCAGCTATGTCAATTCTGTGCATCCAGATTTGTGGCTCCTCAGTAAATAACACGGTGAACTAAAAGGAGACTGGGAGCTGGAGGCAGAAATAGTGTGCTTTCTTAACAGCCCAAGGGTTCAGGACATGTAATGCCAGCTGGTAGAGAATTTGTGGGGTTTTCCGTGGGGTTTTTCCCTGCAACCTTTTTTTATTTGCAGTCACATTTTTCTTTCATTAGAAACATCCATGAAGTCAGATTTTTGGCTGCCTTTCAGCTCTTGATTTTGTTTTAAATGTAAAGTTTCTAGAAGAGATATTTGATGCAATAAAATAAATGAATAGAAAGGTAGTCCTTAATAGCTTAAGAGGATTTTGCAAGTATAGAGGCTTTTGAAATTTTTTGTCCTCTGAAATTTTTTGTCTTCTAAATGGAGAGAGAGGCTAAAAAGAGGAGCTTTTCTTTAAAAAAATCTGTTATTTTAGTTGCAGTATTTATAAGCCGCTACTTAGTGTAATTAAACCTAATAAATTCTGTTCTTAAAAATTGTTTTCCTTACTTTGGAGTCCTTTTAGTTGTAATTCATCTCTTCTCTGACTGCATAGCCTTATTTCTAGCATGCAAGTAAATAGGTTGACTTTCTCCTGTTTCATTTTCTTCCAAATAATTTTAGTTGCAATCCAATTTTCCTGTGTTTGTTTTTTCTTTAACTTGCTCCCAAATGTGTAAACATATGCATTTACCAAAAAATTGTCATGTGTGTGATACATTAAGTTAATGTGCAAAGGTTCTTATAGTTTAAGTTACTTCAAGTACCAATGGGGGAAGTATTTCTATTTAAAATAACCCATGAAAAGATACGTGGATCACAAAGCATTACAGATAACTTGACTCTGTAGATACGTAAAAATTTTTCTACTATTTAAAGTGAAAATGCCCCTATCAAAATGCCATACCATTTTTAATTTGGATTGTCACGTATAATGCAGTTATGTAGCGTGTCTCATCTGTAGATATCAAAGTGCTTTACGGGGAAGGTAAGTATCACTGTCCTCCAGTTTACAAATGGGGACGTTGAAGCACAAAGAAGTAAAATGACCTTGCTGAAGGTCACCCAACAGTGGAAAGGCACAGCCTGGAAATGAACCCAGTCACTAGATGCTGCAGGTGCTGTCTCCTATGTTGCACTCCACTTTAGTGACATAAGCTGACATTTCAGGATTTTGCCACTATTTTTCCCATCAATGATTCCTTCATACAACATGTTTATATATGGTTGCCAAAGAGAAAATTAGTATGGAAATCAATAAACACTAAGCTATTTTCCAGTACGTGAGGTTTTCTTCTTCAAAGTCCGCGTACAGATACAGTCACCAAAAATAATTCTGTATTGGCTGATTTATTTTTTTCAACCTTTTTTAATTTTGGCTGTGGCATCTGTTAAAAGGTAGGTAGTCAAATGTAGGTTTACTCTGAATAGAATTCATCACAAAACCTTGCAGAAGAGTCTTAACAGTAGCTGGATCATGTACATGAGACTACATGTAGACTCTGCGTCTGCAAACTGAAACACATACGTTGCATTTTCAAAAAAAGCATTTCCTAGTTTAAGAAAAATCATAAAGTTAGCCAAGTTTCAGCTAATATTTACGTATTCTGAGATAGGAGAAATATATACATTTTTGCAGTACATACCAAATGGAAACTTCCTGTATTTTATCTACCCCTAAATGAACAACTGAAAATCCTATAAAACGTAATACTTACCTTCAAAATTGGTGTAGTTTGAGCCTGGTAAAGTATGTAACTTTCTTCTCCTTTAGAATGAAGTCACCCTGCTGAGAAATGAAGTGGCACAGCTGAAACAGCTTCTTCTGGCTCATAAAGATTGCCCTGTAACCGCCATGCAGAAGAAATCTGGCTATCATAGTGAGTAATGTTCCATTACCTATAGCCTTAGGCTGCATCAATGAAATACTGCCAAAGTGAGCTGAATGAGCATTAAAATTGAGAGGTGCAGTTCTAATATTACATTAAAGATTTTTTTTTTTTAAATCTCGAAGGTTATTGGAAGACAGGAATGAATATGTGATATTTAGAAATATATTTTTAAGTCCTTTCAGTTGAAGTGTTGCATAACATTGAAGGTTTTATGTTGGTTTAATAAATGCATATGATAATTAGCATTTAAGGACTATCGGTTTCTACACCTGCTTTGGAAAATATCATTAAAGTATTAAGAGCACATGATAAACTATTTTTTATACTTTATCTTAGCCAAGTACAGTGAAAGGTCCTTGTGGGTTTTTTCTTCGTCGTAACGAGATTTCAGTAGAGGTAATATAACAGCTGTCCTCATTTACCATAACATCCAGGATCAGTCAAGCCGTTAAAATAATCAGATGCAGGTTCATGGCTCCTACTGTACAGTGTCTTCTAGATTGTTTTGATTTCCACATTAAGCGACTACTTTTCTATAAACAGGGTATTTTAAAAAGCAGTTCTAATACTGAAGGGAATACTGAGAGTTTGGGTAGCATATTTTTTTTCCCTAATACATATTTTTACTTGAAGTTGCTCATTTGATTTTTCACCCTTCCAGCATTTTAAAGGTTAATTATGCTTTCCTGACTTGTAACTTCCTTTTTGGATATGATACACAGTGCCAGAACCAGCTGCTGCTGCTGCAGAATAAATGGCCAATTTTGTCCATTGTACACAAATTTGTTACAAATAACTGAGCTGGGAATGCATTAGGCAACATTCATAATATATAACCCACAGCTTTCGTTTTTATGATTTAGTGATATTTCAGGATATTTGTAAATGTGAAGATTGTTTCTGCCATATGTAGCCACTTCATTTTAATTTGCCAGTGTCAGTAATTCAGGAGAATAAAGGAACATTTTGTATTGCATGCAAACAGATCCTCAGGTGCTCGCGATAAAACTTAATGGCCACCATCTTTACTTGTAGTCATTGTAAGCAATTTCATCAGAATGGGCAATATTTTTTAATTTAAAAGATTCGGGAGATTTAGCAACTCTCTATTGCCATATATATTTAGAATACTGATTTTGTCAGTTCTGAGCTTATAAATCTTGGTCCTTTGATCTCCAGTCGTTTTGACAAGATGGAAAATAGCATCTTGGAGTAAATTGGAACAGTATAGAAATATGTTTGGGATTTATATTAACAATGATTGCTGCAGGGATGAGGCCATTATGGCTCCCATCTGACAGAACAGCATAATTTCATACGGAAGCTACTAGTGGATAACATTATGCATGCAAGGATTTTCAAAAACAAAAAAAAAACCCTGTAGGTTTCTTAACTTTTGATGTTTTGAGGATGCGTGTTCCTGAATTGGCATGAAAAATACTTAAACATACGTCTTAAACTGCCAAACTAATTACATGCTAAGGATTTCTTCATTGAAGAATTAACGAATGGCCTGTTTAGTAATACTTAGTCTCTGCCCTCGGTAAAGGATTATAATGTTCGTAATTTACCAAAGAATGCAAAATGAGTAAGAACTAAAATACTAAGCAGTGGAAAAAGCATACATTTGAGGGAAAAAAAAAAATAGTAAGCAAGGAGCTTACTATTTTTTTAGCACAGCTCACCTAGTTTCTTGAAAAGTCTCTTGAAAGTCGAAGTTCAACGGGAATGATAGTTGTAATGCCAGCCCTCCGAAAGGATTTTGTCCCATTATCTCTGTGTGAATATTGTTAGGAAAGCATGTTGGCTAAGTGACATACCCTCAGTAGATGAGGAAAAGATGAGTGGAAAAATGGTTTCGGTTAATACGTTCATGAAAATGGTGTTCATAGAAAGTATTTTTAAACAAGCATATTATGTTCATCAAGGAATCTAAGTTGCATTGCTTCAAAAATGTATTGAGGTGTTTAACAGTCTGTGTCTGCGGCAGAAATGGAAGACTCCATTGCTGGACAGAAAGACAGAGCTCCCACGGGGCTGAAGATTGTGCGCTGCTGAGACAGTGCAAGTTTGTACCGTGCAGACCGTGTTTTTGCAGCTAAGCCCACAGTTTAATGGGGTTTCATGTATGATGCACTTAAATGGGCACAAATAATCTAGTGCTTTTCAGGGTATTTTGGCACTTACTTTTACATATCTTTTGAGGTCTTTTGGATTTCCCAGGCACATTTTTGTCTTGGGCCAAGTGAAAAGCACGACAGTGCGGATACCCCTGTCTTATTCTAAGACTGTTCTTGGGGTCATGCTTTCCTTATTTAAGAAGTCTTGTGCCTGCTTCAAAAGAGGGTGTCATCAGGATAGAGAAAACAGAAAAAAATGGTTATTGTGCTTTGAGGCAGTATAAATGAATTTCTGTTGCAATGTTGGAGTTTTCAGACAGTTTACACTTAAAATTTTATTTCCCAAAGAAGCATTCTACTGGTTCTGAATGCAGCTTTAAACATTGGGGCGGGAGCAGGGGAAGAAAAAAGTGCCGTGTATAGGAGAAATCTAAATGCTGTTCACGTATTTTTCATTTTAGCTCTTCTATACCAGATTATTTCTAAGTATTCTGCAATACTCCTGTATTTTTCTCAGCCTTTTTCTGGACTTGGAGCAGGAAAAAGGTGGAACTTGTAAGAAGAAAATCAGAGTTAAAAAAATCAATCTTTGAAAAGAGTGTTTTAGGTATTCATCCATATTTTTCAAAAGGATGTGATAATATTCAAGAACGCTTGTACAAAACTGAATATAAAGGAAGATAAATAGAGGCTGCAATGTAGCTGGTGTTAAATGTGTGTTTTTATGTTCTTTCTCTAGTTAGTTTTAACAAAACAGTAGAAGGTGACTAATCAGTTTCATTTTCCTTGGTTTGAGGCAAAGCTGGGGCAGCCATTAAAAAGCTAAAATGCCTAGGCTTTTTTCTACACTGTTAGCTGCATTAGGATTCTGGTATGTATCAGTTGCACTCTTGAAACCGCAGTCCTGTGCCTGGCAATTCTCTGGTCAACTAAGAAAAAAGAAAAAAATCTGTTGGAATCTAAATATGACTTTCCTGGGTTCTTCTAAAAGCCTTTTGTTCTTTATTCCCCATCTTCAGGCTTAATAAAACAAGTCACCTTTGTAATGAGGTGACTTTAAGTATCTATTGTATTCATTGAGTAGATTTTCTTGTTCGGTTTTAATTCTTTAAATGGAGTTCTGTATTCAGTTTTTGGCTGCTATTCCTCTAAAGTTAGTGCTGCAGAAGGAATGATTTTGAAGGAAATCTAAATAGCTATTCTGAAGGGTGACAGCTCATTTCTAAATATTGCTTTGTAATTATTGCAAGGATTTATGCTTCCAGTCAAACTTGCAACTGTAAACTAGTGTTAGGTTTGTATCTTATATAGTCACCTGTCTGCTGTAAGCTCCCCTCCTCTAGCCCCTGGCACCGGAAAATACCTGAATCGTGTGCTTTTGTCTCTGCAGCACAGTGTGTTTGTTCATCTGCTCAATTATGTGAAAACCTCTAGTCTACATTGGTGATCATAAGTATTCTCATAGCTGTTTCTTCCATTGCATATATGGTCTTCCTGAGCCCATCAATATCAGAAAATCAAGCCTTTCTCACGTTCTTTACCACTGCGATATTATTACAGGCATGTCTTTTGAGTTAACAACATATATGTTAAGGGATACAGAAAATGGAAGATGTTCTGTCCCTGGCTCAAAGATAATGATCTACTTTACTTCCTCTGTAGCTCTGGCTTGTGGCATTTAAAACTAGCCCTTTTTCTTGGGGATAAGGAGGATTTGGCCAACAAGGAAATCGGGGATCGGGAAAAGAAGCATAATAGGAAGGCTGAGATTCACAAGAGAATAACAGCTCTGAAGAGGAGCTGTTACAGCAGGGAGACCGTATTCGATACATGTTGTCCCACTTGCTGCTATTTCATTCTGTCTGAGGGGAAGAACATGCCACTCTCACAATTAGTAATTGAGTATTTTTCAGGAAGTGGCACTAGAGTTTGTTTCAAAGTTTGCGTGTGTTCCTTCTTACTTATTTTTACATGAGTTCTCGTAGATCTTGCTAGAGGTGTAGCAAAGATTGAATACTGGTGAATAGGGTTAACTGGTTTGGTACTCGTTCGTGTTCTTTCTGTTCTTGAGTGGGCAAATTCCTAAGGATCACACGTGTCTTTCAGAAGTATTTTCTTCCTCTTTCTGTATACGTTTACCCTGTAACCTTAGAATATGTGGTAATTGTCACCCGACCGTGCTCAGTATCATCTGCCTCTATTTCCATTAATGCTTGAAAGATCTATTTTTGAAAAAACGGAGTATCTGTAAAATAGTTGTCCTCATGGATAAGAATATTATGATACTTTCAAACAACTGCGTCCATGTTCTTTTAGCAGAGGTATAAGAGAAATTGCTACCTGGTTCATGTAGACAGTATTTCTTAGAAAGAAATATAGCAGTTTTGCTTGCTTACCCATCCTTTTTGACCGTACCATTCTTTTCCAGAAGCGGTCAATAATAAAACTGTTGTTTTCTGGCTTATGAAGAGGAGCGTGTTCTTAGCATGCATGAGGTTGCTTAAAGATCTTTGTTTTGGGGACTTGCTAATTTAATGAATTTTCATACCCATAGCTAGTATGTCGTATAAACCTCAGTACATCATAAACTTCATGTCATCTTTGTTTGTTCATGCTTAGTGTTCATTTTGGTAGCTGCTATTAGCCTGGTTTCCTATGGAAACTGGGCTGTGATACCCCAGTGGCGTTTCATCTCTTAGCTTTAGTGTCGTCCTTTCCCCTCCCTTCTCTTCCCCCGGGTCACTGGTGAATTTGTAGGCCAATCTCAAGCAACTCTGAAAGGGGTTGCAAAGACCTGTCTGGAGACAATCAAGCTTTGTTCCATTGCTGTGTCACAAGCAATAAATAGTCCATGCTGCTTCTGGCCACGCTTGTGTGTATCTTCTATATCGTTACCTTATACAAGTCAGTAATATTTTTAAAGGGACTTCCAGTATTGCATCTGTATACTGGGTTTAAGTCAGCGCATAAAACCATTGTGAAAAATACTTGAAAACACAAAGTAGCACAAAGTGATACAAAAAAGTTATAAATAAATTTGGTGTTGATACTTCCATTTTTGAGTGAAAAACAGTAGGCTTATTTTCTCTTTTCTATTTAAATTTTTTTTAGTCTTTAACTCAGCTTTTTGCTTGACGGTGTTTGCATAATGCCTTGACTAACTTTTGCAACTCTGGAGGAAAAAAAGGATGATTTCAGCGTGACCGGGATGTCTGTGCAAGAAAGATATTTTAAATCATGCTCATTTTGTAAATTCTAGTTCTGCACAATGAGAATTATTTTTCTTTAATCTGTTTACCCTCTGTCATGAGAAAAAATGATGCAACTGTGTGGCTAATTCACTTCAGTTTTGTGGAGAACACCTACCTGAAGTGTTCTTGAAGATATCTTTAAAATCAGTTTTAACAATTTTAAATTTACTGAGAGGTATTTGTATACTAAAGAAGTTACTGAACTTCACTCTGTTAAAATAATGTGGGTTGAAAACTTGTGGAATTATTGTCCGGTTAATATAGTGGTGTAAATAATATTTTTTTCAGATATCATATTCACAATCACAAGGATTAAGTACTGAAGGTAGAATTGTTCTTGTTTCATTACTAAGTAAATGCAGGAAATGGCGTGTGTTAAAAATCTAAAGCCCATTCACATAGCACCAAGAGATCCGGTAGCATTTTTAATCTGTAAGTAGTGCTTATAGGAAGCTTTAGGAAGAAGTTCTTTACAACGAGGGTGGTGAGACATTGGCACAGGTTGCCCGGAGAGGTGGTGGAGGCCCCATCCCTGGAGACATTCGAGGCCAGGCTTGATGAGGCTCTGAGCAACCTGATCTAGTTGAAGATGTCCCTGCTTACTGCAGGGGGGTTGGACTAGATGGCCTTTAGAGGTCCCTTCCAACCCAACACATTCTACGATTCTGTTGTACGATTCTTACTGACGTGAGCATTCATCGTTAGAATTAGGTGTGGTACCAACCAGCTGATTTATTAGGCAGTAGATCCAACAATTTTTAATCTTGACTTTTGAAGATGTGAAAATGTTTCCTGAATGTTCTGTATTGCGGTCCATATTTTTTTGTTTGCAAAGTAGTATTTTCGTTAAAAAAATAAGATTGTTTTGTAATTTGTGCTGTGCTAAACCATGAATTTTACTTTTTTAGGGTATGATTGGTGTTACCTGGGATGTGGTGGTGTGTGTTCTGGAGGAAAAAAAAAAAAAAAATAATTTTTCTTCCTCAGCTGCAGATAAAGACGACAGTTCGGAAGACATATCAGTGCCAAGCAGTCCCCACACGGAGGCGATTCAGCACAGTTCTGTCAGCACTTCCAATGGCGTTAGCTCAACTTCCAAGGCAGAAGCCGTGGCCACCTCGGTTCTCACCCAGATGGCGGACCAGAGCACGGAGCCGGTGCTTTCCCAGATCGTCATCGCGCCTCCCTCCCAGTCGCAGCCTTCAGGAAGTTGATTAAAAACTTGCGTTGCTTCAGTTTCTTAGATACACATTTGTGACTTTAAAGGGAAATCAACAAAAGACCAGTCTCCATCTAGGAGAAATTGTAGCTTAAAATTATTCATTTTTAAAAATCCAACTTAAATTTGGCTTTAACAATTGGCAGGTGAAGATGAGACAGAACACCAGTTCTAGTCTCTTTGCAAAAGACTTTTTTTTTTTTTTTAAGTATTAGTTTAACTAGTTATTTTTTTTGTGCTTAATGTGTAAAGTGTGTGTACAGTACGATGTGGTTTATTTCATTTTTTTAATTTGGTATTATTTCAGCAAACATTGGGGTGAATTACTAAAGGTCATCCCCAAGACTGTGATAGTAATATTATGTGTCATTTTTATACCAAAGTTCTGCATAGTCCCTATTGACTTTGTAACGTGAGCAAGGTCATAAAGCACTAGGCAAGAGAAAGACAGTAACAGTAAATTTGCTTTTAGTCTTTTTGCCTTTTTGTTGTTTTGCACATTATGAGAGGAAGAACATTTGGGAGAAAAATGTTTGGGTTGTTTTCTGTATAGCATTTTGGTTGGCTTTTTAACTGTTGGGGTTTTTAATTTGTGTAATAGGGCCAGTACAGTATATGAGATACAGTACTCTTATGCACATACCTATCCTAGATGAGGATCATTACTAAATAGATTTGATTTTTTTTTTATTTTAAATTGATGTCAGGTGGGTTTGGTTTTGGTTTTTTTTTTCCCTCCAACACTTTTCATTCTGGGGGGAGGAGAGCTTTATTTCTCCAGTCAGAAGAGATATCTATAACTACTCTTTGTTGCTAGGCTGAAACCAGTAAGCATATTGTAAAATACAGGGTTATCAAATACGGAATACTTAGTATTCCAAAGTAGGTTGATATTTTGTGGATTTTTGAGTCGCAGACTGAGGAGTTTACGCATGGTTTTGGATGCCAGAAAAGCCTAAAATCCTTCTTCAGACAACTCAAGACTTTTTTTTGTCATTGTCTTGTATTTGCAAGCTAACTTGTACTTAATTCTTGTGTAAGCACTGTCATCTTTTAGTAGCAAAAATTTTGATACCTTTCTTGTGGGATAAAAAAAAAAAAAAATAATCAGTATCTACCGTATCTTGGAAACAATGTAATTATAATGTGGTGTGTGTGGTGTGTGCGTGAGAATGGTTCAGTAGTTAACGCCAGCAGTCTTTTGCTTGAATGTTTAAAGATGCCTTCAATGTGATGCTGGCTGATAGGTGATTGCAGTTTTAAAATGTTATTTACTGTGCGAACTTGGATAACTAACATTCCATGATGTAGTTTGTTTCTGATGAGATGATTGTAGGTACACTTTTTTCTCACTATCCAATCATCTGTAGGATATTGAGTTTTTTTTAAATGTGCCATTATCTATTTTGATTCTGTACTCATGTTCAAAATACAGTACAATATTTTACAATAGATTAAGTTGTTTAAAAAAAAAAAAAGTAGATGTGTGCTTTCAAGTCGGAAACTTTGTATAATAGCAAAAACAGATGCATAGTAGCAACTGGCAGTAAAGCAGGATTCCATTATGTATATAACAAAGATTTAATGCATTTATAATGGGTTGTGTAGTTCATTTGCTCTTCCTTCTCCACACTATACTCTGTGTTTTTAAGTGTCGGTGCCATCAAGTTTCTATTTGATTCAGTTTTAAATCTAAAAATGTAATTGATCCACGGGAAAACCATAATTTCTACAATATATATACAACCACGCTATAACGAAAACTGGAAAAAGAAGTATCTAAGTCATATATGTATCATTGCAGGGCTTTAAGCATGAAAATAATAGGGATTCTAAATATTTTGTATTTTAAAACTAAGAAAGTTGAGTTGATGACCTCATGTGTTTAAAAGTCTTACTTTCCCAGTTTCAAGATAAAAAGCTGTAACAGTTCTTGAACGTTTCCAGGGTGGTGAAATACAGTGGACCTCTCGTGAGAAGAAAATTAATTGCAAAGGCACAAAATGTGAATTCTGCACGAAAGCTATACAGTCACTTCATTGTAGTTTTGGTGGGCTAGCTAAGGCCTCATGGATTATGCTATAATTTGCTCTCCTAAACACAAAGGCTTTTAAATCATATTTATATAAGTGGAGGTTTTTTTATAACAAATCTGTCGCACTTGTAAAATAAGTCTACATAAGTGTATAGGAGATGTGTAAACAGTTAATGAATTTAACAGTGGGGCTGGAAAAAGAACCATTAAAATCTGTGTTGGGCAAATAGAGAAAAGTTCTTAGTCGTACTACCATGGGTTCCGTTTTGAGACGTATGTCACACTACTTCTGTACTGAGCATTTCGGGTCTTTACATTTGCCATGTTTTCACAAACTGTACCGTTTTTCTTTTATGTGCAGTTTGCATGAGTAAATCATCAAAGAGAATAAAAATCTATCTTTAAGTTATGTTCCTATTTTAATGAAATTATAATTGTTCTAAAAGGCAGCGCTGGCTTCAGACTTATTTCTTCACCCTTGCAATTTATCATCGTTTTTCTGGAAGTCGTTACCTTAATGTCAAAGTAGTGTTATGTAAATAAGACCACATACCATACGGTTCTTTAGGAAATAGCTTCTGAGGAAGGAGCCTTGTGTCGTTAGTTCCAGGAGCAGATAAAGGGTTGATAAACATCCCTTGGGGGTCCCAGGCGTTGCTCAGCCATTTCTGGTTGCCCTGAGTTCCGCGGCAAAAGTGCTCTGCGTAATCAGAATTTCCAGCTAACTTCCAGATATCTTAATGTACACGAAGCCAGGAAATAACAGGGATGGTTGGATGAACCGCTGGCGGTTGTGTTGTGAAAGGCTGGGGAAAAAAAATACACCCTCACATTGGATTTTTAGACTCTTCTATGAATGTCGGAAACATGGAGTGGCGCGTTCTGTCGTATCATCGTTTGAAAAGCTCGTGACAGAACCCTGATACGGAGGCTTTGGAGGAAACTAAAAAGGTAAAGTCTCTGCGTATTTGCATTTATTGTGTGCGTTGACCAAAGGCAATTAAACTGCACACAACTCGGAGCCCAGTGTGAGGATAACGCCTGAGGCCGCTGTTGCTTCATTGCGTTCTGATTTAGGAGTTATGCCTGTCACTCCAAGGAAAAAAACACGAAGGCTGTATAACAGGGCACGTGGCGGGGGGGAACCAACCTGCTTTTTAATGTCTGCACTGTAAAAAGACCCGGGTTTATATCTAACTATCCAATCCCTGTAAGCTTTTTTCTTTAAAATGCCAGTAGAGGCTGGGCAAAGAAAGAGGTTGCCGTGATGGAACGAGATGACAGAAGTGTTGGATGAGTTGTGATTTCAGCTACCGGAATTACAGAAGTAATTTTGCTGGGAGACAGACACAAACATTTTAATTGGTCATCATAAATGATAATGAGGAGAAAACATAGCGAAATTAAGTGCATCCTAATAAAGTAAGGTAGGTTAAATTGCGCTGAAGGAAACTTCAGCAATGCTTCTTGACATGATTAATATACTCATGACAATGCGTCTAATGAAGGTTGTTTGCATTTATGTGCCGCCTGTTGCTTCCCTCAGTAGAGACATAATTAGAACTGCGCTCATTTACATTGCAGAACAGCCAGCGCGAGATGGGCTTACAGCAGCCTTTTTTCCTTTACGTTCATTTTTAACCGGTGCATCAGCAGGAACAGAGGTATGGTTTATTTAACCCATGTCTTGTATAACACTGTAGGGTAGGTCCAGATGACACTATCATGAAATAATTTGGATTTTCAAAGTTTTATATTCTTTAATAGTAAGTCTCCTGTCCTTTAAATCTTAATTCTAGGTTTTAATGACTTTTTTTCTTCATGGAATTTAAGATCACGATCTTTCTTGTTCTTTGCTTTCTTCCTCTTCAAAATATTTTTCTCTGAGCCCCTGAAAGCGCGTATATATTTAGTGTGGAATTTCTTCTTTTTGCACATTGCTTCCTTTTTGGTTGCGTTAACTCTCCTTTTCGATAACTTAGGAAAGGAATTTCTGCACACCGTGTATCTTGTCCTCTTCAGCTAAAATAGATACGAGAAGCTTATAAAATCTTGGCATTTACCTCTTCCTAGAACAAGATACATTTCAGAATACATATTTAGGTCTGGAAGGACGTCCTGAATCTCCAGTATGGAGTTTTTAGTGTTGCAAAAAATTTCATGATGGATGTTCTGCAGAGCGCCTGAGTGCGGGTTGTTCGCTGGTGGCTTAATTCTGCGAAGTCCATCTCTCTTCAAAGAGAGTTTCTACCTGCCTGGGTGTGGGGTTAGCTATTGTCTAACTACGGGGCTGCCAACAGACTAACAAGACACGTAAACTTGATCCAATTCGTGTAATTATTTTAAGCCTTGCTCAAAGTCTCTCTCCCTCTTCTATTGCCGTTTTTATCATGATGATGTATGTTGTTCCGAGCACTTTTTTTCCCTGTTCATTTTTGAGGAAGGGGAGAGAAGGTTCTTAAAATTTTAAATAAACTACTTAGTATTCAATCCCAAGTAAAATTCTTAGTCTGAAAAGCGTTGTGAAATGTTTATGCGAGTACATTTGTTGTTTTCAATCCCTAGCTAAAGGAGTAGTAGCTTGAGCTGCATAAATCGATTGGAAACGGTTACAAGCATAAAAAGTACCAGACGGCTTGAAGCAAAGAAAAGGATTTGTGCTTCTGGGATCTTCTGTTTGCGTCTGCTATTGGTATTAAGAACAGGGGAGGGGGCGGGCAGTGTCTGTAACCGCTCTGGACAGCAGTGATACCCCGGCTTACAATTGCCGAGTTTAAAGGCGAAGCGCGGTGTAGCTTCAGGAGCTCTGGCAGCGGAGGCTGAGGAGACGAGCTTCAGGAATAGATTTGGGAGGAGCGGAATGGCAGGTATAACCAGGTTTTCCTCACGTAGCTCTTGCCGAGGGCGAGCTTAATATATCAAAGTACAAACATGAGCTATTACAACCCCATTGAATACCGTCTGTCCCCAGGTGCATTGAATGCCAGTCTGATGGGTGCGTTCAGCCACCCGTAAGACAAAAGTTAAAGGTTGGGGATTTTTTTTTCATTGCCTAAAAAGTCCCTGCTCTTGTTTCACTGCAAGCTCGTACTGGCGTGGTACATAAAGAGTATTTCCCTCCCTTTAACTTGAATCACTTGTTCGAGACCATTAGAGGGCAAAGGGGTTGGCTGCTAGTCAATAGTACAGAGAAGATAGATGTCTTCATTTTAGCTCTGGTACCTCATTCTGTACTTTGGTTATCTTGCATTTCTGGGTTTTGAAACCACCTTTGAAACCTTGAAGACACCTGTGCAACCTGCTCTGGGTGACCCTGCTCTGGCAGGGGGTTGGACTAGATGATCTCTGAAGGTCCCTTCCAACCCCTGATGTCCTGTGACTCTGTGAAATACTTTTCCAAGGCACCTTCGCTCCCTCGTACGCCAGCCAGGAGCTTTCCAGCCCTCAGGTTCACCACAGGGGGTGAGGCCTGTTGCTCTTTAGTCAGCCTGAACCGAAAATATTGTCCTTGATAAATCACTGGACTGATGCCTTTTAGAAACTGAATGACTTCAAAAAGCCTACTCATTTGTTTATGCTTAAAAATAAAATGGGAAATTACATCCAGGTCCTACATCTAGGATCCTATTCAGGGGAAAAGGGAGACGAGTAAAGAGAGAACATGCCCTCTGCTTTAGCAACAAACAAAATAAATTGCCTTTCTGAATCACAGACTGGCAGGGGTTGGAAGGGACCTCTGGAGATCACCTAGTCCAACCCCCTGCCAGAGCAGGGTCACCCAGAGCAGGTTGCACAGGAACACGTCCAGGCGGGGTTTGGAATGTCTCCAGAGATTCCACCACCTCTCTGGGCAGCCTGTGCCAGGGCTCTGCCACCCTCAGAGTAAAGAAGTTCCTCCTCGTGTTTAGGTGGAGCTTCCTCTGTTCAAGTTTGTGCCCGTTACCCCTTGTCCTGTCACTGGGCACCACTGAAAAGAGCCTGGCCCCATCCTCCTGACACCCACCCTTTCAGTATGTATAAGCGTTGACAAGATCCCCCCTCAGTTGTCTTTTTTCCAGACTAAAAAGACCCAAATCCCTCAGCCTTTCTTCATAAGAGAGGTGCTCCGGTCCCCTCATCATCTCGGTGGCCCTTTGCTGTCCCCTCTCCAGCAGTTCCCTGTCCTTCTTGAACCGGGGAGCCCAGAACTGGACACAGCGCTCCAGATACAGCCTCACCAGGGCAGAGCAGAGGGGGAGGATGACCTCCCTCCACCTGCCGGCCACGCTCTTCTTGAATAAATTGAGACAATGAAATGGGGAGGGGGGGCAAAAAGTCCACACCATTTGCCCGCTATTCCCTCGGAACAAGAAGGTGCTGCGTGTCACATCTCAGTTGTGCCAGCCCTTTTCTCTGACACAAAGACGTGTTCCGCGATGATCTATTTCTTCAAAATGTTTACAGTGGTGTTAGAAATGTTTTGTTCTCACTGGAGGTAACTGGTATAAACATCCTGTTATCCCTGACTGCGTGCTGAGAAAGATACTCTTAAAGGCGATATAATGTATAGTACAGTCATTCCAGTTGTCTATAAAACGCCAACAAACTTTATAGTCAGCGTGCTTATGATTTCAAAACAAGTGAAAGGCTAATATTTCAGTTTTCTTGTTTTCTGTCCTCCCTTTCAGCAGAATTGCTTTACAGGGCTAATGATTTTTGCTGAAAAAATAGATAATCCTTGTAAATGCCAAACAGATGCTGTATATTTCACTGGGTGACAGGAACACTTTGAACACTTGATCATTTGTTGAATATTTAATGAATCTCAAGCTAGTAAGTTCATAATTTATGACTTTCACATATATGTGAATATATAAAAGATTTTTTTATGCCGTCTCTAATGGCTCACCCAAATTTTTTAGAGCTCCGATTCTAGTAGGACTTAAGTCTTTTTTGTTTCTTCTGTAAGTTCTACACCACTCTCTCCAGTGCTGTGTGAGAAGGCTGCTGGCCATAGAGCTTTTAGGGCTCCATTTCCAGCTATGACACAACTGGAATGCTCTTCCCGAGTTGTCAGCATAGTTTTTGTCACTTCTGCCCTTCATAGCACGCCGCATCGGCTTCCTTGGGATGGAAACATGTTAACGCTGACTTGGATGCTTCCCCCCTGCGCCCTCTTTAAACCGTAAGTACCAGTTTGTTATAAACTCCGGCCTTTTCCTTGTTCCAAAGATCTGGCAACGTCATTTTGTTTCGGGAAAGAGATGTGATATCTTTACCTGCTCTTATAATTTCACATCCACTTCAGATGTTTTTGGTGTTGCTTTTCACCGATGGGGTAAGGGCACACACCACGGCCCCCTGCTTAACGTAACTGCCCTTCGTAATAGGCCGGGCGTGTTCGTCGGGGTGCATACAGTCCTGCGGGCTTGTCTACCTAGAAAACACCACCACTTTGGCCGAGCCAGATTGTGACAAACACAAACTTTTCACGATATTAAAGTTTTGGTTTGCCACATCTATCGATTTATTTCAGTCCCATTCGTGTTGCTGGAGAATACGACTAAGCAAAATTTTAAAAAAATAAATAAATAACGTGCATACGTATAGCTACTAAATCAATACAAACCCACTTAAAATTTTGCAGTACTACATTTTTTTTTTAAAATATTTGACTTAAACCCAAGCAGCTTTCCTTCAGCGACAATTTCAAAGAAACTTGTGGGTGTTTTATGAAGAGGTGAAGATTAATTTTACCCTAGGGAAGTTGGCTTCCTTCTATAATGAGGCCTCCCCAAGCAAATACGAGAGCAGGATCTGACTTAGCCAGCTGTTAATCACCATCAGTGCTTCTGTCGGTAAATGCCATCTAGCCAAAGAAAACCTGAGTTTTTTCTTCTAACTCGATATTGTGTTTCCTTCTAAGGCCCAAAGTCACCCCTCGGAAGCCGCTGTCACACCTGAAGCCTTGCAGTAGCTTAGTCTAAGCAGGGAAGCTTTTTTCCTGAACATTTTCTCAATTTTACTCTTCAGGCGCTCAGAGATGGATGCTATTAGTATTCATGAGGTATTTGAGCGCGGCCATAAGCCTCCCCCCTGAAAGATGTGGAGAGTTGGTCTAACCTACCAACAGCCGTGCAGCCCCTCGCCCGCGGGTCCCAGCAGCCCCCACCGCCGCTGCCAGCCCAGCCCAGCCCCGTACGAGCCAAGAGACCTTGGTGTGAGACCTAGCCTTCAGGTACCTCGGGTATATATTAAAAAACACTTTGAAAGTGCTGGTATGCGGTTTTGTATAACTCAAAAAGCGTTTTTCAAAGCCCATACCTGGAATACCTTTTGGGTTCTGTCTTTTTTTTTTCTTTCAGAATTCCAGTGGGAAATGAAGTTATGTCAATATCCTGCTTGCTGAATTTTGCTGTATTGAACTGTTAAACAGGCTGCTACGTGCTCAGAGCAGCAGTATTTAGGATGATCTAATGAAAAAAACTTCCTTATAGCCTTGTGTGTAGCTGCATACATGCAAAATTAAATGAAGTGCACTTATTGAAGGTGTTTTGACTTTCTGCAAGTGAGAGTTAACTGCACTCTAGTCTTTTTTTTTAAGGAAAAAAGTTAACAGTTCACTTCTCAGTCTCCCGCTTTGCTGCAAAGTAAGGGAAATCCTCTTGCTTCGTTATAATCTGATATTGAAAGGCTTATGGACGTTAAAGAAGGTACCTACGTGTCAGCCCGGGGTGAGCCCAGCAGAACTTCGTTGCACCTCTGGGTACCATTCGTCGTACCCTGCAAAGGTTTAGAAAGGAAACGTCGTCTTGTACACCAGAGCTTGTACAAGCTGAAATTAAAGTGAAGTGGCGCAAAGTATTATGAAATTATTTTTTCACAATAATCAAGTTGTAGCCGCTCTGTTCCCGAACGGGAATTATTTTTGGTGCTGCAATCTGTATTAAGGGTTTATCCAAAAAATAACACAGGAAATACTATGTACAGTTACTGGAGCAAGGCATTTTTGGCAGGTTTCCACGGCATGCTCAAAGTCCGAACTGGCCTACGTTCGTCTTTCATTTGAAAACGTGGAAAGATTTTTGGGAAGCGCTGACTACAGCTTAAACTCCCCCCCCGCCCGAGCAGAGGGCTGAAGAGTTAAATAAAGGAGATTTATAAATCTGCAAGTAAAAGTGTCTTGTGTTAGTGATGTCTTGCTTATACAAGACAATGGATAATAAATTATTAACCGAAAGAGGTAAGTAATTCCATTTCCTACTGTTCTTTGCTGCCTGTAACAAGTAATTCGAAACCTGGGAGTCCCTAATTTCTCGGGAACGAAATGCCATCTAGTGGTAACTGCTGATTATCTGGAGCAAATACATTCTTTACATTGATAAAGTTTTTATATTTTTTTTTTCCTGATATTCTACATTTTACGGCACATTAAGCTCTTGAGAGAAGAGGAGGAAAAAAAAGAAAAAAAATCAAAACTAAAATTTGGCCTCTAGAATAGACTCCTGAAAAAGTAACTGCCATGAACTGGCTCCTGGAGCAGCATAACACTTTGCTTGTACAGCAATAACACACAATAAAACGCCCCCTGTAATTATATTTCAATTTATTAATGAATGTAAAGCGGGGATAGGAGACAGCAGTCACCCCCTGCGTGTGACTTGAGCCCACTGACGGAGGCACTCCCGCTTCACAAACACAGCTGACCGAAGAGGGCTCCGCAGTGTTTCGTGTGTCAATGGTTTTTCACGCTGTTGTGATAGGGGGTTTTGTTGTTGTTGTTGTTTACGGGTGTGCTTTTTCCATGTGCGATTTGAATTTCTCCATCTGCCGGTCTGTGTTACCCTGTTCCACTGCAAGACGCTCGCAGCAGCGGTCGCCAGGGCTGTAATTAAACCAAGGGTCTCTGAGAGGTATTCTGCAGAATCTAATCATCTGCCCTGGCGATGTCGTTGTAGAAGTCGATGAAGATGGCCTGGCCACAGTTTGGTGGGCTGTGAAGGAGTTTGTGAATGGATAAAGAAATCCTTCATTTTGATTCTTGTCTTGTGTGATATTTGAAGTAAACTGCGGCAGACTAAGGAGTCTGATTCAGGAGGGCACCCCCAGCACAGCTCACCAAGAGGGTCACTGGAGAGCTGACGCTGCTGTGGGCTCACTGCTCTTACTGGGATGCCAGCACCGGCACTCCAGCACTCATCCAGCCCTCGGGGACGCTGCTGGTCACGTCCCCAGGCCATGGCATCGGGCAACGCCAGCGCAGCTGCAAAGGAAGAGGGAGCAGAACCAGGACAGGAGCAGCACTGGTTTAGGTGGGAGCAAATTGCCATGGAAGCACGTTTAGGTAGGCAGAACAGAGTTTGCGGAGCGCTGGCAAATGCAGTCTGAAAAGCGTCAAGAAATCTGTCTTGTTTGTCCTACCTAAAAATACATGAGGAAATCCCCAGATCTGGGACAATTTCTTAAATAGCGCTAGAATAGTGCTTTTCTCCGAGTAACAACTGTGGTCTTGCAGGTGTTTGGCTGCATCTGCCTCTCAGGTTGTCAGAGCAGCAGGATGCTTTGCAGAGGATACGATTCTTCGCTGGCAGAAGGAAGGTGTTCTGTTGCGTGCACAGGAAAGAAAAGAAACCTGAAGAGCAAACGTCCATGCGATCCAACCTTGGAATAAAGGGGAAAGAACAGTGAAAACAGTCTGATCAGTAATGATCCATCCAAACTTTGTTTGTGTTTTCTGAAGCTATCAAGCTGAACACAAATGTAAGTCAATCAGTATATAGCGCCTACACACTGTTCTTCATTCCTTCAAAGAACTGGACAGAGCACGGGCAATGTTACTTGTAATTTTTTTATATGGGTAATGTTTATATGCTATAAAATGGAAACTAATTTTAATGCTGTATAACATGATAATCTAGATTAATGCTTTTATTTTGACATGCTCAGAGAATAAGCTAATTGGATTTCTTTGTCCCATGTTCCTTTAAAACATGGGACAAAGTTTAAGACACATTCTTCTTAAAATATATATCCATCTGGGAGCAGAAAGGAGAGCAGTTTTCCCTTGGTGGCCCAAAGAAGCTGTTTTTTAAGGACAAGCAGCAACTTGGCAGTAGAAACTTTGCCGCAGCCCCTGCTGAAATGGTGAGGGCTGGGTCCCCCTGCTCAGGCACCACTGTACAGCGTTGGCCCAAGAGCTTTGCTGGGTTGGATCTTTACAACATGTATTTCCTTGACTTACTGGGGTTTAAGGAAAAAAAAAAAAAAGAAACCTTTTCGGAATCTGCTCCTCTTATCAGTGACTTGTTGCTGCGGATAAACTGAATTCTGACGTTGTCGTGTTTGTACAGGCTGAAAGCATTGGTATCGCATCTCTACTGTGTGTAGAAAACCACTAGGATCTGAATTTTGGGAGGACTAAACCAGGAATTAGTTTCCCATATATCGGATTGGGGACTGCGTGAGTTTACAATTGAAGGCGTGAGGTTGAATTCCAGCTCTGAGGCTGGTGTGGTGACGTGCAAGTCAGAGTGCAAGATCGGTTGTGTGATCTCTGATTTTGTTTAAAATAAAACTGCTGCACGCACAGCTGAAAAGCCACCAAGTCTTAGTAATTGTCTCTGGCATTGTCAATTTAGGACCTGGATATCTGCTAATTTAGTTTTGCTTTCTCGAGGGGCTTTCCACGCGTCTTGGTTAACAATAAGTAAAACATGCGCAACCACAGGACATACTTATTTTATTATTAAAGGAAGGGAAAATAACACTTTTTTCTTCCTTTCCTCTCCCCTTCTCCCCCAGAAAAAAACAGTGACATCAGGAACAGAAATGAGAAATTTCTCTCTCTGGGGACCACATAATAAATTATGCTTTTTGGCACAGATAAAAGGGCTCAGAAGGCATCAGCTAATTTTGTCCTTTCATAAGGAATCTTACTGTTGTAAATTTATCGTTCACTAAAACTGTTGTGAGACGGGCAGATCAATTAATGAACAGTGAAAATCTCAAATCCTAATTAAATCCCACTGTTACTTCCAAGATCTTCTTATTTCCTCTCCAGGAATACTTGATATAAACAGTTTGTTTAACAGGAAAAGCTATTGATCCCTTCAATAACACTTCAGAATCATTAAGAGGAAAAACTTTAATCTCTTTCAGCTCTTTGAAGTCGCTTTGGTTAATGTCATCTCTTTGCAACCCTGAAGAGCTAATGCTGGTCTGGAAAGGTATTTCCAATGTTATTTGATGCTGCTTTTTGCACCCTGCTGCTGTTACCTGCTGGCTCACGGCGTTAGCTGGGCTAAGTGCAGTAAAGCGGAAAGGTACCACTAGTGTATGTGCTTCCTCGCTCCATTTGGAAGGTTTTATATTCGCTCTCAAAAGTTTTCCTGGTGGAAGAAAGCCCACCTTGCTCAGAGATTCGTTGAACTGCAAATTAGCTATCCAGTGCTTCTGCTGTCTCGACACTTTGAGACTTGGACATAAAAGCATCTTCAGGTGATTAAGTTCATTGTACAAAGGCACTTGATAACTAGATTGCATATATTTATACATCAAGGAATTCTCAGAACATTTCCAAAGTTCACTTCTTATTCATATAGTCCATTTTCTAAACTATCACGTAAAATTCAACTTTGATGCAGTTTGTCTTACCAGGACCTATACACCCGTGTTGATATAAAGCACGTTATTGAGCTTTAAAATACCTTTAAATGTTTCACGTGCTCTAAAACTTGGACATTCTTTCGAAGAACCCTAAGTATCCTAGAAGATGCAACTCTGAGAAGCAAGTTGCGTGAGATAACTAATACCCTCATTAAAAACATTTTTCTAATTATTTTTGAATGGCTTCAGTAACAGATACATTGGCTTCTCTAATAAGTAGAAATCACTTTTAGGGCCCCGGTATTAGAAAAATTAAATAATTCTGCTAAGAATGTGCAACTTAAGAATGTTGTCTTAAAGCAGTAAAAGAGTAGACAGAGCTTTTCAGCTGGTACTGGGAATAAAACCTGCAAATCAAAGAAGAGCTAGTACAGAAAGAGTCTCTTTTGTGGAGGTTCTATATAACATTTGAGGATTGCAGGTTTGGGTTGCTTATGAGAAGGTTTAATTTCTCTAGCAATTCTTCAAAGCCATCCAGTGGATCTAGAGAGAGGGATCCAGTGGATCTAGAGGAGGATCCGGAAGACTCAATTGATTGCATGAAGAACCACCTCCAATTCTGTGGCACAGCTTATGGCTTGAAGTAAGAGATCATCTGCTCAGGGTTAAAGACATTTTGGAAGTCAGAACTAGAACTATCGTGCAGATTAATTTTTTTGATGGCTAGCTTGTTCTTAGCTTTTAGTGTTCATAGATTAAATTCTACTCATAACATTTTATTCCTAAGACTATTTTGCCAATGGCTTGCCTTCTGTTTTTTAACTTCCAATTACCAATTTTTTTTCAAATATATACAAGCACTAATGCCTTAATATGTATTTCTAAGCATGGTGTAAAAAGAAAATATGATGAAAGTTAAATAGAAGCTATAAGCTGCATTTTACAGCCAGTATAAACACACTTGGGTGTTTTATAGCCATCGGTATTATCTCCTTTGACACTTGAGGCTGGTCCCTAGGAGACAGAAAGCAGAAACTTCCTGGAATTTCTTTAATTAGCCTGTTCATTTCACTTAATAAAACAAGCAATCAAAACCATATTGTGTTTCATATGCAGGACTCTCAAAAATATAACTTCGAGTATGTAGTTCTTACATTTGAACAAAAGCGTAAGCCATTTTGAAATTTCCTGATAATTTAATAATTTTATTAATAACTGATCCTGCATTAGAAGTCTCTGCTGATGGGATATGTTAGTAAGTGTGCACAGGGGAGATAAGGAAGCTCATACAAAGTCTGGTATTAAAGCATATTCAGACCAGCTGCAAATAATCACGCCCCTTTTGCAGTTATAAACAGTTTGGTCACTCACCTATTTTGATCTTGCTTGTTCTAAACATCACCCAGAACCTGTTGCGAGAGGAAAGCTCTGAGTGCCAGCATCAACCCCAACACGCTGAGCACCAGCATTAGGGTGACCAGCACCTTGTCTGCATGCTCGCACCCTCAGGGAGCTCACACCCTCACGGAAGATATGGCTCACTTAGTTTTGGCCAAGTCTAAAAATGTACGTGGTAGTGATTATAAAAGAAATCACTCTGTATTTTCCCTTTCTATATAGTGCACAATTTCCTAATCCTTTTCCAGCCTCCATCCTTAGATTTGTGGGAAACAGTAAGACCAGCCCTTCCTCGGCACAATTGTAGTGCTGGAAGTACCTGTAAACTTCTTTCAAAGAATTAGAGGAGTTTGTCAATGTTTATTAAACAAATAATAAGGTAAAGGTGAAAGCTTGGAGGAAAATAGGAATTGAGGTAGTTCTTGATGTGAAGGACAGGGCAGGATACCTGTCGGAGAACCTGAAAGTAGTCACCTAATTCAGAGCACAAGAAAGCCTACTTCAGATGAATTGAGTCCAGCTTTTTCTGTTCTCCAGCCTACTTATGCCAGCAGTGTTAGAGCTGACATGTCACTGAGGGGGGGCAACGGTGGACATTCTTGGAAAGTGCTGCTGGTTTTATCTGTTGCATGGGAAAAACTGGCGAGGAAGAGTAATTCAGGTGCAGGTTTTCTTTTTAATGGAAATGACATCAAAGATTTTTGTGTGATTTTTCCAAGACACACAGACAGCATCTACTATACCCTATCTACAGTACCTGTTCATTATGTAATTCTCATCACATTTATGCGCATCTCGGAAATCCAATTAAGTGGGAACCATAATGTAAAAGTCCTTAAGAATTAGTTTAGAAAGGACTTTGCTCAGGAGACATAGGCAAGAGGGAGCTTTTTTCCTTTGATGCAGTTTCACTCAAAAATGGCATGATGTCTCATAACATCAGTCCAAACACAGCTAATTGTTTAGATGTTCAGCAAATAGTTTTAGTTTAGTTTTAAAATTAAGATTTTGCTGCTTCCCCTTAGATCTTGTGGCATTTGCTTCTAGCGTAACCAGAAAAAAAAAATCTAGCTCTAAAGGTTGTCGTTGTCACTTCTGTCTGTTAAACGCTTTTTCACGACCCAGAGAGCCAAAAGCAGGCGCGTTAAGCCCATTTTCCCTTCCACTGATGTGCATCACCTACTGTGTATTAAACCACTCTGTTACGGGATATAGTGCAATTCCTGTGATCAGGATAGGATGCCAAATGTGAGCTTATAATGTGGTAGCTGTGATTTAAAACAGAAGGTATGGGGGATCTGTAACACGTATCTCACATTCTTTGGCAATGACTGTCAAATTCAACATGCAAATTCCTCCTAGTAACTGTTACTTTGCTCGTCTATATCCTGTAGATAAAAGGAAAAAACCCAAACAATTATCACCACAACCTACAGACTAGCATAGATTTCAGTAAAACACCGGTTATGCCTGGTTTACAGAGGTTGTTCATGGCTGCTGTACTTGATGCTGGGATTCTGTCTCCCTCTATGCCTGTACAGCCTTGCGTAATATTGCGTTTAAACGACTTTGCCATTAATAATGAACAACAACAGCGTCCGAAAGACAAGCTCAAATGCCAGTTCTCTCATCAAAGGGAGAAAGATTATCTAAAATGCTGGTAATGTGCAATGACAATTCTGGGTTTGGTGACAGGCTTGATGTTACGTTCAAATAGCTGTCATCTATATAAACATTAATTTTAACTAGCAAGCTTGGGAGTCAGTCTTTAAACTTTTTATTGATGACTTTTAAATTAGATAGAAAAATTGAATTTATCTTACTGAGCAAGTGGTAGAAATCTGCCTTGCTGTTTTTCAAGGAGTAAAGGTTCCATTGCAAATAGCATAAACTCAGTAAGGCAGCCGCCCCCCCACTTCCCACCTGCCCCACAAACTCCCAGCAATTACACATTAGAAGCTAAATTAAAGTTTGCACGTGACAAGGCTTCTATGGTGCTGTTTTCCTGCTGCCAAGGGGGTATGTTGCAGGAAGACAGTAACTGTGATAAGATGCTACCCCTATTCATCAGGTAACATCTCACCGTGTCTTCACTTTTACTGTTTCACATTAATACAGGACAGCTTTAATTTATGTGGTTTTTTTTTTCTTCACACAACATTATATTTACTAGCTAGGAAACTTTCTTTACAGTTGTGTATAAATCTTTAAAAATGTCAGTGATTAATTTTAAAAATCTCATTTATCACTATATGATTAGTGAATTAGTTAAGGTTTCAAGGATAAATGTCAGGTAATTAGGAGCAATTTTGTACCAGACCCTCAGACAAGGTGACGGATCAAAGAAAGGCCTGTGGGGAAAATGGGCCACCGCCCCCGCGGTGCTCAGCACCCAGAGCGAGGGGGCAAAAGGAGAGAGGCCAAAAACACCAACCCTAAATGCTGGAAACCAAACCCAAATCCCAGTATTGAAATTTTTACATGAAGAATGAAGCAGTAATAACTGGCTGCAGTATTTATGGAGACTTGAGAGACAGGGCAAGAAACTAACTAAAGGACAAAAAGCAGGCCAGAAAATTGCATGTTACACACACACATATATCTATCTTCTGGAGACTTTATTCTTAAAGTACACCTACCAGGTGTAATTATGCTTTTTCTATAGAATGTGATGCTAACGATTTTGAAAAGGAAGGCTTTTCAAGGGCTAAAGTGCCAGGGGAACAAGACACCGAGCTCACCCTTCCTGGCGTTTAAATCAATAGCAAACTACCTTGGTGGCGCAAACCAGGATCCTCTTTTGTGCTCTCCCCTGCAAAAGAGGAACCGCAGGAGCTGGGGTCTCTCCGAAGGAACAGCCCTTCTAGCTTTGTGCTGGTTGCTCCGGAGCATCCCTGTTTCCTCCCCTCGCCCCTGCGCAAGGGGACGGTGAGCTCCAGCTCCCTTCTAACGAAATTCCCAGAGTTGTAGTTAAATCATTGTTATTGCTGGTGCGCTAAGATGTGCTGGCCTGATAAGGCACTATGTAATTTTAAGATAATGATGTTGTTAAACAGAAATTGCCATGAGGAGTTTAGGTCCATTCAAAAAGCAGGGTGTGGGGGAAGGGACCTTCGCCTAGTGAACTTCGGGCTAATTTTTTTCCTGATTCGCACTTTTGATTTCTTCCTGCTGTGTGAAGGCTACCAGCCTCTGTAAAAGCCAGCGTTGCCATCGGGTAAGATGGTACATACAGTGTACGGCCACTCTCCTTGTCACCCCCAGCAGGTTTCTTGTGCCAACACCTGTGAGGGCACACCGGGAGCTCTGGGTACCAGCATGCCCGTGAAGCCCTTCCAAAAGCTGCGGCTGTTCCCTGCAGGCTGCTGGAGCATGGGCCAAAACATCCTCCCAGACCAAGCACGTAATCTAATTAGAAATAATGAGTGAGCTCAATTTGGTTTTTGAAAACTCAGATCAGCTGCAGAACTCTTCCTGGCACGGTAAAGTACAACTCTAGTAACTAACTGTGAAACAGCCAACACACTTCCCTAGGTTTTAGCCACAACTGCATTTAATGCAAAGGCATTATTAGACAATTGAAATGACTAATCAAATTGCTCAGACTGATCTTAACAACTCTAGTATTGACAATGCCTGTTATGAAAAATAGTGTTACTTTCTCTGGACAGGAAAACATTTCCAATGTAAACATGCAGTTCAGTAGATAGCAACAAAGATTCTGGAGTAGTGGAAGAGTAAAAGCTGGCTATTTAATTGAAGGAAGTTGGAGTGAAAGCTTGCGATTTAATTCCAGGAAATGTAAGGAAAAAAAATCTGTACGAAGATCCAACTTATTTCCAAAAAAGTAATGCAAAACACTCCACGCACACAAAGCTCAAATCACGTAGGCAGCATGGCAAAGATTTTTTTTTTTGTGCTGCTTTTTTCCAAACAATTTTTCATCTGTTTTTAACCTTCTTTTAGTCTTGCAATTAAAATACTATTTCTCAGTAGTCCAGCTGCTCCATAAACTCCTGCACTTCATACATGCAAAATGAAAACGCTGTGTAAAATCAGGTCCATCATGCTAGAATTCATTTGGGAAGGAATAAAATGGAGGAAATGATCACTCTGGGATAAAATGTTTATTTTTTTTAACTTTGCACACTAAGCAAAATATATCAATGTAAAAATTCTATGCTTTGAAATATTTTACAGGCATAACAAACCCCCATGTTTTTCTTGTATTAAACGAGATTTAAAGATATTGAAAACTTTCCCACACAATCTTTCTTCCCCTTTTGTTCTCCACAAAAAACCTAGGTAGAATTCAGAGTATGAAAACCCACGTGCAACTAAATACATAAAACACCCCTTTTTTTTTTTTTTTCAGACAGACCTTTATGTTCTAGCTGCACTGTTGAAAGAAAACACATTTTATGTACGCGCGGACCCGGAGCTGCCTTCACACAACAGGAACCACTAATTGCAGCGGCTGTAGATGCAGCCTACGGACGTGCTCTTCCTCCTTCAGAGCGTCCTACAGCAAAACCCCTGTGTGGAACACCTAGCACCTTCTGCGGTAGCCACCACAGTGGCCCGAGCGAGGGTGGGACAGGCTGTGTGATGCTCCTAACGCCACCTGCACCATCCGCTTGCCCTGGCCGCTGTCTGCGAAACCTCTGCTGACAGCTGTGGATTTACACAGCTGTAACGGATTAAATTTGCGTAAACAGTTTGTGTCGATCGTGCCCAGGCTGGATTTGCATCCTCAGAAGATACAGCTTGCATGTGAGAGGTGAAGTAATACTTGCGAGTGAAAGACTACTGTATCCCCAAACAAGGCGGGTGTGATCATCCTGCGTGTGCTGGGCAGAATCTGCTGAGCGCTAACCGACCTCTGCTTTAAATACCCGTTTTCAGGTTAAAAATGCAAACTGTGTAAAATGAGTTACAGCAGGCACAACGCTGCCTCTTCAATTAAACGCTTTTAGCTCTGAAATTTACAGTCCTGGGCAGTGAAAAATGAGGGTGGCTGGGCTGGCTGAAATTTCTTGCACAGAAACATTTTGAGGGGGGGAATTCCCCAGTTTTTGCTCTCTCCGTGCTTGCTGGCGTTTAAGTGGAAATTTTCTTCCCGCTTTGAAAAAAAAAAAAAAAAAAAAAAAAAAAAGTCCTCTTTCTCACAAGACCGCCGGCTCCCCTCCCCGTACCGGGTGGGCGCAGCCCTGAAGAGGCTCAGGCCGGCCCTGCCGGGCTGTTTTCCACAGAGAATCTCCTCAGGGGAGAGGGGTCGCCAGGGACGGCCCCGGCGGGTGCCCGAGGGCCGGGCCGGGCGCTGTGAGGGGATGGCGGAGGGGTTGGCCAGGGCCGCCGTCCCCTCCGGCGGCCGGGGGAGCCGGGGCGGCCGCCCCGCATGAGGGGACGCCGCTTCCCTTTGTGCCCTCGGCGGGCCGGCCGCGTTGCCATGGGAACCGTCCCGCCGGCTGCGGCGGGAGGAAGGCGGGTCGTGTGGCGGCGCAAGATGGCTCCCCGAGGCGGCGGGCCGCAGCGTGAGCGCGGGCGGGGAGTGGGGGGGAGGCGGGAGCGGGGAGCTCCCCGCCGCTACCGCGCGTCCCCGGTTGTCGTCGTCCCCCCCCCCCCCACCTTCTCCTTCTCCTCCTCACCCTGGGCCCTACCCTCCCCTCCGCCGCCCCGCCCCGCCCCGCGGTCGCCGGTGCCGCCGGGCGCCCCTGACAGCCCGGCGCCCAACTTGTGTTCGCAGGCGCGCCCCGCCGCTGATGCCGGAGCCGCCGCGCCAATGCCAGCCCCGCGCCGGCCGGCTAGCTCCCCCCGCCGCCCCCCGGGCCCGCCCCGCCGCCGCCGCCGCCGCCACCACCGCTGCCGCGATGGCTCTGACCTTGTTCGGTGAGTAACCGCCGCCTCAGCCCGGCGGGCGCGGGGCTGCCGGCCCCCATTGTCTGCCGCACGGCAGCGCCTGGGCGTGGGCGTCGGGCCCGGAGGGGCTGCCGCAGGGCCGGCGCCCGGCGGGGCGGGGAGGGTGGGGGGGAATAACGTGCCCCGTGGGCAGCCCCCGGTACCGGCCGCGGCGTGGGCTCGGACTGCGAGGAGCGATCGGGGAATAAAAGTTACGGTGCCTCAGCAAGACCCCCCCGCCCCCGGCCGGGTCGCCTGAGGAGAAGAGCGGCCAAGCCGTGAGCTGGCTGGTGAGGGAACCCCCCACACACACACCCCCCAGCTCTCCTGGGGTACGGGGCTTTTAATTGTCAGTAGCGGTCAGATGCGTGTCTATAATTGTGTTTAATATCCGAATTCCTGAAAGGAGGGTTTCAGGTGGCTGTGAGTGTTGGTTGGGTTCACAGCTGGAGACGGCGTAGCGGGAACCAGCGTGTGAAAACTGTAGTTTTAACTGTTGAACATGTGGGTTCCCTTAAGTAACGTTATTAAGCTTGCTTATGCTTTAATATGCTTAATTTTACAATGGGGAGGGGAAAAAAAAAAGAGAATCTACAGACTGCTTCTAGCATCATTAGGTAAATGCAACAATGCAAAGGAAAGCAGAAATTAGCGTGACTAACATCAGTACAGAATTAAGAGGATAATCGGGATACTCTTCCTCCTAAGAAGCTCATGCACTGGGAGTAATTTCTAGTGAATAGGTTTAAGTGATGATAGGAAGTCTATTTGTAGCGTTAAGACTGTGGATTTTACTTCCTGTGTAAACAGATAATTTGTTTTCATTCATCTTGTGGTTCGTGGGCTGGTACAATTTCTTAAAAGACTAAAAACTGTCTCCTGGGTTTTCATAAAATTTGACACCTGTTATGTTATTGTGGCATATTAAGCCTTGTCTGAAAACAAGTTTAGCACATGTTGCAAAATAGTTCTCCGTAGATAAAATCTATGCGGTATTGGATTTAGCTACAGTGCTGTCACCTAAATTTATATTTCCTGCCTGAGTTTTTCAGGATGCAGAAGGTTGTAAATCATAGTTCAAGTGGAGTAAACCGTCTCCGTTGTTGTAGGCCTGATCTTGTTACTTGGTTCATGTGAACCCCTGGATTTCAGGAGGAGCCGGTGCAGGTACAGGGGCCCTGCACATTGTTAGTCGCAGGGTGGGCATTAAATTCTTTAATTTAGGAGCACAAGTGAACACAGAGAGTGCTCAAATGGCAGACTGGCTTTTGTAAAATAGCCTATTGTGCATATTACGTTATATCTATGTAACTTCAGCTTGTTAAGAAAAGGTGTAAGTTGTTACACGGACACTCAAGGTATATATTGTAGTTGTCCTTAACCAAAAACCAAATTTTTAGGCTATTGCAAATACACACTTTTTCCATGGTGGGTAGTTTATGTGTCATTCAGTTCAGCTTTTAAATAAAATGGCATTGCTAAGTCAGGTACCTGTTTTTTTTTAAACTTACATGATTCTTTTTTAATTCACATGTATTCTATCAATTTAATGACATTTTTCTATTAATATAAATTTGCATTACAAAGTGAATTGAATTAAGTGTTTTTGTGTGCTATCACTGTTGTTAGAGTAAGTGACATTGATACATGTAGAAGATAATGAGCAAAGAGAAGATAGAGTGGGCTGCCCTGCTGTGTGTAGGTTTTAAATAATATCTTGCCAAGGGTAAAGCCTCAAGGTTTCACCCTTTTAAGGAAACGCAAAGTGATGATAAAACAATGCAACAAATAAGGCTAATGTGTGTCAACAAATGAATGTGGTGCCTTTTGTAAATGCAAAAGCTTTAGAGTACATCTTAAACTGTGAATGCAAGGGTGGGAGTGGGAGTTGGGGAAATGCAGAAAATGCGCAATGTGTTTGCAGATGAGGTTGTGATTAACTTATGGTTGAGTTAGCACACCTTAATGCGTTGCTGTGTGTCCTCTGAGCTGAGGTAGCTTGCCACACTGTCTCCTAGCATGTAACAAAGACGGACCACAACATGCTTGCTTTGAACTTCAAGAGCAGCATTCAGCCTCTATCTTGATTTTTGGCAGCCTGTGGATAGTTGCGTTTTCAGTTACTGCACCACAGCTGACCCGTAGTAACGCATTAAAAATACAACTCACAAAAGAGTGTTTTTTAATGTATTTCAATGTGAGCCCCTACCAAAGCAACATGAGCAAATCTGGGGAAAGGCAGAATAAATGTGCCAGAATGATTGTATCTGTTTTGAGGGATTAAGCAGCTATAATTGTACTTTTTTAAATTCACACCTATCTTGTAGAACTGTCTTGAGCAAACAGGTGCTGAGGGAGGTGTTTGCTTTTGTTCTGCTTAGTCACATAAATTCTAGGTTCAATATTGCATTTTTTTTTTTCTAACCCATAATGGTATATCACACTGAACCAAATTTCACACATTCCAGGGCTGCTTCTAATAGGATGTGCTACAAAGCGTGCAAAACTTGAGATAAATTGCCATGTCAGCTTGGGGAGGAAAATCCACCAAGTTTGCTGCGTCCCTTTCAATGACTGCGTGTGTGTGTGAGCACAGCAAGAAAGAGGAGAGGGATGGGAAATGTCATAACAGGCTTTCTCCATGCTCTTGATACTGTTTTATGGCTATTTCGGTGCATAGTCCAAAGACTGTACTAAAAGGGGAGAGGAATAAAGATCCGGGTGATGTTGTTGTGAATTCCATATTAAAACGGACATGCGGTTATCAGGCAGTTGAAAGGTCAGGTATGTCTTATTTTTTTCTACTTGCCAGAGTGGTCGGGATTTTCCGGTTCCTGTTGGAACAGTAACTCCTTTGCCGCTGTCCTCAAAGCAGCACCACAGAGCACTGGAGCACTAACTGCAGTTTGCACTCTTTGGAAAGTTGGCTGGAGAAAAGATCTTCTGGTGTATCAGCAGCATTTTTCTGCTACAGAAACAGGCTGTTACCCTTGGGCTGTATGTGTCTCCTGGCTTCTTACTCCTTTTCAGTTACAGCTTATTGTCCAGATTATGATGAAACATTAAAGCACAAAGGAGGAAAACATTAAGACTCTTCACTTTCTCGGTCTTAGTTATTTTAAAATTCTTTTCGTCATCTTGTCATGTTCTCCCAGTCATGATCTTCCAAGGTATCCTGTGCTGAGTGTTGGCTGTATGGAAGGTGGTAGGGAGCTGCCCCTGTTCCCAGAGCGCAGTGGTACACCAGCTGATGAGTGTGTGTTGTGGGTTATGAGGGAGAGGAGGTCAACTGCTCCACAGAGATGGAGAGTAAGAGCAGCCCCTCTTGGAAGCAATCGGAGGTGGGAGAGCATGGAAGTTGTTGACTGAAAACACACTGTCACTTACCAAGCACGCTGGCTACTTCAGGGAAAAGTGTCATCGCAACAGGATTCATAGTTACGCAAAATCATGGTGTCAGAAATGGCCTGTTGTGACCATAGGTGGTCACCCATATGTGACATGGCATTTTGTGATACCAGTAGAAGTAGGGTTTTAACAGTATATTGAGTTTGTGTTGTAGTAGCCAAGCACTTAGAGTCCAGGTTTGATCTAACAGAGGAAAGCAGATCCGCATCAGCAGAAGACTGGAAGACAGTCAATATATGAGAAGCAAAAAAGAAAATGCTGCCTGATTCTGTTGTTTGTCACAAATAATAGATGTGATAAATTTGATATCCATATTCGTAAATTGCCTACCAAGAGTTGTCAGGGATTCTAAAAATGTCTTTGTCCACAAAACAGTGCAGATTTTCACACCTGGTCTGTATAAATGTTAGGAACTTGAGTGGATGTCCAATTCTAGTGCTGTTTTTCATCCTACAGGAGATTCACGTTCCCTTACAAAAGGTTGTGGTGATTGCAGGTGTAGCCTCTTTTTTTTCCTCTCTAACCATTTCTTTCTCCCTGCTGCAGCAGCTGGCATAGCATATAAGCTGGTGTCTTTTCTCTGCTGTTTCAGCACAAAGTCCAGTGGCTTCATGCCCAGCCTTTGTGAAGCTGGGCTGAAGCCACTTAGAATCATAGAATGGCCAAGGTTGGAAGGGATCTTTCAGATCATCCAGTCCAAGCACCAACCTAACACTGACAAAAACCATCACTAAACCATATCTCTAAGCACTGTGTCTACCCGTCCTTTAAATACCTCCAGGGATGGTCCCTCAACCACTTCCCTGGGCAGCCTGTTCCAACACTTAATAATCCTTTCAGTGTAAAAATTTTTCCGAATATCCAGTCTAAACCTCCCCCGGTGCAACTTCAGGGAGGTTTAGCAGGGAAGCAGCTGAGGATGCCCACTGATTCTGCTCTGCTGAATCCCTGTGAGGGGTAGCAGTTTCGTAGAGACAGGAAGAACAATCAGTTATGTTGCTATGGCTAGACTTCTGAGCGCCCATCTGTTAATACCCTAAGCTGTGAGATCTCACAGTGACACGGCTGAGGTGCGTGCTGTCATTCCACTTGGATGACTCAAGTGTGGGAAAGATAACAAACAATGTAGAGGAAAAAGGAGGGGAAGTGTTAAGTTATCCCATTGCTACTGCTGTTTACTTGTGTCTTTGAATGTCCTGGGAAGTGTATAAAGAAAGTGAGCACTGTACTTGAAAGAAAGATAGTTTTATGTTATGTTTTAGCGCTTATGAGCTGTCCTTATGTTTTATGAATTCCATTTCTGTGCATCTGTTTGCTCATCAACTCTCTTGTGTGAACAAAGGAAGACATTTCAAAACAGCCAGGAGAGATCTTCATGGACATACTTGTCATTAGTTATCCATGCTCTTGCTTTCTTGCTCAGAGCGTGGGAATGGATGAAAACTCACCCTCCTGAATATTGGTGGTTAAGAAATGAGAAGTGAAGCAATTCTCTTTTAATCTTTGAAGTGCTTGCACTCTGATGAGTGGCTACAGATGAATGGGATTAGAGACAGAGCTGTAGTCAGCATGACAGATACGGTTATTTAAGGAGATGATGAACAAGGGCGGTTTTTAGAGAAATTTATAGGGAAAATACTAGATGAAAAGAAACAAGCTATACACTGCTACAGGCAGCAAGAATATGACAAAGAAACCAATTATACCTCCATTTCAGGTGTCCATACATTGTTGAAAGAGCACGCAAATATTAATTTGCCCACTTAACAGAATTACTTTCCACAGCTGCAAGCTCTGGTGTCATACTGCATAGAAGTCATTTTCTATGAATCTATTTAGTGCTATGGGTATGAAGCAAACCTTTTGAAATAAGTTCTTCCATACTTGAAGTGCTAATTAACAAATGACTATTTTAAGTTCTATGCATCTGTGATTACTGGTCTCCAGGCAGACTGTACTTACTGTCTTGTAGCTGCTTCGAAAGGTTGGGAATGCTTATGTTGGTACAAGCACATATTTTCTAATGTGTCAGTCTTAAAGAGAGAAATGAAATAAATTCATTGTTCTCTAAATAAGTGTTTTGCTTGTTTAGGGAGGGCTTTTAAATTTTAGAGTGCTTGGTTAGCTTAGTCACAGGTACATAGAAAGTAAATGTTCCTCTTAAAAATGGCTCACAACCAGGTAATGCCTGTGGATTATCTGCAGGCTAGGAAATAATAAAAAATTAATCTGCTTATTTCTTGTCTTATGTGCAGAGCCTTCTAAGAACAGGAGGTAAACAGATCACCTACAATTCAAGTTGTTGTTCTCCGTATTTTTATACGTGGCGCTGAACTACACTTAAAACTTGTGGCTAGCTGTGATGGTAAAAGTTTACTGTCAGAACCCCTTAACTAAGGAGTCAGTTTGTGCCAGAGAAGTGTTTTTGAATCTGTTCCTTAACTGGAGTAGGTAATGGAAGTTTGTTCTTGGAATTGGGGCATTTATAGTAGGGCTTTTGTCATTGCAGGGAGCATAAATGTGGAGTGTTATAGGAATGGTACCTACCACTGATGCTTCTAGGACAAAAAAAATGCATGAAGAACTTCATTGCTCATCTTATGCTCTTGAAGCGGTTTTCAAAGTGAATACATAACCCATGTTGCACTGCCTGTGCTAGATCTTTTTCATCGGTAAAGTAATGAACTCAAAGTGATCTTTATAACTGGGTTACAGGAGGTGCTCTTGAAGTGTTAGCCCTTGCTTAAAATACTTGGGCTTCATTCCATGCCGACTGACACAGGCTAATTTTAAAGATTTAAGCAATTCAGCATCTAGTCACAATAGGAACTTCAAATAGTCTAATTAGAGAAAACAATTTAGGGACGTTAGTACAATGTTTGGGCTTTTTTAACAGGATTTTAAAATGAAGGTGATTTGTTAAAAATGGAAACTGTGTTAGAGAGAAACTCAATCATCCGACTCCCACTCAGGTATCTGCGAGGGAAAGTGTCCAAGTGCTGAGAATCCTAAGATTATTTTCTCCTAGGTGCTGTGCTAACCTTACCTAATTTATAGAACCTAATGAAGCAGATAAGGAGAGCAACCTTGAAGAGGTTTTGCTGGCAATGCAATCTCAAGAAAAAATCGAAAGGAAAACCTGCATCGGAACTGGGAAAAGAAGATGGATCTATTAACTAGTAAATTGGTATCAATTGATCAAAATATCAGAGAAGTGGCACTAACACTTATAAACGAGGATGAAAAAAAATTCAGTCAGGGATTCTCAGCTTAGCGCTTAGAAGTGTGCTTCATGCAGTGGCTGGTATAAAATTGTGTTTTCTATTAATTATGAATATTGTATAAGAATATTAAGATACCAGAAGTTTGAGGATTGTTGCTGAAACTGGAAAGGGCAGGTCCAGTTGCGTGCACAAGTAATTAATTAAGATGAGGTTTTGGAATTTTCTCCAAAGAGATTTTCTTGCGATATCATCAGCTCAGGCACACCACTGAACGATGACATCCCTTTCCTCTTTGGCATCAAGTGACCTGCTAGGAAGCAGAGACAGTCTGCATAGCATGGAATCTCACCCAACAGTGTTAAAGTGAAATACACTCTGGATCTGAGGATCCAGGAAGAGTTCCCAGGCTTTGCTGATGCATGCTTCATGTCAACCAAGGACTGATGTTTTAGGTGTAAATCTGGGTTTTCTTCTATTTGTTTTAGACTCAGCTGATCCTTTCTGCCTTGTTGGATTTGGGGACTTTATTCTCTTACTAACTCTCTCCAAGAGTTCTTGGTTTTTTTAGACATACTGAAAGATTTCTGTGTGACAGAAAGCATGTCTTGGTGTCAAGAAAATAATGTGTTTACATACAACGGCAGTACCATATTTATGACTTAAATACCACTTTAATCAGTAAACTCAAAGCATAAACTTAATACAAGCCTTTTGGAAGGCTGTGTTATTTTTGCCAAAGAAAAGCACGTTAATCTGGATCTTTCAAGGGTGCTGGCATAGGTAACTGCTCTGTGCAGTCTGACAGTTAACTATGCGTTGTTAGATGGTTCTTTTTCCTTCTTTTGAACTTGAGGCTGAGCAGCAGCATCTGAGGCTATTCAGCTGCTCCACCTTGTGGACAGAGATCGTACAGTTCTGCAGAGGCGTGTCTTGGGGTGAAATGGAACAGAACAGACCCAAGGCCTGGCCCAAGGGCAGTTTTGTAGTTACTAACAGAATATGAGATGCTTCCTGCTCCCTCGTAAAATCACGAACTGGCTTGGCTGTGATTTCAGTGGGGTGGATTGTATCTGCCTTGTATGTCTTCATAAATGACAGCAGAAAATTAAAAACCCTCTAGATTTTCCTTTTTTGAGTCTGTCTTGAAAGAAGGAAAAGTGTCATTTAAAGTCACTGAAATATTTGGCCTTCTAAAGCACTTAACAATACTGCTAGGACTTTGTGATTGCATGGCATCTGGGCCTCAAGCACCCTCTCTGGCCAGACACAAGAAGATGCTGGGAAGAGTTCCTGCAGTTCTCCATGGTGTTCCCAAGGGTTTACCTGTATGGTGTGGAGAGGTGGGTCAATGTCCCGGTTCTTGTCAGGGAGAGGAGGGTTGATCACACCCAGCTGGGAAGCCAGGAATATTTGCTGTGTGTGCAGCAGCCTCTGTGAACGTGAAAGAGCCGATTGACATATGACATTTCCAGCACTCAAAATATTTGTTCATCTTCTTCGTAGTTACTGGAAAATGTGCTTGTAAAACCCTGTTTATTCCCATGTAAGTCTGATTTCCATGATATACTTTGATACATTACTCCCCAAATTTATTTTTGTGACTTTGTTAGCCATTCTGTTACAAGCATCGTGGAGAGACTGTCAGCCTGCTTAGCTTTTGGTGAAAATTTTGTTTAATGCTGATAGGATGTGATAATGTGGTCTGCTTTTTCACATGACCAAATCTGAGTCCCCTGGGAGAATGCATTAGGAAAACTGCATCCTCTGGTCGTGTGCCACTGTCGAAGTTGCAAGCTAGACCTTGCTGCTCGCAGTAGCTGTGCTTTTGGTCTCGGTCATTTCTGTGGGGAAGCCCACAGTCATGTCCATCTTCAGTGCAGGTGGCAGGATCTGGCTCTGTTGAACGCATGCCGTGGTTGGGGATGGATGTTCCTGATGCTGATGGGAGGTGGTGGTTCCCTCTCCACTCCACTCCTCCCCATCTCCCTCACCTTCCTTTGTTGCAAGAGCAGCTGCTTATAGGTAGCTTTGCCATTTAAGAAGCTGAAATAAAAAACATAGTTTCTGACCTTGATCAGAAACTGAATGTCCTGGGGCAGCATGCTTGTGGGAAATTCCTACTCCAAAAGTAAAGGTAAAACACTATTTCCTAAATACTGGAATTGTTTTGTTGCCCACTGCATGCTGTGCTACAGTGGCCAGCAGAGCCACAACTGCAATCACTTAAATTATATAGCAAGTACAATACAGCATCATGTACAAAGTCTTTGAGCACTGCTGTGGCAATGGAGAAGGAAGTATAAAATTATTCCTCGTGCAGAGTAAATGTGGGACTGTGAAAAACAGAATGATAGTACAGCTCTGAAAAACAAACCAAGAGCTTTAGTGCAGTACCAAACCGTTCCTTGCTCTTGCGTTGGCCAGGTACAAGTCAGTCTCCTCAATGCTGAATTAGTATCTGATATGTATACAATCCAGAGCAGTCTATAAAAGTTGCTGATAATTATTTCGTAGGGCTAGTCTTCCATACTTTTTCCTCTGTGCTTTATGGTTTCCATATGAATCTGGACACAACGCTTCAGTGCGATCTTGAATCATTTTTCATTTAAAAAAAAACAAACCCCAACCCAAAAAAACACAACTCACAAAAAAAACCCCAAACAGGATGTAGCTCTTCCTTACCTCTGCCTTACTGGCTGAACATGCACACATGGGTATCTCCTTCCAATAAAGGAAGCATGGTTTTGACACAGCAATTAATTTTACTGATTTCCTTTTCAGACTTTTCAAAGAGTACATTTATAAATGGGACTTGAAAGTTTTGGAAGAAATCTTCACTGGTTTAATAGAGGCAGAGAAGCATTTAAAAATAAAATAGTGATTCTTCTTCCTGGTGAGAAAACATTCAAAAACTTTGTGTTGCATATTATTTCAATGATCAAATTTATATGGTAAAGGAATTATGTCAGGTACATTTTTATTGAGAAATAATATTTGTAGTGTAACAAGGTAAATATTTGCAAGTATGTAAAGGAAAATTACCAACACACACCCCTCCTCCGCCCCGCCCCCCCCCCCCCCCCCCCGAAAAAAAACAAACCAGAAAAACAAAGTTGTTTGCAGCAGTGAGCTCATGTACGTATGGCTGTGCTGTTGCTTTATTGCGGTTCTCGGGGAGCTCCTGGCTTCACTGCGTATCTGCCAGCTTCCACATGGTGTCAGAGCAAGCTGTGGTCACAGCCCTCTCCCAGCACCCCTGCCTGCCCCTTGGTGGCAGAGCAGCAAGTGTATCAGTAACTCGATGGAGCATCTCTTATTCCTTAGCTTTTATTGAAACTGTACTGTATATGAAGATACCTTCCACCCCGATCCACCTCCGACTGCATCAGGCCAAAGCCAAGATGATTGTTTTGCCCTAACTTGCTCTTCTGCAGGTTCAGAATTTGCAGGAGGTGAAAACGTAGCCCCAGTGTCACTGCCACCCCGAAGTATGGTGAGCCCTGGGATGAGACAGAGTATGCTGCGCTCCTGGGACGGTAACTCAGGGGGATGCCATGAGATGAGGGAGTTGCAGACTGCTCTGTCTGAGGGCGAGCTCACAGAGGTTAACTCGGCTGCTAAGCTTGTTTTTTTCCACTTAGTAGAAAGGCCTGTGAGAAGCAGGAAGAGCTTTTTTCTGCTTCTTAAATGCTTTGTTGATGGGATAGCCCTGCTGTTAGTCATGAGTTTTAACTGTAAAAACTCTTCCTTTTTTGGAAGGCATCTCGCTTCTCCCATTGCCGTGCAAGAACAGCCGTGGAAGACATAGGTGGGGCTTGCCGTATCTCAGAACTGTATTAGCATCTACCCTGATTTCTGTATGGAAATCCTGTGTATCGCAATCTCTGACAATTGCTTGCAGCGTTCTGTCTCCCCACAGTCCCAATCAATCCACGTAGGTAGGCCAGGACCATTTTTAAACTATAAACTGGATTTTTGATCTGTCACATGCTACAGCTCTCCATGTGTCTGTCTGTATGTGTTTTCCCATGCTGCCAGTTGCCATGATGGGGTTCTTTTTTATAAAGTCAAAGTAGAGCTCAAGACACCAAAAAAGCTGTTACCCAAAGAGGCAGTGCTGGCTGGGGGGTTATTGGGTTGGCAAGACTTGGGAATAGAGACACTGATCTCTGATCTGTAGGATGACTTCATCTACGTGGGTCTCTGCTGCTCTTGCCAGCAGCTGTTCCTATTTTCTGTTTAGACGTGACGTTCTGTAGGACAAAGTCTGCTTTTCACTTGTGGACATTCTCACAGGGTCTCAGTTCCAGTAAGGATGCATCAATATCCCAGAAATGCGGCTAATAATTGTTGAAAACCTCCTGTTTAACATGGTGCCATGATAGAGTGAGAGGTAATAAACCTGGGTTTCCATTATTTGCGGACCGATTTGCCTGTGGAAAAAAGGAGAAATAACTTCAAAACAGAGACAAGAAAACCATCTGAATTAACTTCCTGGCTTGGGGGGGGGGGGAAGTATGGAGTTACCCAGAAAAGTACTTGGAGGTTATGCCCGAGCATCGATCGTATTGAGCTTTCTGGCCAGCTCTCCTGTTCCTACTGGGCAGTGACAAACCTTTGTGCTCAGCTCTCCTCCCATCAGCCTGTTCCCAGCTCCCCCGCCTGCACAGCTCTGTTTTCATCCTCCCAAAATGAAGGGACAAATGGTGGACCCATGCAGAAAACCTCTCAGTGTTTGCAGAGCTGCTAAACGACCTTCAAGATGATCATTCGGCTGTTGCTCCAGCCCCACAATGTGCTGGGTGGCGCAGGAGTGGACCCAGAGCACAGCTTCACCACGGACTGGACCTTGCACCTACTCTCTCTCCTTTCTCTGGTTTCTGCCTAGTGCAGCAGATGAACTTGCAGAGGAGGAAAAGAGTTATGAAAAAGATGGTTTTAATTCTATGAACAGGGAGAGGCTGGTGGGTAATTATCTTTTGCCATAGTTCTTTGGCTGCAGTTACAATAGTGAGACAAGGAATTGCCAAAAAGGAATGTGAAGTTTTTAGCTTTTCTTCCTGGAGCATCCTTCTTTGGACTATTGGAGGCCTCTTGGATGTTTTATATGAGAACAGGAAGAGGTAAGGAATGACACTTGGAGCTTTCATACTGGGGAAGAGTTCACAGCAACTGAAGAATGACTTTTGGAGTAAAAACTTAATTGCAATTCAAGAAAAGACATCCCACCACATTGTGTCCATTTCCCTTTCTCTGACCCTGCCAATAATGTTTTTTAGGAGTTTCCTTCATGACACTATAAAAAACGATCCTGATTCCAGGCAAGGGTACTTTACTTGGTAGTCTGTCCTCCTCCTCCCAACCACGAGTGTTGATGTATTGCATCTGTTCTGGAAATAAGGATGTAAATACAAGCCATATTTTTGCATGAGCAATGGCGTGTGTTATTGATGACTGTTTTAGAAAATGAAAAGTCTGTTTGTAATAAGAATCGTAATAGCTTTGTTATAACTCTGATGGGCTAAGAATTTAAATGGGTCAAGTTTGGGGAAGGAGAAGCAACAGCATCTATTAGACCATCTGACACAGTTAGAGAGATACGTGCTTTGGAACATGTGAGTCCGTCTTGAGGCCAGTTATAACAGCAGTCAGAAATCAGATCTGCTCTTAATTTTCTCCAGGTGACTCTGATTTTTGCCTGGGCTGCTAATGGGTGGTTTGGTTTTGTTTTGTTTTTCCCCCAGGAGGCTCATGAATGCACAGCAGCTATCTTGGTCTAAAATGCAAGAGAGGACAAGTTCTCAGCAGATTTTTACCAATGGGTAGGGAAGCAGGGTCAGTGTTGTGCTCTTTTGTTGTGGTTCAGCTTTTGGTAAAGCCCCAACACTATTTAAAAGTCTGTTTTAGAGCAGGAAAGTGAATGTATGTTCATTATCTCAGTGCTGCGTATGGAAAAAAAATTCAAAGCAGCCAAGCGAACAGTGATAAAACATGCCTCCCACTTCAGCAAATTAGGGCATTATGCAGTGGATGGAGGGGTTGTATTTCAAAAGTGCCCGAAAGCTCATCCTTTAGTTAGGGTCTCTTCTGCTCAACCTTGAGCAGACTGACTTCTACGCAGGGGAGGGGATTAATTTACAGCTAGAAGACACTTTTATATCATATCATATTGGTTTTTTTCATTATTAGGGTGACTGCTCGGAATATTTGTGTAATCGAGCTCCAATCAATATTCCCTGTTAGATATGTTAGAGAAATCAAGACAAAGACATATTTTTGTGAATGCTTTGAGGCACTGGCTGTAACGGTTGTCACTGACTTGAAGTTACGGTAAAACTGATGTGCCCTTGTTGGTATTATTAATGTTTGGAAGAAGTAAAACAAGTGATGGGAAATGAGCTCAGTCTCTGTGCAGGCAGACTTTTAAAATTGCACACAAAGAAGGATTTGTGGAAACAAAAAATAGGAAAGGAAATGTCCAAGGGTAAATGTTTTCTCCTACATTACCCTTTGCTATGGTCGGAATGAGAGCAATGTAAGAGCAATAGCCTCGGCAGGTATTTCTGCAGGCTTTCAAGCAAACTTCACTGACCATGTTGGAAACAGCGTCTCCAATGAGAACCAGTCTGGAGTTAATCCAGGGAAGTTTGATTACAGTGTTCAAGTTTGTGTTAACCTGATGCTACTCTGAATTGCTTCAAGACTTTACTGTACTGATACAGAAGATACTTGGACAAATTATCTGTCAAATCTAAAAGATGCAGTTCATCCAATAAAGGCATATTTCTGTCAATTTTGAACTTGTAAAATTAACTCGCAAAAAGACTGTTCAAATAAGCCTTAGGGAGGGTGGGAAAATACCTAACTGATCCAGCACTTTGGGGATGCAGCCAGCCACAGACAGTTTTGCCACAATGAGTTTAAAAAAAATAATTGACAAGCTGTTTTTCTTTGAAATGCATAAATTAAAGAGGCATATTTGATTTTGAGAACATTTTCAGTTGGAAGGTGTTTATTGTGTAAACCAGACATTGTGGGATACCTTTGAGATTGTAGAGGTCCTATAGCGAGATAAATCAGAGGGTGACAGAGAGCTGGTGCCTGGCTGTTGCTGTACTTACAGGTAACCTGCAGAGCCATGTCAGGTAGCGTTTCCCATCATGTCTGTCTTTTCTCGGGAAGCGAAGACAGTGTTCCCAGAAATGCTGAAAACTGGCTGCAGCGTGTTGTCTGGGTGCTGTGATACCCTGCTGGGAAGGAAAGCAACATTAAATTCTGTCTTTGTTAAATGCCCACAAGGTGGCACTTGTTGTCTTTTTACCTCTCTGAGGTCTAAATTTTTATGCTTGCAGCAACACTAAGAAATAATTTTAGAGGTTTTGAAACTTTTCTTAAACATAAGCTAACTGTGCTTTCATGGGAGGGGTATTTCCCACCCCTCCATTAAACTACAGCCAAGAGAAAGAGAGCAATAGCTGTGTTTGGCTTGTGATCATGGCACAGGTGAAAATTCCAGCTTAAAATTAAAAAATAGTTTTAATTTTTTTTTGTTATAAAGGATTTTTAAAATGTTTATTTGTCACCACTCGTGCAGTCAGATGACACTATTTATCTGGCAAAGATGAGGAAAAATGAGTACTTGCTTCCCTTACTTGGATTAAATGAAAATCTAGAAACAGATCATTTGCAACCTGGCCTAATCACTTAGAAGATAAGTTCATTTAACAGCAGCAGTCCCTGTGATAGGCAAAATATTACTCATTAAAATTTTTCCATCATTCATAAAGAGGCAGTAATAGTAGATCTGCTAATAAAGGGCATTGAACTCTAGCTGTTGTCGGTGGGTCTTTTATTCAACCCCATTAGAAGCATTCCCACAGAATTTATTGTTGCCAGATCAGAGGTTTGTGGAGACCAGGATGCTAGTGTGATCTCTTTCCTCTCTCCCCCTCGAAACTGATGAAATTATTCAGTGCATGCCCTTCTTTAAGCCCTTTCACTTTTGCCGAGAGTGCTTTCTTGTCTCCCACTTGGTCATACCACAGAAATGGCAGTAGCCCTTGTTGTTTTCTGGGCGTTGTTCACACTTGCTTTCTCTTAATCATTTTTACTCCACTAATAATTAGAAATCTAATTATACTTGTTTGGAGTGGTATAGGCAAAACCATGTGAGGACGAAAGGTCCTCCCGTAATAACATTTGTCCCATTAAAAAATTCCTGGGTCACAGTGTGTGCGATGTAGTGGCATCCTGTAGTTTTCCTGATGCTTTCATTACCAGTGCCTGTTTTCACTGGTTTGTATCTTTCCCTTAGATTGCATTGTACTCTTGTTCTCCTCCCAGGTGCGAATGCCTTTGGAAAATGTGAAGAAAATAAATTCATCTGCTTTTGTTTTCTTGCTTAAGTCAGTCAAATACAGTTTAATTTTAAAAATCTAAAGCAGCCTGGGTGCATGGGGTTTTATGGACATGAAGGAGTGTAGCTACCTTGTGCCAAAGGTCAAGGCAACAGAGTAAACCTTTGCATACGGGGAGTTGTCGCTGGTGACTGTGCCCTCTGCCCACAGGCTTGAGCGTGTCCCTGTAGGTGGATGGCTTTAGCGGTGGAGTGACTTTCTTGTGTGCCAGCTTCTCCAGGGCTGGCCTGGAAACAGTTGGATGCGGTTGAGCTGGCTATTTGTCAAACACACATATAGAATATATGTTCCTTTTCTGGGTTAGATGAAGGTGGCCTGTCCACCTAGTCATAGTCAGTAGTTGGTATCACCCAGAGATGCGTCATGTTATCATAATCACTACAAGATCCCAATTCATCCCACCTTTTACCTCCCCCAACATAAATTTATTAAAAACAGCCATAATCGGGTCGTTACAAGTCACAGCTGGCATAATCAGGTCAATATTTGTATACTTGCTTGTAAGCTGTGCATTCTGTCAAATCCGAATCAATACCCATGTGCAATTCTTAGTGCAAGTACATAGAATTACTGCTTTTAGATAATCCAACCCCTCCAAGTGCCCTCATCCCGGTTCCTGTAGGGTAGTTACCCTGGATCTTCTCCATAAGTGCCCATCGGCAGGAGGATCTTTTCCAGTCACTAGGACAGACGTTGGCAACGATCGAGTTACTGTTCATGGGTGTTCTGGCCCCTCCAGCGGTCCTTTCTCTGTGTCCCATGGGATGTACATCCCGAATCTTCTCCATTAGTGCCTGACAGCTGGAGAATCTTTTCCATTCACCAGGATAGGTGCTGGTGGCGACTGTGGCTCTGGATGAGGGGCCACCCCCTCACCCCCCATCTCTGAGCCATTAATGTCACAGTCCATGTGAGGGTTGTCCTAAGTCAGGCGCCCACGCTCAAGAGCTGTCCCAGCTGTGCCCAACTTTAAACCTCGTGGTCCGAGGCCCCAGGCGATGATCCACCGATCATACTGCCAGTGTTTGTAACCTCTGTCTGTCACTTGCTGTCCCCTGGCAGGAGGCAAAGTGGGTAAGCTGGCAGTAGCTCCTTTCCACCTAGAGGCCATTCGCCTCTGTGGTCAGCCTGCAATGGTGTCTGCCTGCTTGAGGAAGAGCCTTGATATGTCTTAAAAAGTTTTCAAAGCTCTTTTTTCTTTTTTTTTCTTAATTGAAAGGAAATTGTGTGCCAAGAGTAACATTAAAGTGGCATCAAAGACTCAATAACGGTCTAGAAGTATCAGTCATCATATACAGAGTGTCATAGGGTATATTGCATATTCAGGAATCGGGAGAAAATGTGGCGCTCGGTGCCTGTTCTCAGCCCTGCGGGGATCTTCCCATAAACAAAGGAAATTCTGTGACGCCCTAGTTGTGGAACCTCACATGTTTTCCACTCGGGCCCAGACCACACGTGTCAACAGGTTCTTGTCATTAATGTCTTTGTTTTTAGGGACTAATAAAGTGACATTACTTTTGGATTAACATTATTTATTCAGTCACTTTTAAAGCCCAACATTTTTTGTAACACAACAATATAATAGTTTTTATTTAAGAGATGGGGAATATACCAAAAAGTTGCCTGAGATCTCTAAAAAAGCATGGTGTTAAGCCCATGTGAGGTATTTGAGTCAGAACTAATTTGTGGAAAGGCAAAGACAAGACAAGACTGAGCCAGAGGATCGTTTCCCTGTTTATATTCATGTGGAGGAACGAAATGCTGAAGAAGTGTTTGTTCCTAAGAAAACATTTCATGCAAGGCAAGAAAGGCTGACCACGGCTTGCTTTCCTGTTTGCTGAGCACCAGCTGAAATGAACTTCTCACCAGCCTCTGGCAGCAGTGTGCGTGGTACCCTGCTTGCCAGGGCAGGGCTGGGTTGGTTTTTGCAGGACCTCGTGTGACGGGCAGGTAGCAACGCACGGCACTTCTTGCTCTTTGCATCAGGGCTCTGGCTCTGCCCAACACCCCATTACAGATCGTCATTTAACTTACCGCCTGCTGATGGCAGAGGCATAGCGGAGGGGTGGAGAGAGGCTTTGTGGAAAAAAATGTGGATTCCTAGGTCTCTCCTAGGAGTGACAAAGGACCTTTGCTGTGTGCCCTTCCTTCTTCAGTACACATGCAATAGGCCGGGATATTTTGGCCGTTCTCTGCACCCTCTGCCCTGCCGCCCCCTCTCCTGGAGCCACCTGCCACCACCTTCACCTCCTCCTGCTGCCGGGAGCATGGGGGCTTCTGCAGAATGCTTCCAGCGCTGCTGGGTGCTGCCACAGTCAGCGATCAGCTTCTCATACTTACCCTGAAACCATAGTATTGTAGCCCATCTGTTTTACTACCGCTGCCCAGGGCGGTGGCAGTATTCATCCTTTAATTACCTTAATGCTGTTTGAGTTTTATTTTGGTTGGAGTGCATAAAAGCCCTAAGTGCTAGGGTCTGCTTGGCTGCTTCTTAAAATGCTTCATGGTGGCTTAAACTTAGTTTCTGAAATGCTATTGGCACTTGCACTCTGAAAAACAGAGATGAAACAACATTTTCTGTTTAACTGCGCTGTTTTTGTGCCTTGAGAATCTCACCAGCAAATAAATTATGGCTTTATTTCTGTAAGTCAAGTGATTTTTATTTGCATCCTTTGGGCATAGAGAAGGTGCTAATAAGGAAGATTTTGAGGCTGAGGAAGAATTTTCTAGAAGTTGTTTTTTGGGCACAAAAAGGAGTCTGTTGTATGGGTCAGCAAACGGCCACATCCGCTCCTCCTGCATCTCTCCAGGAGTTAAATTTTGATACATGCTGCTGCCAAACAAAGCAAGATTAGCATCTCAAAACACATGTTAACACTTACTGGTTAGTGCCTAGGCTGTAGCTTACAGAAGAACGTTTTATACTTTCTTGCGTCTTTTCATATTTATCACTTAGACCGTTCTTTGGTCCTGGATGATTTCAGAAAACATGAAATTAAACTTTCTTCTCCTGATCGTGTTGATGTTTGGTGTGCATGGCTAAGAACTGGCCTCTTCCACAAGGTTCACCACCTGAGGTCTCACCTGTGTTCAATAGGGATATTGCCAAATGAAATCAAAGTCTGGGGCAAGAGCTGCTGCGTCAGCAGATAGTTGATTATTTCCTCCCAGACAGTGTTAAACTCATCTCCAGCGTGATGTTACAGATCACCATGCTGCAGGGAGTGACATACAGTAAAAGACAAATAAAACTGAATTCTCTACAGGAAACTTCACAATAAGTCCTAAATTGCTTTATGGGGTTACCATACGTTGTTAAGCTGCTGCTGCTCTACCCTCGAGCCGGCTGATCTTCAGTGGGGAGAGGGAAAGAACCATTTCAAGCAGAGGTAAACATTTTTATTCTTTCTATAAAAGGAATACACAGAGACAAGCAGTCTAAACAGTTTGAGGCTATAGTAACAGTTTTCACATCTACAGTTAAAATGTACACTCTGAAAGAACTACAGTTGTCCAGATTTATATAAGGGATAAAATGGAAATGGGTAAGAAAGAAGGAAAATAATGAAGGAAAACACTATGTTGTAATGTGACAATTAGTCACATTTGTGTTTATGGAAAAATCCGAGATGTTCTCATAGCATTTGTGTCTGTATATGAACTTCTCCTAAATGGCTGTATGATTTTCTATTCCAGAAGCACTTTTTTGTGCAAGCATGTATTTCTGATGATGACTGTCTGCTTTTCACTTCTTAATTGCAGATGGTTCGCACCCAAGATGCATAGTTTCCTTTTTCTTTCATTAATTTCTGTGCTTAAAGGAGGGTACGCTGGGCCCAGAAAGCAATGGTCCTGCCCCACTGGACATTTCTGAAAGTGCTAAGGATTATTTAAGAAATTGGGATGGCTTCTGTCCTTGAGCATTGGAGAGAGAGAGGCGGGCTGGCAAACCGTTGCCCTTGGAGAAGCTGAGAGACAGAGAACCTGTCACGTAGGGTACTCAAGAAATGTAGGTCCACGTAGGTCCGTGCCTAACCAGAAGCACCAGCTGTTATGGGTCTATGATAAGATGCTTGCTTTGAAGATGAGTTTGATTTTGCTATTGGTTCAGGAGCAAAAACTGATTCCACAGGGTAAAGGACTGTAAATGTATCTTCATGTGTCCTGCAGCATTGCTTCCTCCCACCCCTTTACCTTGCATATCACTTTGGGTCTCAGTGGGATTTCAAGCAATGCATCAACTTAAGATATTCTTACTCTTTTCTTTACACATGCATACATATTTATACTATGATAGGGCTATTTAGGAGCTTAAAAGTACAGTTTTGTGCATACATCTGTTTCTTTTCTAATCTGTTTCAGGCTGAAAAATTATTAGATACCAGTATGGATTCAGGGTAGAGAATTTGAAGAAGTCCCATTATATTATGTAAACATAAAACTTACACCCTTCTAATCAGAGCAAAATCCTGAAGAACTGAAAAACTGTCATTGCTTGAGATAGTGGGATATTATCAGAACGCCTTCACTTTTAAAGGTTAGGAAGACTATTCAGCACCAGCATCTGTGAGTTTGAAACTGGGCTGAGTTCGAAAAGTGGCAATGTGTGTACACGGCCAGTGTGCCTGATGGAAGATGTGCTTGCTGATGAGAGCGCCTTCATGCTGGCAAAAGGCTCCCCAGTGTTGGTAGGATCAGCTTATGCATTTCTGTTTTCTGTAGTGCTCCAGACCTTTGGAGAAGAGCAGCTTTAAGCTGAATTGCGTCTCACTTAAGGCAGAAAATACAGTTAAGATAAAACATGATGCACAGCTTGTAGAAAATGATTTTATTTTATCATGGAAACATTTAGCAGAGCTGAGATACTGTGCTGATGGGAGCTGTACAAAATCTGAGAACTGACAGCATAGAGTTTATTGCGTTAATTAGAATGTGGTACAGTGTTAGTGAGAAAATGTATTTTGAGTTTAGCATTTTCTGTGGTTTTTTTATCATGCCTTAAAGTGCTTTTTGGGTACTTCAGATGCCTAATTGGAGATGCTGTATGTGGAAGCCTGTGCTATCTGAAAATCGAGCCCTTTTCCTAATAGTGCATTTCAAAATACTGATGATGTGTTAAATGGGACCACATTGATTAATCTTTAAAAACAGATAACTAACACACTGGTCTGATGTTTATGCTCATTCTGTTTTATCTTTCTGTAGTGGAGTGGTTTTAGCAGTAGAAACGTTCTTGCACAGAAACAAGCACTACAGACCCACTGCTGTACCGTTATTACTGCGCTGTACTTGCTGCTACAGTATTTTATATCAGATACCTTTTTTTTATTATTATTTAAATCACAATAGAAATGACCTTTTGTTTTTTCATTACCTCATGTGGGATGGCCGGAGGGTATTCTCACACTGTAAAGGCAGTAAAGCTCACCGACAGATTTTCTAACAAAATCCTTGTGCACAGCTGCATAACATAAATCATGCCTTGCAATTTCTGAATGTTAAATGTTTGTTGTATGAAAGTTACTGCTGTTCTTGCCTGACTTTAACAAGGCTTGAGGTTTTTTGTTTGAAACAAATATTGTTGCTTTTCAGTTTTAGAATCATGCTGCCCTTAGTTGTAACAATTACATGGCTTGAGCGCGAGCAAGTATAGGTTAGACTGCCAAGATATTTGTATTTTCGTAACAGTCAGCTCATATTTTACAAATGCAGTGTGTGTTGTCCTTTCCTTAAATTATTTATTTGTAAATTCAACTGGTGCATATATTGCCAAAAACCAGACTGCAGCAAAAGAAAATTCATCTAGTGAGCTGAGAGTTTGTCTAAACCCGTTATTTTTACTTGCAAGTAAAAAAAAGGGCAAGTTTTGCCCTTTTTCCATGTGACATGGCAGTGCTAAGGATCGCATTACAACGCTTCTGGAATGAATCGACTTGCACTGCCTTAATTAAAGGTATCAAAGTAGGAATGAATAACCACAGCTGCATTTGTTGCTGCTGATTTTCTTTCACTGCTGTAGTACAGCGCGGGCTGCTGAAGGTCTCTGTGCAGATCGGAGGTGCTCTGGCTGATCCCCAGGATGTGGTAGCGCATCTGCAGGACTTTCCAAAGATCAAACCCCATCATATGCTGGGGGATGGCAGTTTGACTAATTGCTGCCTTAATAATAAAGTCATAATGAATTGTATTTATAAGCCCCACTACCACTGAGATAGTCCGTGAGGACTGCACGTTCTTCATGTGTAGCCCTAAAATACAGGGTAAAAACCTGAGCAAAATGATAGCTCAGGCAGGGCAGAGAGCGTGCTGGGAGGGTCCGGGCAAGTCTGTGCCAATTAAACTGGAAAATATCTCATTCCACTGAGCTCTAATTTAGAGATACTTTGACGTGACTGCAGGTGGGAGAGATGGGCTAAAGCAAGTATCTGAAGTACATGGATTGCTTATTCTAAGGGGAGGAAAAACAAAATCCTTTCCTAGCTTCAGGCTCAGTTTTGGAGACCTTAAGGACTCTCAAGCGGAGATGTCACTCAGGCCAAAATTCAAGGAACAAGTTCCCAGATTGCTTGATCTTTACATAACCTCATAATATAACCTAGAAATTAGGGTTTTGTTGGATGCAGCAGGCAGTCCCAGTGAGCAGACGATTGCAACCAGAGCTCAGAAATGAATGCTGCAGTGAGAAGAGGCTGCAGACAGCAAGGCTGGCTGCGTGGTTGTCTCAACTTGTGACCCTGTTGGTGTGATGAGTACTGAGTAACTCCCACCAGCTCGGAGGCAGATAAGCACAGCATCTCGCAGAAAGCCTCGGTACCTCGCAGCATCAGAACTGAAGCTGGTCAGAGTGGTGAAACCGTGGAACAGACACAAAGTTTGCAACAGAGCCCTGAGCTTAAAATATCAGATCAGTTGTCAGCAAGTTGTAAGGGTGACAGAAAACCTTGGGATGTTCATATTTTTTTATTGTTTTATTTGAGAATTAAAATTTGAGATTAGAAATATGGTGGTACTTTTAATACATACTGACTGCTTCCAAGCACAGCTTGTACTCAGTATGAAAAAAAACCCTCCTCTTTTCAAAATCTTTCATAGTATTTACATCCTCTGATTTTATTTTAGGAGTTGTTAATTGCTATCCAGAAGAGGAAAAAGCTAATGGCGGGAATAAATTGGATGAAAACGGATTTATCAGTGTATAAATTGAGATTAACAAATAGTTCTGATGTAATTTAAAAGGGAACTCATGGATATATATAAAGTAAAATAACATGCATTCCCCTTCCCCCCTGCCCCAGTAGTCTGGCTTCTGATGTGCATGTTTGTCATTTTGCAGTTGTGTTTCTATAGTTTTTATTCTAGCTGGCTGAAGAAAATACCTTTTCATATTTTCAGTTTAAGTAAAGAGGGGGAACTTTTAAAAGGTTGTTCTATACCCTGATAGTAAAAAATTATTTTAGAACGTAGGTGCAATATTCATCTTAATAAATACATAAGTGCTTCTGCAGGGTTATTTCTCTGTTAGAATGTTTCCAACACAACATTAAGATTTGTCATTTTTCTTTCAGATACTGATGAATACAGACCACCTGTTTGGAAATCTTACTGTAAGTATCTCAACAGATTATTTTATTTTTTTTTCCAAGTCAGAGCTCAAAATGTTTCAGTTGGGTGTTTTAAAAGGCTCATTGTTCTTTTCATTAGAATTTAAGAAGCATCAAGGGGTTCATTACTATTTAGAGACAGGTGCAGGTGTTTATCCTCAAGGACAAGTGAATGCAGATTATTTGGAGGAGGAGATTCTCTGCACCTTACTCACATAAGTGGTCCCACTCCAGCTTATATTGGTTTGGCTGCCTAAACCAGGGCTTACATAAACTCCATTTGTGCCTTAAAGCTGGTATCACTTGCAAACTTTTAGGGTTCCTGTGCTCTAGTACTTTGCATCACTAGAGTTGAGACTTGAGCTGGTTAGAAAAAAATCAAAATAAGTAGTTTTCCCCCAGAATTTGCTGAGGTAGTAAAACGAGACTGTTTGTTTGGCCCGGTGTGACAAATCACAAGCAGGTTTTTTGAAGCCCTGACTAGAAGGGTCTGGTTTCCTACCAATCTGCCTGCTTGGGCTCTGCAGCTCTTCGGTGTGCGTGCCCTAGCTCAGAGGCAGGTGTGCAGGGCAGTATTCCAGGCGCATTGCCCTGAGACTGAGATCAGTGTGCCACTCCCTTGGGAATGTCACAACCTGCTGGTTTTCATTCCTAATTAAAAAAAACAAAAACAAAAACAACCCAAACCAAAAACCCCCCACACAACAAAAAAAACCCCAACAAATAAAAAAACCTTAATTTTTTTAAATACAAAAAAATTTAATGTAAAGTAATGACTTGTTGTTTGGCAGTGCTGATGGACATTTGGGAAGACTGAAGAGAACACGTGAGACAAATGGCAGCACAGCAAAGCAGTGTAGCTTCCCGCTGTGTCTCACCTCTAAATTCTGGTTCTTTGTAGACAGAAAAGCCAGAGTGCGAGACGTTTTGAGACTTGAGGAAACATAGCAGGAAAGAAGAGTCTTCTGTTAAAAGCAGATTTTGAAAACAGAATGTTTGTGTGTTTAACACAGTTAACAGTTTAGGGATGTCAAACCTACATTTGCATTTTCTTTTGTATCTATTCCCAAGGCTTGGCGTCTTCTGGCTGGCTAAAGGGATTTGCTCACACAACATTGCACATGATTAAAATGTTGCTCTCTAAAGGTTGGGAAGATTTAGCACCCAAGAAAATGTAGTTATTTCAAAAAGGCCTCCATCCTGCAGTGAGAAATCTTTACAATCGGAGATTTTGGGTTGGTCTTAAAGTTTTGGCGAAAACCAGCGTTAGGAAGAGAATAAGTGTAAGAGGGCAGATTAAAGTATTTTTGTCAGCTAAAGTATTTATCGTAGAATTAAATGAGCACTAGAAAACAGCTTTTCTGCCACCTATACCAGTATTCTGTTAATGGCTCACAGAGGCTGTCCCTGCTATTGCCAACCTGACGCATCACAGTTAGGCCTTAAAACTCATAAATCAGCCTCCATGTTTGTGTCTGGTTTCCAATTTTTGAGTTGTTAAGGTGATCATGATTACACAGTCAAGATCTTCTATGCAATATGAGCATTAGATGACTTCTGTAAATGAGAGCATCTCATAAGAAATTTCAAAGAGCTTAGGCTGTAAGGATATAGTCAGATATTGTGAAATTTGTAGTAAAAATTATGGCAAAACTGCAAACACCCTAACAGTTTAGGAATGTCAGGGTCTCTTAAAATACAGTTATGTTAATTGAAGAAAACAGAAAGGCAACAAGTCTAAAAAAAAAGTCTGAAGACTTTTAATTTGTCCGTCTTGAGTGTTTTCTTTAGATGAATGACTTGAATGGTTTTTAATAATTGCCAACATATACAATTGCTGTCATGTAATTGAGATGGCTGAGCCCTTGCTCTGCTTGTGAATCTGGTGGCAAGGCCTGTCTGTGCCTTTTGAATCATCATTTATTATACCAGTAGCTTGTCATATGCCAAGTCAGCCACTTAAAATTAAAGAATTTGCACACAGAATGATTTGAGCAAGCTTTTTTCTTGCAGCAGAAGGCTACAGGATAAAACTGAGACGCTTCGCTCCTTGGTATTAAACATCATTAGTCATGACTGCCATACTTCTTGCTGAGATCTGTGTATTTTGCACCGGGTTGCAAGCATTGGCAGTGAATCACAGCTCTGTACCTTCTGTGAACTTGGGGAACACTGCCTCTTTGTTCGGTTTATTCCATGCCATAATCTATCACAGGAGGGCCCAACCTCCGCAATACTGGAGCTTCGTTGGCGGCTTGCCGGGAGCTGAAGGCTTGGGCACGTTCAAATGTGTGTGCACCCACTGTCCTACACTGTCATGGTTCCCTGTAGTGAACCCTTCCCGTGGGTCAAACCACCCGGTCATGGGGTTTGATTCTATTTTTGCCTCATGAGGGATGAAGAGGGATGTCTTGTTTGACTTCCCTGACAATACTTACAGCAAGGAAACTGTTGTTGAGCAGTTTGAATTGCATACATCGATTACAGGAGGAGGAAAAGGCATCCTGTTTTGTAACTTAACTAGTCTACCTGCTGTGCTTCTGACTGGGAGAAGAGAAGAGGAATTTCCTTCCAGAAAATCTTTTCAGCCTGGCTTGAAGTAAGGTGGGAAACAGTTCTCAGTTTTTAGCCAGTTTCTGCAGAGCATGCTGATTGTGAGTCTCCACTGCTCCTCTGTGAAATTCAGAGAAATATGTATTTATTCTGTGATTTTAAATTTATTTTTTTTTCCTTTGATCTTGACTACAGTTCTCAGAATTAGATATAGACAAGGCCCGGTGCCATCAAACACAACTTTTACAATAAAAGCAAGGGAATCTGTGTGCCGGGCAAATAAATGGTCATGCTGTGCTTGAAATGAAAATTGCTGTTTTATATACTGGTGTGCTGTTTTTCATCGCTTGCAAAAATCATTTTTGTGATACCACTACAGAATGGTAGGAATTGATTTTAGTAACATCAGGAAAAAACATTAGATTTTGTGTTTGGAACAACGGGAGTGATTTTTTCCAATTTGTCTTATGATTGCCATATCATCGGGCATCTTGCCATTTTCTCCATTCCCGTGTAACTTAGCGCATAAATACAGCATTTGTCAGTGGAAAGAACTTGTGATCAAACGAGTCAAATCTCATTGGGTAAATCAATGTATAGTCTTATTACCTGAAGAAGGTGACGGCACATGCTGTTAGACCATGGTGTTAGTACTAATGATTGAAAGATAATTTAATTTTAAAAGATTACAATTCCAAATATCCATTTTATCATTTCTAGAGTACTATTCAAGTCCTAACTCAGTGTTGACAGCCTTATTGCAAAGGTGGCTTGTGAACCAAACTCTTTTTGGGGTAGAAGTTGAAAGTCATTCCTTTGGTATTATGTCAGAAAGTCTGCACGTTAATACCATTAAATTTACAGCTGGCTTCTAAAATTTATTCTGGCTTGATGAGGCTTATTTTAAAAAAAAAAAAAAAGGAAAAAAAGTGGTTGGGGGGGAGAGATATTAGTAAATGTATGTCATAATTGGGCCTTAACTGTTTTACCCTGCTACTCATTTCCTGATGTCTTTACATCTGCAAATGCAAAGGCCACTTTTTTCTTTGTTCAGAAAGGTCATCACTGAGCAGTGGCAAAAGCAGAAGGTTTGATTCTGCAAATTTCTGAATGATTCTTTTAAAGTCTTGATGTATTTCAGGTGACTGAGTGTGTGCCCAGTGTGGTAGGATGGGACTCCATCAGCTTACTGAAGAAAATCTGATAGCAGCCTGATTTGACATATAATAAAATTTAATTTGCATTTATCGTTATTCCTTTTTTGATCTACTTGATGGAAACTTCCCTGGTCTTAACTCAGTGACTCCCTAGTACTCGATCAATTAATTGTAAAGATGATCAATAATCCCAGTTTGGGAGCAACATTCTTTTTTCTGACACTTGTAATTAATTTGTGAGACCTTGATATATGTATCCTTGCATTAAATCTTGCAGAACGTTGTCATCTTTTTTTTTTTTTAAACAGCAAATTTTAATGTTAAAATGCCTAATTTGTACAATGATTCTATATTAATCAGAATTTAACTTCTGCCTTCTCTCAGTGTATCAGTTGCAACAGGAAGCTCCCCATCCTAGAAGGATAACCTGCACTCGTGAGGTGGGTATTACAAAGTCTTATAGAGTCCAGTAATTCCAAGTCTATCCTTACTGTTGTCCAACCCAAACAATGGTTCCTTGGGAGACTTGGCGCAGTGATTAGAGTAAGTAGCCTTGGGGGCAGTGGTACCCGGAAATCCGTTTGGTCTAAAAATCAAATTAAAAAGCATTTTGAGTATGATGAGAATCATTTACTGGTTTTTGATTCTTAGATAAATGGGAACGTTAATTTTCTTCTCCTTTTTGGGTCAGAAATTCACAGAAGCAAAAGCAGAGCTGTATAGGGAAACTGTACACCTGCGCACGCATCGCTGCTAGATGTATGCAGTAGACCAACAGAGGGAAGACAGAAACTTCCCCTCATGCTGTTATTCGAGCTGCAATACTTAAGACTATTGAATATTAGTAGCTAAGCTATGCAGAGCCCCAGCTTTTAAGGATCCAAACAGTAATAACGGGATCCTGTTGATACACAGTGATGCAGAAGCACCTGCTGTTGGGGTCAGTTGTGGAGGCAGAGCCTGGATTGCCAGCGTGCCCTGAGCTGCCGTCCAGCGGAGCAGCACCTCTCCAGAGCTGCGCTGCTGGAGGGTTTAACTGATACCAAACATCCCTGCCAGCAGGATTTTACTCATAACTGCATCTCTCTTGCAGCTTCAGTTAGGAACCTGGGAAACATTAATTTCCATTTCAAAAATGCTAGGCTTGACTTATTAAGGAGTATTACAAAACACAGCTCTTACTGAATAACCACTGAAAGTTATTACGCTGCTGGAATAAAACTTAAGCATTTTTATCATGCGCCAAGAGAAGGAAATTAATCTTTGAAATATGTTAGTCATTTTGACATGGTATTAAATACAGGGGGACATAGCACTGTCAGGAACATTAATAGCTCACAGTCTAGATCACAAGGAGGATTACTTTACAGAACTAAACAGGCGTTTCTCTGTCATCTTTTCAAATGTCCAATTGTGATTCTATGAAATAGTCTGTCAGTTTTTAAGATAAAAAGTAGAGATTTAACAAAAGTGAAATACTACATTGAATGGAAGCACTCTTATTTGCCTTTGCTAATTTGATATATTTTTATTTTTATAAAAGGTATAGCTATAGCTGATTGCACTTAACCAAGACATAGCTATAGAAAAGAACAATACATGAATTTTACAAGAAGCAGAGTAGCAAAAAGTTTGTTTCTACTGTTAATGAGGGTCCAAGCAGGGGTATTCTTGTTAAGGTTGTTGTGCATATTATCTTACATACATCAGATAAGGTGGGATGGAGATTTGAAGGGCAAGATCTATAGAACATAAGATCTGAACTGTGAAGAAATGGGAGGTTTTCCAGTTTTTTATTACCATTGCTACAGTATTGGGAAGGTTCTCTTCTATTTTGTGTGTTGAAAGGGTTGATGATAGGGTTTGATAGGGTATGATGATGAAAGGGTATGATAGGTTTTTTCGTTACATTAATATAAAAATAGCTGAAGTCTTGCAGGAGCTTAGTCTTTTGGTACAGGTTTGTGACTGTACAGAGTGCTCGCCTGGATAGGGTGAAGTATTTTATTCCCTGTCTCCAATGGCTTGTGTTTATTGTTGTTAAGTGCTGTCAAATAGTTCCTTTTTTCATCTTCATCTCAAAAGTATTTCATATGACATATATAACATATGACATATATAACATATGACAAACTTCCAGTAAGTCTTAAAACTTGCCCTGTGCCAGAGGGAACAAAAAAAGGAGAGAGATATTCTGTGTTTTAAAATACTTTCATCTCAGCCCTTGAACTGCAGAGTAAACCATGGTGTGTCTGCAGCATGAACGCTGTTGTAGAAACTGAGAAATAAAATCTGCGGTTTTTAGAAACTAGCGAGAATTGAGCTAAATAAAATAGAGCTATGAAAGAATCAGTCAGTTTGCAGGTATTTAGCTGGAGAACAGAACATATTAAATACACATTTTCTCATTAAAGAGTCCATTTACCAAAAAAAAAGCTCTTTGAAGCTTATTTTTACCTAATAAAGTTAAAATTGAAAGAATACATTATCAGTGCGCATTTTCCTACTTCTGCATTAATTCGTTATAATGCAGAGAAGTGTTTTTCATTACAAGTATTGAACAATTTATGCAGCTGAGCCAGATTTGAAGTGAAAATATATTCAGCGAGCAGTAACGTGTTTAACCTTTCTCTCTGGTCTCAGCCTCTCCCGCTAGCGTTGAGCTTTGTGATCTGCTCTTTCTCAGCTGGGTTTCTATTAGCAGCCATGCGTGAGTCCGTGGAGAGCAGAATCTTTTCCTAAGTGGTTGAATTATTCAGCTGTATAAACAAATTCATAAATATTAGGAAGAGAATTTTGGTCCAGAGAACATCAAAGAGGTCAGTGGGAGGGAACAACATGTAATTTGGTAAGGTATTAGCACGTAAATTGCTCCTCTTGCCTTCCTGTATTCCACCTGTTGACATAAGCAAGAGTGATGATAAGGGGAAAAAGCACTTGTTAAAGAATAATCGGAAATCACACGGTAAAAAAAAAAACCCACCTTTTATTTAAGGTGCAAAGGCACGTGTTGTACAAGTGCTGATACTGAGAGGTATATTCAACAGAATGACCTACTTAATATGAACTGCTTCTCAAATCCAGAGAATCCGAGTTTCTGCTCTGTTACACCGGTTTCGTATTAGAGCAACACACAGATGAGCGGAGTTACACTGAGGTAAAAAGAGCATTGCAATCATTTGGCATTTTTTTATTGTGAAGGTGCAACAGAGCCAAGGTTTTCAACACTGCATGAGGTTCATTTGTAAAGTTGATGATTCCATTACATTTTAAGGATGTTTGACTTCTGCATGCGGCTTACATCCAAATTGTAATGTTGTTTGTGCAATTAATATTGTATTACCTCCCTGGAATTTGTATTTGTTGGGCATATAATCTTTTATATACACACATGTGCACGTGCGCATGCAGGCATATGTAGGACATCCTTGACTGCTATATGAAGGCACTCTACAATAAATTTTAAATTATTATGTACAGGAAAAAATCAAACCGACAAATGATGGAGATAATTAAAATCACTGGCCTTTTTCCATCCTGTTATGAGGCTTCATCCTAATTCAGTGCCAGTAGTTAAGAAGCCTGTTAAACAGCATCTCTATGTATCCCTGTGAAAATGGCCTCTCTGAGTAGTCACAAAACACAGCGTAGAGTGGGCATATATAACGTATATCCTTGTTAAAGCTGTTCTTAAAGATGGCTTTATCTGTATGATATTCACACAGTATGACTTCCCAGCTTTCGTAGTAACTAAGCTCTTTTCCAAAGGAATGGCTACGGTAAGGCACTTGCCAAGTCTGCCCCTGTTTATCTGTTCATAAACTTGTTTTCATTGGCTTCGCACCTTGGTTTGAAAAAATCAGAAACAAAGCAGTGATGGATACGTCACTGACCTTTGTGTTTCTTGCAGGTATCATAGCGAGACTTGAACCTTTCTTGTGTGTGGCCTCTGCATCAGTGCTATACAAATAAGCCCATTGAAAATAAATATCTCACAATTATTTTTTTCTTTTTTTTTTCTAAGTTAGAAGCAATTTTTAAAACTGTACCAAACACAGGCTAAACAAACATTAGGAATGTTTGTAACAGCAATAGGAAATTTTTCCCATAAATAAAAATTCCTGAGAAGTCAAAAGACTTAGCATTCAGCTGGTCTTCACTGGATATAGAAAAAATGAAGTAGCTAAGGCTGCCTTTACTCATGCTCAATGATACTTTGATCCAAAAATACTACCAAATCAGAAAGAAACTCTGCAGAGGATAATTACAATGTGTTTTCAGCTAACAGCTTTAGTTAAAATGACCATTTTCTTGCTACTGCTTTGATTTTATTTAAAAATGTATTTCCTTTCTTAGGTGGGTTTTAGTTCCGGTCCAGGAGGATGTTTTAGTTTTGTCTCCTTAAGGCCGACTGAGTGTGAAAGTTCCGCTAATGAAGCTTCTGAACGGAACTCTTTTGGCTTTCGGTGCTCACGTGCAACTGGAGGATACGTGGGTGCCTGTGTGTGTCTGTAGCCCAGCTGGTTCTGAGGGAATGAGAAGGCCCCTGCTGAGTTCTTGATGGAGCTGCCTTAGAGTCTAAATGTACACATGCGATCTAGATATCAGAAAACCCTAACATCATAAATTTAAAAAGTTACAAAAAAACCCCAGAACACCAAAACCCCGGCAGTAGAACTCAGTGAATTAAGGTTCGTTTGTATTTTTGTATTTATGTACAGGAAAAAAAATCAAACAGACAAATGATGGAGATAATTAAAATCACTGGCCGCTTATACAAGCAAACAGTGGTACACATCAACGTTTACACTGAAGTTTTTGTGAGTTGGTGAAAGTAATCAGTAGAGGCTCAATGTTAACAGAAGCGGTTATTTCCCTCTTTAACTCATCACCCACCGAGAAGAACTGCAAACCCAGCTACAATTGCCTGGCAGTCCAGCGGAGCTTTTCTCTGATGCTTTGCTCCAGTCACCTGCCAGTTCTCAGTTTCAAATGTTTGCACACAGAGTATAATATTATAATTTGTTTTAGGATTTGCAAGTACTCTGAAGATGCCCTGTCACATTACTAATCCATTTCTGAAATGGAATGCTTTTGCCTGTAGAAATTTTCCAGTTCTGTCATATAAATTCACTGTATTCACAGAGATAAATATAAAATCTCAATAGACAGGCAACAAAACCGTATTCACGACAGGATTCTTTTTTTAACAACTGCCTGAGACTAGTGTCTTGTCTGGAGGGTTTTAGTTAGGAATTGTTGCAAGTTCCTATAATACCAGCAATAAAATGTTTTCACTTCTTCTCCATTCATGTTGTTATCTTCCTATTGAAGAAGTAGCCTACACTTAAAATATGTAAGACTTTTTTTCTTTTTCGAAATGATGCAGTCATTTCAGGCCCTTTGAAAACAGTTACCACACCGGTCAACTCTTGTTTGCTGTTAGGTAGGAAAAGGAAGTCTTTTAGAACATTATAAATCTTTCCAGTGATGGAACAATTTTTCAAAAGTGATGAACCATCACAATAGCTTTATACTTGCTGGGAATGTGGAAGAGTTATTATTAGGCTGTACACTAGGATGTAATTTTTGTTGGTTTGGACATCTGAAATCTTTATACTCCACTGAGATAACTGGGGAGAAGTGCTAATTTTAATAGGCTTTTTTTCTGAAAAGATGGAAAAAAGAAACTGAAGTGGCAGTTTACTGTGAGTATTTTGTGTTTTATTATAGGTGGATCGTTTCATACTCTTGTACTTCAGGTTGTAGAACTGTTGACTTTTGCTCCCCAAAGAGTTTCCTCCTTTAAATTTAGCGAGGAGGGATGATCCGGTGGTTCAGATTATCGAGCTGATTTCTGGGAGCTCTGCAGTTCCTCACTTGTCTGTAAACTTCCTGGACAATCGCAGATGAGTTACTTCACCCGAGATACTTAGCAGGCAGATTGTGTTCTCACACCCTTGCATGTTGTGTGCATTTACACTGCATGGTCTCTGGAGCTCGGATGGGCCGGTGTCACGCAGCATATCTGGTGTTGGGGTCTTTTTGGTGATACCACAGATCACACAGTTTAGTCAAGTCCAGAAGCGCAAGATTTAGGCACTTGACCATTTAATCTACCACTTGCCCTCGCTCGGAGCGGGTACGGCAGTGGTTTAATTTCTCACAGCACTGGCACAAACAGCTCTGTGATGGAAGGTAACTTGTAAATTTAAGAGTTTTATAGATGTTCCACTGTATTAGTGCACGTAACAATACAGTACGCTTACACCCATTAAATGAATCTTTTGTTTCCCCTTTTTGGCAGTTTGTACAAGCAATATTTAATGCTAACAGTTTGTATTAGCAGAGCCCTGAGGATGACGTGATCCACGCAGCTCATTCTTTCTCACTCCATTTTAAGCCGTTCAGAAGTGCAATGTTTCCTGAAGGTCTGCTTTTGGTTTCCCTATATTCCATCCACAGGGGAAATCCTGGGATAGTAGATTATTGTTGTCTGTACTTTTACATTATATCTCTTTCTATTTTCAATACTACATTATGAACAGTATGCTTACTGTATGGGTTCCCTTGTTAAGAAACATTACAATTTCTGTTGTTTCTTCTAGGTAGAGAACAGACCCAAATATTATGGAAGAGAGTAAGTAACATGCATCTCTGAAAGCGGTTTATCCAGACACGTTGGTTGATAATAGTTACAGAAAAGGTTGCAAGTGCTTGCTCTGGGCCTTTGTTTCTTTCTGTGTGGCTTGCTCACCATCAGATTATTATCACAGCGTCATCGCTTTCATCTGCCTAAAGTTACAGCTGTGTTTTCTGGTGGATATGGATATCACTGAGCACTTTCAAGGGGTTGTCTCTTTCTACCCCCACCTTCAGTTGGCTTTTACAAAAGATGTTTGTGTGCAGGAAAAAAAAAGATATCACAAATGCAATATAAGTGTACAGTATATGTGTGCCTTCTATTTCAGACCACTAAGGCAAAGATGGTTAGGTTTAGTGTGGGGAAACAAAGCAGATCTTACTTGTGTTTCTTTTGGAAAAAGATATGTAGTAGTGCTAGGTTATTACACCAGTAACTACTGAGATTATATGCAGTCCCCAAGATTTTAGCAAATAGCCATAATATCCCTGAATGCTGCAAAATGTTGGATCGCGTGCCACTGGCACAAAAGATGTGAAGCCATCAGGAGAAAATGGATTTATTTCTACATATTAAATTGATTGATGCAGATTTAAAAAGCAATAAACTTGTTTCATAGATTTTGTTTCATAGCAGCTTTTCTAAACCATTTAAAGTGACTTCAAATGTGGGCAGAAAGGGAGATGAATTTAAGCTGTAGGTTCCTGCAAATCTGTGATTTTTATATTTGTTTCTTTTTTAATTACTGTGGTTGGTAGTTTTTAAAAGAAGAGGAAAAGGTGATTTAAAAGTGAAAAGACCCGTGTTTCAAGAAGTCTTTGTTCCTTAGATTCCATGGGATGATCTCAAGGGAGGAAGCTGACCAATTATTAAGTGTTGCAGAGGGAAGCTATCTCATTCGTGAAAGCCAACGGCAACCTGGAACCTACACTTTGGCATTAAGGTTGGTAATTAATATTTCATTTTAAAATTTATAAAATATTCAAAAGATTGTACTGTGTTGTTGACCTTAGTGCTTAAACTTCCTTGTGATGGTTTTAATTTTTTTAAAAATTATGGTCTGCATTTAATGAACTGGTACTTTTTTACTGTAGTTACAGATTTGGTATCTTTAACCTTCCCTAACCCCTTCTGAAGTGCTAACATTCCTTATTCTTTGCACCACCAGGATAACAGCAATTGTATTTTTGCTGGTGGTGCTTCGTTTTGCTGTTCTCCCACTATGTTCCAGACATGACCCCATGTAGACACTGGGAGAGCAGGCAGTCAAGAAATAAAAGGCATCTTACTAGTTCACGTGACTACTGTGTGGGTTACTAGCTAGCTAGCTAGCTGTTGCTGAAGAGCAATTAATTCTCTCTAGTCCCTCTGTGGAATGGCCAGTAAATCACGAGGTTTTTTTATCTGAACACCTGTTAGCTAACAATGTTTGCAGATCTGTTTCCTCACCTTGCAGAAGTCGTAGCTAGTGGATCAGATATAAATAAAAAACTGAAATAAAAATAACTATTTAAACTATATATAACTAATAAAAAGTTTTAAATAGTTCAATTGCTCTTAAGGTAATGGAGGTTATTTTGGCCTGGGCTGTACACCTAAGTACTGAGATGGGAGATGGTGATTATTAGCACTGTTTTAAATCTAAGTGGAATAGAAAAACATTGAAGGAGAAGATGCTGTTACTGAAAGTTTTATATGGGTAAAACAAGATTACGATTATATATAATTATTTATACGATTATATATACGATTATGAAATAATAGGTTGTGATGAATTAGTTTTCTTTCTCGGGGGTGGGGGGGAAGGTATATTTTACTGAGATACTTGTTTCTCTAGTAATAAGATTCCAAATAGAAACGTTATTGACATTTACACTGGTTTGCATTAAGAGAGTAAATAAATTGGTGTTGCTTATTAGGGTCTAATATTCCATTTCATCTACTTCTGCTCTTGCAATAGTCATTTAAAGCTAAAAAGAAAACAGTTGTTGTAACACCTACTCAGAACTCCTGCCCCTTGCTTTGGATGGTGCAGAAGGCACAGGGCTGTGAACAATGAAGCTGCTGAACATCTTGCAGGATGTGTTGATACAGCGTGTTTGACAAATGCTCCTCCAGTCCAGCAAGTCAAAAAATGGGTCTTTTCTAGGTTTAATGGTTTCTCTTTCAAACTGGAAAACCTCTCTGAAAGCAATAAAATCTGTTTTTATACCCGATAAAAAAGAGAATGGATAGCTGTTGGTGATCAATTTGGGAGTCAGTCTCAAATGACAGCAAAGCTGTTATCATTGATTTATTTTGAGGAAATTCAGCATTAGCAAAACACCTCAGAATCTGAAACTGCAGCATGTTGCAGCCATTTCGTTATGTTTAAGCGCTTGTGTGGCTGACTTGTGTATTAAGGGCAGTGATCTCCCTGGCTGCTTTCCATCCCACAGCAAGTGATGCTGTGTTGTCTTGCTGTTGGCCTTTGAAGTATACGAATGAGGGTCTTTGCTCTCATACCTTAGATGAAAGTTCTCTGTGAACTGAGCACTGTGTCTTCCACACGTGGGAATTTTACCACTAGGATTTCTTTTTCTCTCTACTAGAAGTATAACAGGAATCTGCATTTCCATTGACTGGAGGCAGAGTTTTGCTCAGTTTCCATTTTTCCTCTCCTTGCAATTATATATGCAGAATGTACCCATTAGCCAATATTCCCACTGAGCGTGTTGCTGACATTGTAGCGTCTTTTAAAGACCAGGCAATTTCTGCGGTTGGTCTGCTCATCATGACTCTGAGAAATTTGCTGTGATTGCCATGATGAGTTTATGTAATTTTACTGTAATTTACAGCATTTTTGAGACCAGCATTTCCGTTTGTGTCGCTACACTGCCCGACAGCAAACGCAACTCTGTCTGTACCTTAGTTAATGCCAGTAGGCATTTCAGAATGTCATCTCCATGGCCAGAAATGGAGCTTGTCAGTAGGGTGGTATGTATGGGCAAAACCTTTCCAAGTTTGATGGAAGACTTTTGATTGACTTCAGGGTCTCCAGTTTCACCCTTACTTTGCTAGCTGTGTGAATCAATGTGATCTTTTCATAGTGGGCTTAAATGCCACTCCGTCATTCAAGCAGTCATGTTACTTTTAAGATCGCTTCTGTATGATTTTTGCCTTTCCTTATTTGCCTTTGTTTTACCCCTTATAAGCTGTGGGAGGAACACCAAACAGGTTTCACAGCATTTTACAAAGTTAACCCAGCAATGCTGAAGAGGTGCTCTAATCCTGCAATAAATAGAATAGTGACTATACGTAAAATGGAATATTCATGTTTTCTGATTGTTTTTCAGGGATGCTTTGGAAAATGAATGGAAAATATTGAGTAAAATTTAGATGCTTGATGGTACCCATTGTCTCTTGACTTAAATACTTGGTTCCCTCTGTATTTCTGTGTATCTACTTAACCTGTCTCTCACTGTGTATACTTGTTGCTTGACTTGTCTGTCTTTGACAGTCTGTCAGTTGTGATTAGGACAACTTGGAAACAACCTATGAAGTGTGATTGCATCATAAAATCCCAATTCATTGAGACCTAAGTGTCTTGTGGAAACATTGGGTAGGATCAGCTGCTGTTGAGAGTGAGACAGGGCTGTTTCCTGGCTTGTAGTTGCCATTTTTTTTGCTGGCGGGCAGGCAGTTCAGTAACACAGGCGGCTCAGCACACCCAGCTCTGGCAGATGTCTTCTTCCTGCGTTTGTGTCACTGTGCCTGGGAACCCTGAAAAACCCCGCGCACCCAGTCATGAAGAGCAGTTTAGTGAAACAGGATCCTAACCCCTTCTGTGGCAAGGTACGATGTCTCTGTAATGAAATCTTTCCAGTCTTATTTCTGCAATGGAAAAAACAAGATTTTTGTGCTTTGTCCTGAGGAACCAAACCAGCCGGCTCCTCAAATCATCAAGGAATAATTTGAATGCTACCTTTGATTCCACCAGCTATTGCGGCTGATGTCTAAAATCTCCATGGTATGTTCATACCAGCCATTAGTGAAGTTGTTTTGAACTTAGTTCCAATTGTAGTTCTGTTTTTTCTAATATTTTGGTTTAGTGTTACTAAATTAAGTAAAGGCTCTGCATCCTCGGAATTCAAAAAGGAAGATATCCTGCCATTTGTTGTTTGGTTTATTTATTTTATATTACAGTTTATTTAATCAACTTCAACATCTGTTATTTGCTGTATAGGTAAAGTTTTAGGCATAGTTAAATTGGGAGTTAGAAAAAACGCTAAAAAAACTTTTGGCTACAAAGCAAGCTAGGTATTAGAGGGATAAAGGTAGAACTCAGAATCCTTACTATGACTGCCCAAACGTTGTATTTGTGAATCATCCTCTATGCTGCAAATCTCATTGAGATTAATGAACCTGAGCTCAACTTTGTAAAGTGAGTATTTATCTTCTTCTGGTATTATTAAAAGAAGATCACCTCACAGAGGGCTATGTTATAGGAACTTTGTAAAGTGAGTATTTGTCTTCTTCTGGAATTATTAAAGAAGATCACCTCACAGAGGGCTATATTATAAGGGAAAAAAAATGGCGTTCTCTCTTGTTCTGTCTCTGTCCTCATTGCTCATTCCGATCTAGACTGTACGTATAATGGGCATCTCCCAGAGATGCTCGGGTTGTCTTTGCTCTGCACTGAAGATTTCCATTTGTTAAAAAAAACTTGATCTTTCCAGAAGATAAAGAATAAACTAGTAATACCACAAATCATAACTCCTTTGTAGGCAGACAGAATCTACAGTTATAAAAACATATTTTTGTGAAATCTGGAACAGATTGGACAATCACACCAAGCAACAGCCCTCAGCAACAGCCAAAATGTACAGAATGCAAATGCTGTTGGTGCATGAAGGTTCTGTTATGGACCATTCTACTCCTAACACAGCTCTTCTGCATCTCACTTCTTTTTAAGTTACTCTAAGGGATGCCCTAAGTCATCATAAAATGGGCAGATCTGGGTAATTGTTTGCAAAGAGCTTCTCCCTGGTTATCTGTCTCTGTTAATGTATTAGCACGTTCTCCGACTATGAATGCACTGGGTCAAATAAAAGGACCAGTTCGTAGTCCATTCTGGTATCCACTCTTTAGTAGCCATTAATAGTAGAAATTGAAAGAAAAGCGTAAGAGCAAGATGAACATGTAGTAGTTGTTCCATGGTGTGTTCTCCCAGCCTCTGCAAGTTCAGGGACTTCTGAGCAGGATTGTTATCTTTGCTACTTTTTCAGGCTTTTGATGGAGAGATTTTTGATGTTTGTCTAGTGGCTTTCTGAGCATATTTTTGAACCCTCGTAGACTTTACTGTCTCCAATTGTAGCATGAGTTCCATGCCCTAACTAGGTTTTATGGGAAGCAGCATCCCTTTTTTGAAGATGCCAATTTTATTGGATGCTCCCTAGATTTTGTATTATAAAAAACAACAAACAGTTGATCTCCACTTAACCTTTTCCATGCCACTCATGTCACCCTTGCTGTTCTCCTTACAGGTTGACGTGTCCTAGGCTATGCATTCAGGTTTTGTAGTGAAGCTGTTCCATACCTTTCATTGTCTCTATCATCTTTCTCTGTGCCTTTCTCTTTCTCTGTGACAGTCTTTTGGAGACGAGGGGACGAGGACTGCACATCCTGTTCAAGATGAAGTGGGCCATGGAGTTTTCTTTCTTTGTTCTGTAAACCCTTCTAAATGAATTTTTGACCACTGTGGAGCATTAGGCTCCGATGCTTTTATAGAGCTAGCTTTAGTAGGTCTAAAGATCTTGTTCGTGAGCTGTGATAGCTACAGACGTAGCCTGGCACCTATTTAATGATCAAATATAGGACAGGGCAAATAGTATCTTTTGCAGGCTTAACCGAGGCAGTCAAATATTCTTAGTGCAATACTGTGGAATAGTTAACTGGGTTCAAAGTGAAGATTTTGAATATTTCTTCTTCTTTAATAAGGTAGAAAAAGTGATTCTTACCCAAAAAAACTTTTCAGTTATTAAGGTTGCCGGTGAGTTACAGTAAAATCTGCTTTCCACTTATATAAGAAGCTGTATTTTGATCATCTTCTGATGAGCTATTTTTGCCTACTTTCACCCATTATTGTGCAATTAATTTGCATCATGACTTTTTAAGACCAACTACCTTTTAAATCTAAATTTGCAACAAGAGCGGTTTTGTTTTCAGGAAACAAATTTCTCAGAATTTGTAACAGAGGTAGAAGTATGTTTTTAGGGAAAAAGAAAATGATAATTTAAATGGTTTATTAAGTGTGTGAGTTTGGCTAAATATTCAGAGCCGTCCTTCAAATAAAATTGCTGTTCAGAGCCTAAGAAAGCCTGGGAAATTGTATCAGTTCAGACATTGGATAAAAGAGAATGAAGCACGAACACAAATGAGAGCAGCAAATCAGCACCCTACTACTATATTTAATGCCTGTACTTAATCATGGATGTGGTTTCTCAAAGCTTATTTAAAAAAAAAAGAACAGTAGTATTCACCAATGTTTACTAATTAATTAATCAGAGGATGCCACTGAGATTTTTTTGCAACCCTAAGGAATGAAAAAAATTACAAGAGAAAATTATTGTAGGTATGTATGTATGTCCATACATATCAGCCAGTCTCTGTGACAATAAAAATACATAAAATACATTGTAATGTTAATTAGATGTTCCAAACAGATGACAAGAACTGAAAATTCCTAATTAATTCCTGGAGGTATTAGATCTGCTTTATAAATTTGGCGAAAGACTAGTACAGGCCTTAATTCTAGGACCTACAGCAAATGACAGTAACAATAAGACATGGTTCGCAATGTAGCCTTTTGTGGTTGAGAGCTTGTTTAATAATTAGGATGAGGATAAAGAGGAAATGGGTAGAGATTGTACTAGTGGTAGGCGTTGAAGTGTGATGGTACTGCATGTTCTTTTGAGCAGATATCTGCTTTAGCACGTTTAGTTGGTTACCATGGTTTCCCTTCCTGCAAATTCTATTGTTGTGATACTGAGAATGAATTGAAATAAGGCTCTGCAGCATGATTAAAAAAAAAAAAAAGTAATAATGTTAGCCGTGACTATGAGTCATGTTTTCTTTATGTTTGGGGGTTAGGGCACATTCAAGATTATATGGCATTGGGAGAGAATTCTTGAGTCAAAATAAATGTCAAATATTAGTAATCCTTCATGTTTTTGACCAACTGCATGTATTGTGCAAGGAATTGATACATATGTTCCCTCTCCCTAAATTATGAAATTGCGTTAAGAAACTAGCCACTGATATTTTAAAAGGAGACATAATTGGCAGGCTATTAAAACATAATGCTGCAAATGAACCTTTTTAATTTCAGAGGCCAATTGCTTTGGTAGCCGAATGATGTTCATTTTCAGTGGGTTCTTTTGGGACACGTGTAGTGCTCTTCCAGAACATGCGTTGATTGCCCTGGGATTACTTACACGTGTCAAATTCAACATTTGCAAAAGACTTCTCGAATTCGGAGGTTAAAACTGTGCATCTGCATTCTGCTGGAAAGCCTAGTTGGACAGGCTGGGACATGGGAGAGGAACTGGGGAAAGAAGAATTGCTTGAAACAACTTTCTATGTGGTAATAGCTGAATTATGGGTGTTTTTTTAATTATGACTGTAGTAAAATTTGGTCATACTTTATCCTGAATCTGCAGCTGATCTGTAAGCAGTCAGAGGGAGCCCAGCAAAACAGGAGCTGACTGCATTTCTTCACTTCACCTTGGTAACGGTATCGTGACATCATGTTAGTTGGTAGGCAAAAATTATAAAGACCATTTTAAAGACTAAACGTTGCATATCTCTCCACCTGTGTGGTTTTTACCTGATTTACAACTCTATGCCAGGCACTCATTGGCAGTAGCAAGGGCTGAGTTCAGTTCTGAGAAGCCTTTCTAAAATATTTACACAATATTCCTTGGTCACCAGCTGAGAAACCTGGGAAACTCCATATATGCCTGTGTGTACAGACACGCGCACATGCACCACCTTTAAAGCTTAGCTGGGTTAAATACAATTGCTCCAAAATGTGGTCAAACATACCTGTGGGATAAATATGTTTCAGCCTGACCCATTTTGATCAGTTTTCTTTATTCTGCATGAAATGGCAAAAGAGTTCTCCTTCCTCTGCGGCCAGCCGAGGAGGCACTTGGGGACGGACTCTTCCTTCTCCCACAGGCTCAGCCTGTCACACTTCCATAGGCGCAGAATTCAGGCGAGTTTCAAAAATTGGCCACTCAGGTATCTGCGGCTTATTTTAGATGAAAGAAACAGTTCATGCTTAAAGCTATTTTAATAAGCTAACACAACAGGTATGCCAGCTAATATGCTGGGCCTTTTTTTTTTTTTCTCCTTGTGAAGAGCCAAATATTTCTTTTATGAAGGCTTACATTCTGCTGAAACTAAAGCTGTCATCTTGTTGGCTGGGTACATCACACGAGCTAGTGCTAGCCCCAGGGGAAAGTGTGCTGATAAATTTTGGAGCTCGCTTTTCAGCTCCAAAGTAAAACAATTGGACCTCTATTTAAATGATCTTCCACGTAAAAGAAGTTTCTTTTCCTACATAAAATTTCATACTAAATAATACACTCTGTTACTTTGTCAATAACGTGGAAGGTTCAGCTACCAGTAAACGGCATAGGTGTCCTGCATGTCATCTGCCTTACGTAAGTGCACCTGGGCAGTGCTGAGATGGCTTCGCTTAAGTATTTAGAATAATAATAAATAGCTACTAACCTTAATGAGTAATTAACTGGCTACCTAGGTCCTCCCACAGACTAGAATGCTTTTTTCCTTATGGTTCACGTCTTCTCGCTGTGTTCCTGTTCTCCTTCCCTCCTCTTCCCATCTGTTGTTGTTGTCAGCTCTGTTTTCTTTTGGCTGGGGTGTCTAATTTATCTTTGGCAATTCAGTTTGCTGCAGTCTTTCTCCTGCTCGTGTTAAGTTCAACACTTCTCAGAGGAATATTCTCTGCTTTGGTGGTGGTGTGAACTTTTTGGTAACTTGTCCAAGAGCTGTCTGTGCTCAGTGCATATAGCTCATGTTCATTTTATGCCGCATCCTTCACCTCTGACTGTAGCTCCTGCTGCGCCACAAAGGTCTACTGTCATCTGGTGCACAGTGGAGCCATTCGGCTCGTGAGGCACTGTGGTGGAGCTCAGAAGATCTGGGCTCACTTCTTGGCTTCACATATGACTCGGCTCGAGGCTTTTAAGTTTTCTGTGCCTCATTTCTCCATTAGAGAGGATATTTTCTTTCCCATGTTATCTCACATACTGGTTCAGTACAAAAGTCTAGGATCTCTTAAAAATGACCCAGACAAACTGCAAGTTGCAGCCCATCTCTCAGACTAGCCCCAGTCACAGCTCCTGAGCAGGAATTTGTGTTGTAGGGTGCTATTTTTATGGTGTATAATGTCAGCCTGGGTTGAAGCTTTTAGGTATTGTTGGAGTTGAAGTAGTAAAAAGTCAAATTGTAATGGAATCAGTCGATAATTAAACTGTGTATAAGGTACATAGCATACATTGCGCTCTCCTCTTCTCCCCTATCAAAAGGATACATATCTTTTGTGTCCTCTGCAGTTTCAACTGGAATGCCTTTTTGCTCTATTGCTTTCAGCAAATGCTAGTTAGAAATGTATCTTAAAGTTGGTCCTCTTGGTTGGCCTCTTCTTTTGTATGCTTTTGAAATATGCATTTATAAATTTTTGTGTTTGGAGAAACAACTTTTTTCCTGTACTTCATCAATAAGCAAAAGGTCCTTCAGCTGTAGATACTTTGGATGCTTTATAAATATGTTTTCAAAATAATACCCAATAGCCTCATACTGTTGTTTAATCTCATAATTGTTTTCAACAAAACATTTATGAATTATTCAAACGCTAGAACAACTGACAGCAATAGATGTTTTCTGTCCCAGTTTTCCTCTTCCTTCTCTCTCTTTTATAGTTGTTGTAGCTCAGCTGAGTTAGGTATAGCTCCTTCTGATTTGATGGCTGCTAGGAAGCAAGAGTCAAGCTAATATTTTTTTTTTTCTTTTATAACTTGAGATGAGTAAATGAACTCTAACAGTTTAAGTAATAAACTGGTATCTGTCCTGTGTACTGCTTCACTTGCACGAAGGAAGAAACTGTATTCCAGAAAACCAGAATATAATAATAGAAAAGTTATTGATCTTTATCGATCAGCTGTTAGTAGCCCCAAAAATTCTAACAGTGCATGTTGCATATTTCATTTTGCATTATTATGCTTGTTTGTTGTTAAGGAATGCAGCTTTGAGGAAAAAGTGTTTTAGAGAGCAGGATGAGTATGTTTGCAAATCTCACTGCGAAAAAGCAGTGAGTGATTACTAGAAGATCAGAGGTAGAATACATTGAGAAAACAACTTAAGTAGCAAATTGTGTAATAGCTTTAAGTAAGTTAAGTAAACTTGCATTGTAAGGTTAGGATTAACAGTGGCTTAAGGCAAATCAGATTTGCCAAAATCTCTCTGGAAGAGAAATCTTGCTGTAGTTATTTTTAATCTAAGGCAATTTTTTAATTTTTTTTTTTTAAATAGAAATTTAGAGACCTTGAACGACAACCTGGAGAGTGTACATCAAAAGACAAAACAAAAACAGGAACAACAAACAATGTTTCTCCACTCTGCTCTCCAAAACCCATTTTTGCACTTGCGAAGCTATTTTATGATAAGGATATTTCTTTGGGTTTTCACTTGATGTCTACCTCTCGGGTTTGCTTGATATACTGAATTGAAATATGCATATTGTCTGAGTAAGATAAATTAAGACCAAGTTGCTTTTAGAGTGAGAAAACCTATAGAAGCAAAAAAGAAATGTGACAGTCGTGAGTAACTTAAACCCTTGTAGGAAAAGCTGCTCTAAGTGAAACAAAAATGACCATGTTTGAGCATGATGCTATGGCAGTTCTCTCTCCGTAGTATGTGATTGCAGTGGAATTTCCATTACAGATCTGATGTTGTCCTACTTCTAAATTTACCCGAAAAACAATAACATGAATATTGTTACATATAAGCAGAGTAAAATGTGCACACACATTTTGAAGTTTGCTGAGCAGACCCTGGTAAGCGTTGATACCTTTGCTTAGAAGAATTAAACCAGAGTTCTGCTTTGAAGTAATACGAAATCTCTCAGTAGCATGAAGTCACACTGTAAAATTAACTCTTGGAGAACACTTCTTCAAAATTTTTGGTAAAGAAACATAACTATTTGCTTGATACGAAAATAGGAAAGCTACTAACATTCCTGCTAATAACATTGCCAGAAGGCATGTTGACATAGGTTTCCAAATACTGCTTTCATTTAAAGAGAAGATACCAGGCTTTTACTGCTTTCCCATGTGTGTATAGACTTCAAATGTGTCTTAATGAGTAACCACTGTGAGCCTTTTCCCAGGAGGCACGGAGGTTTCACTGGGTAGAAAAAGCAGTACAACGTTGCCCAAAACATTGTTAATTGATGCTGATTCAATCATCAAATCAATTCTATATTTTTATATATATAAAAAAAATATATAAAAAGTTCAAATGGAATAGGGCACACTAAGCACAGCACTAAGAAGAGGTAATACATCTGTACCAGAGCTTCTCAGAACCAAACAGATTATTTTCAAATGATCTATCACTGATCAAGAACATTAAGAGTGATCTTAAGCATTAAGTGATCCTACTGCATTTTAATAGCATACATGGTCCTCGATCAGCTGACATTTGTTCAGAGTATAAGATGGTGAAAATCAGCTGTTAAAAGTAAAGACATTGAGACAAAATAAGACTTTTCTTATTATTTTGTTAGATTTATTTGTGAAACACACCATTACAGGTACCAAGGGCTGATAACACTTTCAGTCTTCCTTGTTTCCAGCAGCTGTTACCTACTGCCGATGCCCCAGAGCAGTTGTCTCTCACTCACTTGTGTTGTCCCTGGCAGTCCCCATGATCCCCAGGAAAGTGACGTTGCTCTGGTCCTCGCTGCCTGCTGTTTGCACAATACAGTTTTCCTCTTGGACAAGGAAGTCTGGGCAGTGATGCAGGTAAAGAGTCTTCAGTCTCAATTGAGACAGACTGCTGGAGGCTCTTCTGAAGGATACAGCACCAGCTCTGGGTTTTTTTTTTTTCTTGATTCCGATTAGACAGAAGTGAGTTGAAGGCTGCATTTGCATGGGGTCAACGCGTTCCAGTTCCAGCTCTGGGATTGGTTTTCTGTTCTGAAGGATGCCACGCTTTGTCCATGCTAAACTAAACTATCATGCATTCCGCCAGTGCAATGGGTCTCATCAGGTTTTAGGGATAGCTTTATACCTAAGTAATGTTCATTCAGCAATACTCAGGCAGGCGGCCAGTGCTGTCCTTCCAAATGGCACCGGAAAACTCTCTGTAGTGACTGTACTCTGCCACCTTTCTCAGCCATGTCAGGCAATGAGGATTTTTTGTCTCCGCTTGGATAAAATGCACCTTTACTTTCAATCCCTAATGCATTTGATTTCATTTACACGTATTGTGTTGCTGTAGACTACTGCTGAGGTTTTGGAGATGATGCTGTTTGTCAGGCAGGTTCTCTGGGAAGATGGTAAGTTCCACAATTCCCAGGCTGTCCCAAGAAATGTTGTTGGCAATAAATAAATAAATAAAAACCAACAACCCAAAAGTAGTTGCTCTCAGGAGTTGGAGACCTTCAGGGATAACTGTGTACAAGAGGTTCTGGCTGCATGCGAGACTTGTGTTTCTTTGACAAGGAAACGTGCCAAAAGAGGATCTGTGGGATTATTTGTTTTCTTTCACATGAACACAGCATGATTAGGAGATAGTCCTGATTGCAAGATTGCTTATGCTTCTGTGGCTTTTTATGGAGTGTCAAGCCTCTAGTCTGAAGTGCTGGTTGAGAGTTTTCAGAAGTTAGAGCTGAAATTCTGGCACGTAATTTTAAGTGAGACTTCTACCTTCTGGCCGCAAAGCATGTTAAGACACTTTTTCTCCAAGGGAAAATTAAGTCCATGTGACCTTCAGGCACATGTGTAGAACTTTGGATTTCCCAGCTCAGTGTATGAAGATGCTTGAAACTAGTAAGGACACAAGTAGCCCTGAGGGGCGTTCACTTTGTGGTCTGGTTGCAGCTACACATTTTAAATAATGCCTTTGTCTGGATACTCTTCTCATCATGAAACAGCCTGTGAAAGAGGTGAATAGCTACTGTACGATTGTGTATGTGGACTGTTAAATCCATCTTCTGAGATGGTAAGAAAGTGCGGATGGGCTCTCGGTTGTTCACCAGTTCTTTTTGTTTCACCAGTGAATGCTGCATACAGAGTAGGTGGCTGCCTCTGAAGCCCGTCTCTCTCATGCTATGATACCTAATTCAGCTCCTCGGTCCTTTATTACTAGCCACATTTGCTCTACTATTTAATCCATTTTCCCACGTTGTTATCTGCTCTGCCCCACTGGCAACCAAAGGGACTAGACAGAGTGATTGCTTTTCAGACAACTTGGAATAAAAAAAGTCTTTTTTCTGTAGTCCTGCTGCTTGCAAACAAATGCACAATGGACACAATGAGACTGTTTGACATGTCAGAGGTCTATTTCTTTTTCTTGGAAAAACATCTAATGTTCCCCCTGTTTAAACCAAAAGAGAACATACATTATCTGTGTCCTGCTTTCTATTTCTTAAACAAAAAGCAGCTGGTACTAGCGCTCGCCTTTAGGAAGAGACCATCAGGAAGTTGCAATATCAAATCTTGGCTCTACTTAGTTGCCACGGTGATGTATAATTAACCAGGCTGCAGTAATGTTATAGAAAGTAAACATAGGGAAATATTCTTGCTAATGGAAAAGTTTAAACCATAGTTTTAAGTAAGACTGAAGGGACTGAAGGTTACATTTTAATTTATCATTTGCAATTGGACGTGTATGTTTGCATTTATATTGTGATTTTATGAAAATGGTATCATTGTGGGGTCAGGAAGAAATTTAAATGAGTTTGAAAGAAATAAAACAGGATTCTGAGACACGTTCTTGGCGGTGCAGTCTTTGTAAGAGATTGGCATTTCATTGGTTTGTGGGGATTTGGGGTGGGGTTTTTTCCTCTTTGTTGCCAATAGGATTCTATTTGAAAAACAACACATTTCCCCACAACATATCCGATAAGAAATTAATAGAGAGAGAAAAGTTTGATTTGGAACAAATAGAAAATCAGATAAAGGCAAACCATTTAATGTTGACCTCGTGCAGCTGAGAAGCAAGCACCTTTTCCAAGTTGTTGTGACGCTGATGCAGAGTAATTTGTTTGTCTAAATACCTTTCTTTAAGTGGTAATTGTTAAATTATCGTAATGTATTTTAAACCGAGAAAGCTGAATGTACCTTTGGATGGCCACGCATGCCAAAAGTAATCAATGTGCAGTTCCTCACATCCATACAGGAGGAAGTTTCCGTCTGTTAGTGAGGTTTATGAGAGAGACGAGTTTGGGTGTGGAGGGCTGTTAAAGAATTAAAACTGCGGAACGTTGTCTATGAGATACTCATATGCTGAAATGTGGGTCAGGAGCCGCGGGATAAAGATTATGTACTTTTGGGAATCCTATGCCTTGTAGCATCTCTCAAAGACACATTTTACGGGCAGCAGCCTGAACAGCTGTACGGTGTAGGGGCTGCTCAGTACGACACAGCTGGGGTAGAACCATGCACCTACTGACCCTGATGGGAAGAGGAGTAATCTTTTGAGAACTTTTATTTGTTCTCTGCATTTGGCCGTCTTGTTCTTCAGAACTTTGTTTTAGACTCTGAAGGATGTTACTAGAATCGAGACACCATGTGTACTTAGTAATAGGCCCTGAGAAGCTTTTCTGTGCCTTATCTTCTCTTGATAAGATTAGTGTAATACTTTCTCTTCTAGAAAGCTAAGAGCAACAAGTGACCTCCAGCTTGTTTAAAACTCTGCTATAAGTAGTGTCAGAGCATATGTTACTGCAGCAGTTCACCTGCTACGTCTCCTAATAAAAATAATTCTATTGCATACTGTCATTTAAGGCCTGTTATTCTTCACCTTCCAACTTGTTCTGTCCTCCTGTCAAATTTGAACATGGCAGCGCTTGTATGTACTCCACGTGCGTTATCCCACTGACTCGAGCGGGAGACAGTGAAGGTTGCTCACTTTGGCGCTGCAAAGTGCTGAGCACTCTTGGCCGGCGTTGACTTCTCTGATGGTGGAGGGGGATACGCGAGGAGCACATCTCATGGTCAAAGCTTGTTCACCATGTACGATGCTGAGTAGACAGATGCTTTGAAGAATGAGCCTGAGCATGTTCCTACCCCTTCTGCTGTAACTTGGGATATTATCTTTCTACTTCCTGAGAGACTTTTATTGACTCGGAATTGCATCCTGTGATGAAATTAGCATTGGGTAAAAATGTATTTTTTCTGTCATTTTGTGATTTCTTGCTTTTGAGTTTAATTCAGTGAACTTTTAGTTTGCATGGCATAAAAATGCGCATAGAAGTACCAATTCCTTTCCAGTCAAATGCCCAGGTAGTTCCTACGCATTGTGTCCTCTTTTCTTACTGAGCAGGATGCAGATTCCTGAGGGCCCCCTCACATTTGAGCGTTGTGTAAAAATAGCAGCTCCTGAAGTTACAGTCACTGTCAGGTTATTGATAGGGGGATGGGAAGGTTTGGCATTTTGATTCAGAACACAAGAAAAAAAAAACACATCAAAGAACAAGTGGTCTTGCCCATATTTGCAAGAAGAGTGCAATATTTCACCCGAGGCAAGGTCTAAAATTATGCTTTCCCCTGTTTGGCAAGGCCCCATTGAAAAGGAGCCACTTCAGCAAAGCACCAGTGTTTACCTTGTTCCTTAACATCTCCTGCGAAGCATTGGATTGTAAAATGAAAGCAATCCATCCTTTCAAAGTTAGTTTTTAATATCTATTTGGCAGATCTGACCTCACGAGGGGGCCCGATACCCCGAGCAGCCGCCCTTGCTCCTGTCTGAGCAAGGAGTAACACTGGAGTGAGCTGTGAAAGCAGCTTCTTGCCTCCATCTTCTCCGCAGGAGAACAACCTGGCTGTTGCCAAGTGCAAACACTGGTGTGTTTTCATATGTTTAGATTGCTTTCAGGCAGAAAATTATTGCAGATTCAAAGCAGAGTTTTTTAAAATATGCTAATATTCAGGTAAAATTGGCATACTTACGGTTGCTAAGAGGCTGTATCGAAATCCTATTCCACCCCGACTGCATAATTGCTAGCATCAGATAGTTTACGCGTTATGTATCCTGTATGTTACAAAGATTTGCTTGAAGCTCAGGACTTAACAAGCATAACACAGAAGGACTTTTGTACAAAGCTGGAAGAGTTAGTCCTTGGCCTTTGGCCAGGAATAAAGAATGCTTGCCCTTGTGCCATTTTGTCCTGTGCTGCTCCAGTTCTGGCAGCGGTTCTGCTTCAGTGTAATTGTTGGCACTGAAGCTCAGCTGAACCCTGAATGGCCTCTTCCTGCAAGCAAGCAGGGGCGCAGAGGTCCGAGACGGCATCAAAACTCCGTATTGATCAACTGTAATAGAGGATTCTATTATGAGAACTCTTCATATCAGAGCCAAGCAAATTGACTACGGCGATGCAGTAGTAAAGTGCTAAAAAAAGCCATAAAGAGTGTGAAGTAATTTTCAGTTTTTCCACGGGATAATGGAGGGGCTAAAAGAATAAGGGAACAAACAGCTCCTTCTGGGACAGTCACTGTTTTGGCTATCTATCTGCGGTTGTTGTTGATCTCTCCTTCCTATCTGTGCTAAGTAGTAGTTGAGTTTTTCATTCTCGTCTGGACCAGACACAGAGCATAGTCACAGCTTTAAGTGATAAAGTGTTTTTTTATTGTTTGCAAAGGCTTGCTTACTCTTCTTTATTCTGCTTACTGTTCTTTAAAAAAACAACTTTCCCATTTCATTGAGGCAGATTTGGAAGTCAAACCAGAAACTTCAGACTCTACTACGATGGAAAGCACTTTGTTGGGGAGAAACGTTTTGAGTCCATCCATGACCTGGTGACAGATGGATTGATTACTCTTTATATTGAAACGAAGGCAGCTGAATACATTGCCAAGATGACAATAAATCCAATTTATGAACACATAGGATATACAACTTTAAACAGAGAGCCAGCACACAAAAAACATATGCCAACCCTGAGAGATGAACATGATGGCAAAGAGTCTACAGGAGAGGATGAGGTAGCAGAAAAGAGGGTAAGCAACTGTTAACCCACGCTCTTTTTTCTGTTAGACTTTTTATTTTGTACTTTTCACCCTCCCCCTCGACTATAAAGTGCTACAGGTATCTGTAGATATTTAGTCTACATATTTATTTTCAGTATTGCATTAATAGTAATATTTAAACTGGTTACAGGGGGTTTTAATGGTAATTTTCGCATATTGCAAGTTTCTATGATTTGGAGCTTAGTTATTTATCATTGTGAGGTCCTTTCTTCAGGTATTTTCGCAGTAATAGATGTTACCATTAAGCTACTCCTTTACTTCAAACGGGCTAACAATATTTTATCTTAAATTTGTTTACAGTGTCTAAACCAACTGCCCTTCGGTCAAAAATTATATTTCTTAATATATTGAGTGTTCCCCAAACAAATGCATTCCATAATCTATTCAGCAGTCTGCATACAATGACGGTAAAGTTGTCCACATTATAAATAAGCCTGTTCATTAAGATGATAAAATGTTAAAACATTTCACTTGGCTAAGTTCAGCCTGTCAGAAGCCGACAGAGCTATTTTTGGCCTCAGCCAGACTTACGAAGGATTGCTCTCTTCAGAGAGTTGCAGTATCAGCTGAGAACTAACTGCGTCCTGGATTATAAAAGAAAAACGAACAACAAAGAAATCTTAGAACCGGTGAAAATAGAAATATTAAAAGAGGTTGGGAATGTATCAGGCAGACAAAACAGCTGCCTGAAACTTCATTTGTGTGACAGAGATTAAACCTGAAAAGAAAACATAATGTAAATTCCGTCATGTTAAACTAAATACTTTATTTATTGAAAAGCAGACATATGAAAGACCTTTTAAATTGTATTATTACATCTGTGTAGGTGTTAATGCATGTATAATAGTCTGATATGCTCCCCTATTTCACAAATTTCAGAATGATGTTAGGAGTATCTAATAGGCTTATAGGGGTTAGAAAAAATGCTAACCTCGGTTGGGATCATCTGTTTGCCTTTCCAGTCAGAATTATGTCTGTGATTTCAGTTTTTCTTGAGGTGGAGGAAAGGTCTCACTGACAATTTCCAACATACATGACTACTGTAGTGAAGCTAAGCTCCATACAGAGTCCACGGAGAGAGGAAGCTCATAGCTTTGGTCCTTCAAATCCTTCTCCAGCAGAGTCTGTCATCCTGCACTGCTTTTGCTGAGAGATGAAGAACCCAACTTAGCTTAAAGTATGAGTCTTCACTGTTATCAGATCATTTTGACAAAAGAAATACTGCTGGGGATATTGATGCTAGCTGACCATGTTAAATATCCAATTTCTTGCCTGTTAGGTACCAGTAGTTGAGGGGTGACTTATCAGTTACAGTTCCTGACAGCCACTGACTTGCAGCGTGCTGTTTCAAAAGGATTTTTTTTGCATGTTATCACAGAGAGTTCATTATAATGCAAAGCCTGGTGGAAAATCTTCTGTAAGAGTTCTGGAAGTCACCGCTTTCGGTTCCTTTGGTAAAGTTAACTCTTCCTGCATTTAACATCTTACAAGTGGTAACAGAACTCTGTTGTGTCACAACGTTTTTTAGACTGACGAAAAGTTTTCACAGTAAAGGGATTTCAATTATTATTATTGAAGAATGATGTTTTTTCCATGGATCACATGGTGTTATGTCAGACTCATCAACAGGGTACGCCTATTGGAATATTTTTCATGAAATAGTTCAAGAACTATGAAATATTTCTCAGAGGTTGAAATTTTAGGTGAAAAACCTTTAGAGAGGTTAGTCAAGTAATTGCAACATCCCACCCCATTTGTCTGTAATTTATAAGCAACTAAAGTGGCTTCATCTGCAACATAGTTCGACAGCAATGGTGTTGACTGGCTGAAGCCCAGCTTTTGAACCTTTTCTCTTTATTTGTCTTGGAAACATGTTGATGTGGACACAGCGAGGCACACAGACATCGCAGTACAGTTAAATGTGGAGATTTCAGTTTAATTTTCAAGTCATTATCCGGTTGGGATTACTACCTGTGGCTGTGCGGGGAAGGCCCGGTGTGATCCTTTTTACTGTGGAGTGGTGCAGAGGTCTTCACTGGTGCACAACATCTTCACTGCTTTTACACCTCTCAGGGCCTTTGCTGGAAGATGACACAGAGCGTCTTGAGTGTCACTTCACCCAGCAAATCTCCAAGGGGAATAAGGCATTCAACCCCATGACCAACACCTCATCCCAGTAGCAACCTCAGCATTTGGAACAAGCCCCAGCGTCAGCTAATGCTTGCCATATCCTTTCTCTCCCCTCTGTTAGCCACAGGATGGGGGGAGGATGGGAAGGGGGAGAGATACGGTGGTGGCCTCGCTGAATGTCGCATGGGGAGTGGTGGCTATGTGCAGTGTAGGAGTGGTAGGGAGAGGAGACCTCAGAGGGCTTACCCAAGTGTCTGTCACCACCGCCTGGGGGACTCGACGACTTGCACACCCACTAAAGCTGTCACCTTGACAGCCTGGGAGAACTGTTTCAGGTTCAGCGGGGTGAACGTAATGGACTAGCTGGACGACTGTGCAGGTGGGTGACTGAATCCCATCTGGTGGTTAATTTTATAGAAAAAACATTGAAATCATGAGATACATACTTGTTCGACAAATAATTTGCATTTAAAGCATGAGTACTGGATGACAGGAAATATTTCTCTGGCTTTTTTTAAAAACCTACCTACTATAAAAATTTAAGAGGCTAGCACGAGAAACAGGAGAGATTAAATATCCGCGTAAACAGAAGAGCCAATTTCTCTGCTAGTTTATAGGCTTTCTTTGGTAAAATAATAATAATGCAATAAGGAAAATATACATATCCTCTACTAAATTGCTCAGAAGATCATTTTACCGTTTTTGTATAGGCTTCTGCTTCTTATTGAAATTTACTTGAAAACTTCAATTAATAATAATGTAGTATTTACCTTATTATGAAGCATTTAACCATGATATAAGGAAGCTTTCTTATCGGACACTTACAAATAGGACAAGTAGTTTTTCCTTCTCTTCAGTGGGAGAGGTGGCAGTGATTCCTGTTGTCCAGTATAAAGAGAATATCACTGAAGTGATATTGACAGTTCTAACAAAGAACACAAAGGAAATTGTCCAAAATCCAGAAGAAAAAAAAACATTGTCTTATGATCCAAACAGCCAAATCTGCGTGCTACAACATTAGCCCCATGGTGAGGATGAAAATTTCTGCAGGGTACCGTATTTGGCAATTAATGCATCTTTATCAGTTTTATACTGTAGCCACACAGCTTCTCCCTGTGCAGTGTGCTTCCTGTTCTGTAAAGAGAGGAAGAAGTCTGGGTCTTGAACATGGATCATCCTGAGCCAAAATACATTCCTAGATTTGCAGACTCTGACGCTGTTCAGATCCGAATCTAAACTTTGTGCCTGCGACTGTTGCTGAATCCCGTGTGGGTGGCGTATGAAAGATAAATCCTTCAGAAGAAGGAAAGGAGAGACACGGACTCTGACTTGGGAACAGCTGGTGGGAATGTAGTTGCGCTTTCTGCCATGAAGTCAAGTGGAGGAAATCGGGCAGCCAGAGAGCACACCTCAAACTTGAGAATGGAATATTAAAGAGCACTTCATCTAGCCTTCAGTTTGGTGTGGGGCAGCAGAAGGGAACGCCACAGATTTGTGTTAGATGCCTCCCAGCATGCACTGATAATACTTTATTTGTTCCCCACTCTTTTTAGCAATTAATTTGTAGTAGAAGAATTCAGCATGCGTTGGGTGACTTGTCACATGCAATGCATTAAAACTGAGCCTCAGTAAAGGGGAAGGATTTAAAGACCGTGAAAGATGAAAAGACAGAAATTATGCAATCATTAGATGAGGATTGTAGGACACAAATCACAATACTCCGAAGTACTGAGTCCTGCAAGAGACCATATTGTGGCGTGATTTAAGATGCAGTTTTTAATAGGAAAAGCATAAGAATATAATCCACTGCGCAGCGTGTGCTTCGCTGATTATGAGAAGGAGTATAACTGCTTACCATATACAAGTATATATTAAAAATTAAAATTAAAATTCCTGGTTAATGATTTATGATTTTCATAACCTATGAAAGAAACTAATAAATAGAGATGACTGGAGGAGTGCGGATTGAAAACAGGAGAGTGCTTGTCATGCTCGAATGCCCTGAATAGATGCGTTAGCTGCTGTGCTAAAAAGGTAACGCTGGTTCCCAAAACAGTCTGCAGATTGTTCGGAACTCAATTGTGCAGCCATCGTGGTCTGTGTGTTAAGAGAGGGCTAAGATTCATTTGAAAGAAGGCTTCCCATGTGGATTCAGTCTGTATGGCCTAGCGTGGAAGTGGAAATAATACCCAGTATCACAAGATTTACTATTCCTCCTGTGCCTTGAATACTGATGGATCTCTGTACGTTCCCCACTCTCAAAGATAATTATGGCCTTGGAGCAGATGACTTGATTCAGTTAAATACCTTATGAAAATGGTAGCTCTCAGAAATTAATAAATACCTAGATACATATATCAAAGCCGTTCTCAAAAGCCCTACAAAACTTGATTTTATTTTCATTTTGACATGCTTTTGAGATATTAATGTAAGAAGCTATACGAGTGATTTAGTCAAGATTTAATATTTGTTAAGAGAGTATGAAATAATCGGTTATGAGTTATCCCGTCTTTCAGAATGAAATGCTGAGGTTAATGTTAGGATAGTAACTGAATCACATCTATTCATGTTTACTTTGGTGATAAGTGCTATTTCTTCAAGAAACTTCTGTGGCTGCATATCAATTAAAGACCCCTTCTAGACTGTACTGTATTCAGTTCAGTTCCTACAGACAGAAAGAACTAAGAGCAGGTTTGTGGCAGCAGTCACCCAACAAAAGCACTCTTTTGTTCTATTTTTAATGACCTTAGTGGTGATACCATTTTTTCCTCCATAGTGATGAAGGCTGATTGTCTGCAACCCTGTGCAAGGAGATCTGGAAATGTAAATCTGTGTCATTTTAGTGGGAAACAAGCTTTTAAGCCTGCCTCTGAAGATAACCCAGATCACAAAGTTAATTGCAGTGTCTGTGTACATTTCTAACGGATTCATAACGGCTTCCGCATCCAGAATCAAGGGTCATACTTACGGGCGTTTGCAGAGGGACCAGTCTCACTTTCCAACCTTGAACTGACACTGATATTTTCCTTAATGACACTACTGCTTTTCTGCTTTTGCTCTCAGTCAAATCTGTTAGTGAGATCTGCTTTAAACCTTCCTTCACCAAAGTTTATTTTATCTTCAGTGCAAGGACATCAGAAAATGTAGCCGAGGGAGTTAGAGTAGGCTGTTGTAGAAGCATAAGGCCCCTTAGCAAGGTCTGTGATGGAGGAAGACGGCTTTGAACAGCACTTTGGTGCCTAGGAATGCCAATGCTGGGACCGATAGGAACTAAGAAGAAGATGTTGTCTTAATAATCAGGGAGGAAATTGTGCTTTGAGAGTGAAGCAATCTTGATGCTGGACGTTGTATATTTCCATTTACTTGAATTAACTTATTTTTATTAGAAAAGATGGGTGTTTAATGTATAAAACTCTAGACAAGCCATACCTATAACAAGGATAGCAGCAAAGCAATAATGTTTTTAAAAATACAACTAATAAATGTTTACCTTAAAGTACATTTAAAGACACAGGAGACTGAGCACTGAAGAATCCCATGGGTTAACTTGAGGAGATTGTCAACTCTTTTCTCACAAATGTTCCTTTCCAGTCCCTGCGCGGGTGTCCATGACAATCACTCTGTAAGTTTAATGTAATTTATAAATAAAACATAACTCTGTGGAAGGCAAAAACTTCTATTTATTTTTTCTGGGTTTAGCCCATCTTTCAGCAGACTTCAAAGCACAGACAACTTTGTCAATACCAAGAAAGTTCCTAGCAGGATGAAAGACAAGCCTGCGTCTTAGCTAGCTGCTCCGGTGTATCCGCAACATCGTACTCTGCAGATTGCCCCGGCCTCAGTCGTCTTCATCTTCCCTTTCTGTCCACTAGCATTTATGGTGGTAGGGATCTAGTGCCATATATGTCATTATATATGGCACATATGGTTCAAGCTAAGACTGCAAATGGTTATGATGCCCTTTTATAAGCGTATGCATTTTTAACTTAACTGTTCATAAACTAATAATAATAAACTAGTATGTTTATTAAGATCCACGAAAGGCGAGCAAATCGCACATGCTGTCCAGTGTGCAGACATCAGCACAAAGAAAATTCTTTTCTCCAAACTGCAGGGTGCTTTTTCTACTCATAATCACTGAGAGTAACTTAAGCCCTTATTTATGTTCAATGTGGCAGTAAAATTGATACACTAAAAAGATTATATAAACTGGTCTTGTTTTAAGATTCAGAGCTTACAAATGAAGCATAAACTTTGCTAATTTAGTTTCCAGATCACAGAATATCTAGTTTTTCTCTTTTTGGTATCTTGTGCTCATAAAGGATAAACTAGCAAGCCAGATTTGTTTTTTAAGGGTTTCTCACTGGACCTGTAGCTCAGCTCCAGTGCTAAACATGGTCCCATAACTCTCCTGTTTTTCCCAGGCCAAATTCTTTCTTCTCTCCTTGCGAGCTCTGGTCGGTGCTCAGCTGTGCTCCATTAGTTCCTGTGGGTTACAGATGGCATCCCAGCTGATTCCAGTTAGCCTCGCAGGACCTCACCTGCCTGCCTCTGTGTGTGTGCGCACACCTGTGCCTCCAAAGCACATTCATTTAATGCTCACACAATAATGTGTGGGGTTAATGTGAAATTAAAGTCGCATGCTTGTGGTGGTAGCCTGATTGCATATTGCTGGTCTGGCATTACAAGGCTCAAAACAAATAAGGCTCCACGAACTTCAGACGGTGAGGGATGGCTTAGGTCAGGTTGCATTTCAAATGCATGGTGCGCCTCCCATCATGGTGCTTCTCCTGTAGACAGGTCTCCCCCGTTTTGTAGGTGAGCACGGTTGAGGATCAGCATCAGCATCCCTCTTCAGCCTTTTGTCATGGGTACAAGTCATTGACTGCTCACTGAGATGACTTTTCGCATTACTTTCTGCTTTTTCATGTAAGTGTGGCTCTTCTATGGTCTGACAAAGACAGAGTCTCCAGAAAGTCCGGTGTCTAGTTATACTGAGACAGGCGGCTGCCATGTGAAATCGCGATGGGGTTGGTTTCTGGTCTCTCAGACTCGCAGACCAGCGAAAGTGTGGGGAGTAATTACCCTGAGTGTATACCCTGCGCCTGATCGAGCCTTTGTAAAATGAATAGTGTACATAACTGTTAAAAAGGCTGTAAAGCAGTACAGTTGCTGTGCAATTAAATCTGAAGAATACTGGTTGTGTTGTTACTGATAAAATGAAACCATTAGCAATGAATGAGCTATTATTCTTTTCCTGTATTTCTCAGTGTTGTGAGGTAAGTCAGGGTGAAGCCCTCACCAGCAGTTCTTTTCAGGCTTTCTAATGCTTGGTGGTTTGGATCTGGTTACATTTTTAATGCCCTTCAAAAAGCATACTGGATAACCTTAGCTTCTCTTATGTGTACTGGCAGAAGTTTCCTTCCTTTTTAACTGGGATGGGATAGGCTAGTGCAGGGATCTCAAGGAGGAAGGAAGGAATCTCCCTTAGCTTTTGAAGAGCCAAAGAGGATCAGTTGCTTTGGGCACTCTTCAGAGGGAGAGAAATTTTTCCCGTCCTGGTGGACACAGAAGTACAGAGGTCCGGCTCAGCTCCTGATGAGCAATGGAGAGCTGTCATGGCTTTGGTCCTAACACGCTGTAGGAGTCTGCTCTTAACTTCCCTATGGGCCTTATACTTGAGGTTTCCAAAAAGGCTGCCTAGATGTATAGTGGGGAAGCCTCATAGCCATATATAAGGAAAATATAATCTTTTTTTCTTTTTTTTTTATTCTTAAAAAGTGCTTTCCCTTCTCACAACTGAATAATCCACGCAGTGGCCACGGAAAGGAGAAGGTGGGTCTCTTTCAGAGCAGTCTCTAAAGCAGGCGTGTAATTGTCATTTATTGCTTATGCAAAGAGCTTTCCGGACGGTGAGGGACTGCAGTGGGTTGCTAGCTGGCAGCTCCCTCGTTTGTTGTTCTCTTTCCTTAGCTGTGTGAGTTTTGGGTCTTTTTTTTTTTTTAACTCCTCCTCCCATCTGGCATCTCCTAATTATTTTCTATTACTAATCACTTCTACAGGAAACAGGCTGGACTGTTGAATTAAGAGCCCTGTAAAAGGATAATTTTGTTATTTACAAGTTTCTTACCTCACTTAGACTTTATAACGTGACACTGTATAGCCGGTGATAATCACCTTGGGCTATGATTGTGTCTAATCTCATAAACTAGGCAGGGTCAGGTCTGGTCACTAGTCGAACATGAGAGGCCCAAGGAAAAACCGGAGCTGCGGGAAGCGGGGTTGGTAGCCCCTCTGGCTGTGAACTAATATCCGACATGTCTTGTGTTTTATACCCTCTGCAACGCTGTGTAGCCTGCGTAAATCTGTGCTAAGAGTGTGACTACCAGGGATTTTCCCCACTTACCTCTATCGTTATTCAGATAAGCTACTTCTTCTCCTTACTGTTTGCGGGGGGGACGGACACAGATTTAGATGAGAGGGGGAAAAGCATTTTCCATTGGTCACTGTTTACATGCTCACAAGTATAAATACATGTCATTTGGCTTCTGGACAAAGATGGAAAGGACGTGGAGCTGTGGCGATCTGGTGTGTTGCCCCCCCCCCGATTCGGTTAGAGAATCCCTTGATAGGCAGGCACATCTGCTCCACTAATAATTGCCCATTCATAAGTGGTTACCAAACCCTTAAGACCCATGAAGAGCAAAATGCTTGTTTGAGAAGTGGTAGCAGAAAGAGTAGTTCGAGGTGCCTAAATGAAGTACTAGACTGTGAAAGAAAAAAAAGAACCACCATTTATCATGGGGTTAATGCTGCAGAAGCTGATCTCTTCTAGCCCTCGTTTTTTCCTTTTAATCTTTCACAAGAAAAAAAGGTACTTTCAGATAAAACTTCTTATGCTTAGTTTTCGTCTCTAGTTGAATGTTTTTCTTTTCTGAATTTGAACGAAGTAAGGAGAGCAGTTTTGTTACTAAGCTCAATAAACTGCTTGCTCTTATTACTTCAAACCTGTCACACTCGTCATCAGCGAAGACAGCAACTCTTGACAGTTTTGCAAAGTCTTCCTTTGATCATTAACTCTTAGAACATAAAACTTTTCCGTATTTAACCTTTTTTTTCTGCATGGCGTCAACAGTTAGAAACAGCGTCGCTTCTGGCGTTCACCGTTCCTACAGTCGTAATGTTTAAGGAAGGTGAGAATCATCACGCTGAAAAATCTGATTCTCAGTTGATGAACAGTCGTTGCTCTAATCCTCGTCATCTTAGTATTGATATTCTTCACATCCATACAGCTTCCAAGATAACTACGGGATGGTGTGTTTCTAATAGTGAAGTTCCTAGTATAATGCACTTGGACTGTATTGCTTTTTAGTGGGGATTATTATTATTGCGTTTGGTTAGAGCTAAAGCATTTTGAAATAGTTTGCCTAAGGAACATTAGAGCTAGTATCCCAAAGTATAATATCCTCTATTAAACCTTAGTGATGTGTGTGTGTGATTTAGTAAATTTATTTTATCTTTTCCAATTTGTGAATTAGATTAGTGCCACTTAGAGGCAAGAGCTTTTTCCCCTTCCTGAGAGGAGTGGAGGAATACTGTGAACATAGGAAAGGCTGTATTCCCAATCTCCATTCTGCATGTAATGGTGAAATGTTTTAAAAGCTCTGTGCTTTATATCATGTATCAAATAGTTTATTGGTTGGAGATTTCTAATGATTTTACACTGCTGGAAATGTCTCGAAGCATTTACCAAAGTTAACGATGGTGAATTACATTTGCATTCAGGCATTTCTGTGAATTGGCTGATGATTAGAGTAATGATGTGTTTAACACGAATGCACAAAAATTGCAGAAAGTATTGCGCGTTGTTATCTTTCGCAGAATTTGAAGTGCTCAGTCTCTTAAGTGACAGCTTCTCATTCCCTCCAGCCTCCAGATCCTTGCTAGCATTTGTCGCAGCGCTGCAGCCGGGTGCCTGGAAGCTGCCTGTCACCTTTGTCACACGCTGGAGTTTGCAAGGCAGACTCACTGCTCAGGAAGTGGATAATGCTGGGAACTTAACCTTAGCATTAGAAACCTTGAGCAGTGTCACTTAAAGTGCTGGTTGATGGTGGCAGTACAGATAAAAAATTGCCCTGTAAGACAAGATTAAAAACATGACTTAAGTTAGAAAAAAAGCAGTTGTGCTGGATTAACATTTTGTTCATTGCCAATGAATTTAAGAAATGGAACCAAATCCCAAACTTAGTCTTTCAGCTTTGACGTGCCCTATACGCAAAATAAGAGCTTCTGACCAAAGCCTCTGAAATCCCAAATGTCAGATCTTTGAGTTACTGATTGGGACCTAGGACTGGTGTATTTCAACTGAAAATAGACATCAACTAAACATTATATTGCAAGAAACCACAGACTTGCCGGAAAACAAAACGATCTAGTTGAAGATGTCCCTGTTTACTGCAGGGGGGTTGGACTAGATGACCTTTAAAGGTCCCTTCCAACACATTCTATTCTATTCTATTCTATTCTATTCTATTCTATTCTATTCTATTCTATTCTATTCTATTCTATTCTATTCTATTCTATTAACAAAACACCCCAAAGGCCCTCCTGTGTAAGAGAAGTTGTATAACCTGTCCACATGCCAATGCCTGCCTCTCCCCAAAAAGGTAAATAATCTACATAGCCCAAATTTATGATGGGGGAGTTGCATTGCCCGCCCCATTTTGAATCATTCAAAATTACTCAGTTTTCAAATGAAGACATTATTTAAATTTGTTTCAAAGATGCTGGGTTTGACCATTTGAAACGATGGTTTCTTGAGTGCCCTTCTCAAGAATTTTTAGCAGTTATAGTTTCCTCTAGGGAAATGGGATGCTTCCTGCCCTTACGTGAAAATGTTCATGGCAGAGGCATTTTAAAATGTTAATTAGGAAACTAAGAGGGAATAAATAGGGAAGATGAACCATATGTGGAAAAGGAGAAATAAGAAAATGGGAACGTTGGTCAGCAGAATGTAAAATGAGCTTTTTCTGAGAATGTGATCAGGGATTAGAAGATTTTACGGGTGGCAATAAACTGATAATTTGATAATAACTCATAATTTGACTTTGGGAGCAGAGGATAATCCCACTGCCAATTCCACTCTGCTTTCATTCATTGCAGGTTTCAAATCAGTCCTGATTTAAATAGAGATTTATGCAAGGATAGTGGGAGCCTACATGAGAGACTCATTTGAAGGATGATCAGCCTACCTCGTTTTCTGAATCTGCTTAATTGCATTGTGTAAAATGGATGTAGACCTTGACCCACAGCGCTGGGGCACCTCTGCCCATGGACGCACATGCACCTAGAAAACTGGGAATGGGAGTCTGCAAGGAGCTGATGGACTGCGATGACTCTGTGCTGATTACACACATTTTGTAATTTTTCTGCAGTTAAGTGGTCCATAAGCGGGTTTTCACCATTATAGATTTTGCAAGTATGTCTGTGTCACAACTCTAGTATTCCTTCAGGTTAAAAATTGTTTTCTCCTTGATTCGTGGGGCCGAGTTAAGGGATAATTAAGGAAGGATTAGGAGACTTTGCACTCTTAGTCTTATTTATGCTAAATAAGTATGATTATGGACTGAAAGTGTGTTGAAGAAAGAAACTGTGGCAGCACATGTATCATAGCAACATAGCTTATTCAGGAAGAAGTGGATAGATTCAAAATAGAGCACGTGCCAAAGGAGCAGGTGTAGTCTGAAATACAAAGAGTGTTTGGAAATTAATGAGCTGCAGTTTTCAATTATAACATACATTGAATTATTCTAAATTGAATTACTGTGTAGAACAAAAAAAGGCTAATATTAGATGCATTAGACTGCCAGAAAAGACTAATGTGAAATGAATATTATACATCAGGTAAGAAAATATTAATGAGACATAAAAAGAAATTTCCATACTGCTTGCCCATGCTATACCAGTAGCACAAGCTCCTATTCCATGAGGAATAAATGAAAAAAAGCCTAATAAATATGATAATAGAAAGACTTTGCGGATTACATGATTGTCACTATCCCTAAGTGTATACATTTTCAGCTACAAAAAGATAGAGGCTCATTGTAAAAACTGCTTTTATCAATATGATTCTTAAATGGATAAAAGAAGTGTTGTAAATTATTTATTTCATAAAGTTTGGCCACTGTCAACATTTCCTTGCTAGGATACAGGTAAGGTTCCTCATCAAAGGGTATGGTTAAGCTTTTTGATGGGCCTTCTCTTTTTTTCTTTTTTAATTTTTATTTTTCCTTTTATTTGAGGAAGTCCTTATAACTGTGGGTCAGATGAGAAATAAACTATCACCAGTCCCTCGCGGTTTCAGAAGATTAGTCTAACAGCCTGTTTTCTCATATGATACTGAAGTGTAGTATATTAGTAACAAAAGGCATTTGCCAAAAGAGGGGCATTCATGCAGCTGCGGATTTGCATTCTATTTTGACTGTTATCACTCCTATAGTGCACCTTGTCTTGTGGCATTTATAAAAGACTTCTAAGGTCCGTTTGGAATACAGTCTGCCTTGACGTGTCACAAGTAAAGAGGCTTTTGCTGGAGCGACTCCTCACTGCGATGAACATCGGTTGTGTGTCAGTCACAGTGGCACGGCTCTCCGCAGGCCAGTGAGGAGACACGCCACAGGCCAGGGAAGGGAAGAAGACACGATGCTGTTAGCTGAAACAGAAAATGATGACGAGATGGAGAAGCTGCTGAGGAGCAGCCTCTGCATGTTGCTGGGCAGCGTGAGGCTTGCTCCCTTAGGCAGAGCTCCTTGCTCCATCAGCTCCTCACAGGGGGAACGGTTTCACGAAGGGTAACGGTTTTAACTGAAAGAGGGCAGATTCAGATTGGATATTAGGAAGAAATTCTTTACTCTGAGGGTGGTGAGGCACTGGAACAGGTTGCCCAGGGAAGCTGTGGCTGCCCCATCCCTGGAGGTGTTCAAGGCCAGGCTGGATGAGGCTTTGGGCAACCTGGTCTAGTGGGAGGTGTCCCTGCCCAGGGCAGGGGGTTGGAACTAGATGATCTTTAAGGTACCTTCCAACCCGAACCATTCTGTGATTCTATAGCTGCAAGACAGACCTGTCTAGCCCCGATTTAGCAATGCATAACGGTGTAAAAGTTAAACTATGTGAGCAGTCCTCCCGGTCTCTCTGCTCCCGCCTTTCCGGGGGAGAGGAGTGCCTGGCATAGGCGGCTGCTGTAACTCACTGTTTAGCTTACCACCTCCATGGCCCAGGCTCCTGGCAGGAGGAGAGGAAGATAGGATGGACCAAAACCAAAGCTATGAAGGATGGAAGGGTGGATGGAAAGGACCGAAAGCAAAGCTGTAAAGGACAGCTTCGTCTGAAGGATTTACTGGAGACAAATTCTGGTGTTTCAGGAGGCTGCTGTCTTTGCTCATGAACTGTCTTGAACCCTTTGCCTGGGGAACAGTGATGCTGCCAGCCCCCTGAGGCAGGGAGGTGGCATCTTCTGTGCTCTACCAACTTTTCATCCTCTTCTGAGCTTAACCAAGTTTGGCTGGGGCTTGACCCCCTTTTAATGCAGCTTGTTTCTCCAAGGAAAGAAGGGGGTTGTGGTAACGAGCTCCTGCAAAGCGAGGAGAGAATTGCTGAGGCTGATACCTCAGCTTGAACTCATGGTCATGGGGAACTGCCTTCCTCAACGCAGTCAGAGTTAGGAGTGAAAAGAGGTCGTTTCTTAGCTTTCTGGGTAGCTTTTGTCATGGTGTTTGATTGGCACATCCTGCCTCTAGCGTCACCCAGCTTGGTAGCAGCTCTGCTTTTGTCGAGCAGTCATATCTTGCCCTTGCGAGCAGGCTGGTAGTCTCTGTTTATAAGGGAAGGGCTGGAGCAGTTGGTTATTTTATTACCCGGGGCCGTAGGGATGTCCTGCGTTGGTGTCTGTAGGGTGGCTTACCTGTGGCTTTGGCCAGCTCAGGACCAGACCAGGACAAGGCAGGAGCCCCAGGAGGATGGCAGGACTGTGCCGTCTTGCCCAGAACACAGGCCTGTGAGGAAGCATGTTATTATTTATACAGCATAGATGAAGACGTAGCTATTGCTTGTAAAACCCAGCTTAGCACCATTATTAATTACAACATCCACGTCCCTGACGTGCATTCCCACATGGCCACCCCTGTGGTGGCATTTGTACCTACGGAGCGTGAAGGAAATCCCCAGAATTACCTCCGCTCCTTCAGGGGACACAGCGGGCCAGTTGCTGACCTGACTAAAAGCTACGTCGCTCGATGTGAGCAAAGTCTTCCAGAAACTTCTTACTGCGCAATTTTTAGTTTGTTTTGCCATGGCTAGGTCAGTGGTTATATACCCAGATAGCCCCCTCCCTCAGAAAAGAAATGTGCTGTTTGCCACTGAAAAGTGCCTTGCTTTTGTGCCACTACCCAGAACAGCAAACGTTAATTGTTTTTGCCTTGTCAGTTATCGAAAGAGAGGGATAGTCGCAGTGGATGCTTTTTGCCAGCGCGCGGTTTCGACTTGTCGTTTGCAAAGGCTCATGTTGGTAACCGCCAGGAGCGAATCCACAACGCGTCGTGCCACTAGGAACAAACTAAGCCAGCTGACCTAGAGCCGAACCAGCTGCGGTGACCGGTAGGTTATAGGACTAAAGCTGCAGATAAGTGACTTTTCTCTTGGCTTCCCCTAAGATCTCTTTGCTTTTTTTATGAGTATGCTCCCTTGTTATGAAAACAAGGGTACTTCAGGGTATTTCTGGGAAGCACATCAGTGCGATCATAAAATCTTCCCAAATAATGCTAGTACACTCTAATTGTATTGCGCACTACAGTACCAAATGACCTCACTTTTTATGCAGTGATTTGTAGCAGCAATATTGGGCAGAATTTTTTCCATATTCTTTTTCCATAACTTTGATTTAGATTATTTTTTTTTAATTTAACAATCATACTTTAAACCAAGCCAACACTTTGGCTGATTTTGTTTAATTAAGGTTTTAATTTAAAAAAAAAAAAAAAATTAAATTAAAAACTTCTTTTTAAATTCTCGGTATAAAAATGTTCACTACCCGCTGGGGAAATCACATACACTTTTATCAGAAATAAAAATTGAAAAATGTAAAATAAATATAAAATAAATATAGAAATATAATAAAAATATAATAGCCATTTCTTTAGCTTCTGCAAGAAGCGTTTCACTGTGAGGTGGGGGGTGGGAAGGTCTGATTTAATTAGAAGCCAGTCCATTTGGAAAATTTTCTTACAAAAATGGAACTTTTCCCAGCAGTAAGTTTTCATCGTTCAACCACGTCTTAAAACCCCAACTCCCCTGTGGGTAGCTGCGGACTCAAAGCGGGGTTGTGTGTTGCCTGAGGATCCCGGTGTACTTTGAGCATTGTGTGAGCCCGATGCTGTCCGTGTGCCAGGTGAATGTGGCTGTGTTGGAATGGCGGCAAGAGAAGTCTTACCCTGGTGGCTGAGACCTGCGTGATGGTCCTTCCCATCCAGCTCCTGAAATATCAACCTTTGGGTTGAACTTGGAATAGCGTTCCTACCCTCCGCTCTCATCATCTGTCTGTGGGCAGAGGCTATGCCTGGCATCAGCCTGTCTACAAGCGAAGAAAATGAAATGAAAACAGCCTATCACCAAGTCTAAATAAAAAGTAACATTTTGGGCTCCCCTTGTCCCCCCTTGGAACAATTCGGTGAAAGATATGACTGGGAAAATTACAATTTAGTATGGAACAAGCCTCCACCAAGAACTGCATTGAGGAAACTGGGCTCAGTTTCACAATTTGACTGATTAGCTTTTGAAAATCATGTACTGAGCCCATAAAATACGCTCATAAAGCGTTTGGGCAAGGAAGGATTTTTCTGAGCGTATACATTTGGCTAAGTTAGCAATACAGTGAAACAGAACACAGCAAAATATACAGTGGCTAACCGCATAGCAACCCAAATGTCTTGTTTCTGTAGATACGTACAATAGGGCATCATCTTTGATTTTTTAAAAAAATGCATGCAATATAACTGCTGGTTATTATTATTATTAAAATACATTCCTTAGAGGGAAGGGATCATAAGTCTGAAACAATAAAGGCATATTTAGTCATAATAACATGGAAATGCCATATGAGAATGAAAAGCCTGCAGTGCCTTCGCGAGACTGAAGAAAACACGATACTGTGTTTGAGAGAGGAGCCAGGCGGCCGTGAAACTAAACACTGCATCGTTTGGAAATGCACGTGGGGCTCAGGAGGTCTCATCAAGTCTAATCTGGGCATTTTAGGACTTGTTGAGTTTAACCTGACTCTTGAATTTTCCGTTTTGTTGGTTTGTTTTTTTTTTTTTTTCTGAGGTGGTTTTGGTTTATTCCTCAACAAATGGGAAATGCATCGATTTGCCTTTTTAGAAGGATAATTTGGCTGACGTTGACTGAATTGTGTGACTGCACTAAACTTACATAATGTGTCTGTCAGAGAGTGACTAACTGGAATTTACTGCAAGCCATGGAGGACTTTCACATCAATTCTGTGGAGTCTTCGTAATAAGACTTACTGGTTGTGAGATTAGCACTAGAAAATAGGCGTACATTATCCAGCTAACACCGAGAGCAAATAGTGCTCAAGAAAACAGCTGTTTCTCCCGCACCCTGAAGGACTGCTCCAGGGGGAAGTAAGGAAACCGGAGTCCCAGTAGGACCTAGGCTGAACCACTTTTATAGTTGAGGTTCTACAACAAATGAGAACATTTGAAATAGCAAATTACAGTCTTTTTTTTGTCTTTTTTTTTTTTTCCCCTTTAGTCCCTATGTACAATGTAGAACCTCTAAACAGATGTCTTGCTTTAAAGGTTGTCATGTTGCTGGGTTTGGGTTTTTAGTGCTCATTTAAGTGATTAAAATGTACAGGACAGAGAGGCTGCTCCAGTGGTGGGCTCTGCTGAGAGGTCGCTCAGCTATGACTTCCAGTCATGCCATTTTCAGTTCACCTCACTCCTGTGAAACCACGTCCTTAGATTAAAGTTAAAAAAGACAGCCCTGCAGTTTCCTCCCTCCTGGAGTCTTACAGAATCACAGAATGGCAGGGGCTGGAAGGGACCTCTGGAGATCACCTAGTCCAACCCCCTGCCAGAGCAGGGTCACCCAGAGCAGGTTGCACAAGAACACGTCCAGGTGGGGTTTGAATGTCTCCAGAGACGGAGACTCCACCACCTCTCTGGGCAGCCTGTGCCAGGGCTCTGCCACCCTCAGAGTAAAGAAGTTCCTCCTCATGTTTAGGTGGAACTCCCTCTGTTCAAGTTTGTGCCCGTTACCTCTTGTCCTGTCACTGGGCACCACTGAAAAGAGCCTGTCCCCATCCTCCTGACACCTACCCTTTCAGTATGTATAAGCGTTGATAAGATCCCCCCTCAGTCATCTTTTTTCCAGACTGAAAAGACCCAAATCCCTCAGCCTTTCTTCATAAGAGAGGTGTTCCAGTCCCCTCATCATCTTGGTGGCCCTTTGCTGTCCCCTCTCCAGCAGTTCCCTGTCCTTCTTGAACCGGGGAGCCCAGAACTGGACACAGCGCTCCAGATACAGCCTCACCAGGGCAGAGCAGAGGGGGAGGATGACCTCCCTCCACCTGCCGGCCACACTCTGCACAGCATATTGCTCCCTACACATGCGATGATTGCAAATGTCTGTCACAAACAACTAACAAAAAAATAAAATCAATACGTTACTTAGAAAGTATTTTCCTCCTCAGATGTCTACCTCTTTTTCATCTGGTATGTAGCAGACTATCTAATAATTGTCCCCATTAAGGATGCCTTCAGACAGCGTAAGTTTTAAAGATAACTGTTGGGAAATGAAAGGGCTGTGGAGAGGAGACACAGTTGGCAGGTGGGAGCGCAGGAGCCACTGGTGGAGAGCAGGCAGTGAATCGAGAGTAGGCCAAGGGTGTAAAAAGAAGAGCAGGACCTGCAGGCTGCTAGGCATGGACCCCCTGGTCCATGAATTCACACCTGGAGGTGTTCAAGGCCAGGCTGGATGGGGCTTTGAGCAGCCTGGTCTGGTGGAAGGGCAGCGGGGTTGGAACTAGATGATCTTTAAGGTCCCTTCCAACTCGAACCATTCTATGGTGAATGCGTGTATGCATTGTGGAATTATGTCATCTGAAAGCAGTTGTATGATTTTTAATTGCAGCATTACTTTATGATAGGGAAATATATGTAAAAAATAGATAACAAAGATAGATTGTTCATAATTTTTCAGTTGCTAGCTTTATGGCTTTAACTTTCTTTCAGTCGAGGTTTGTGGTGTGCACAACTACAGTGCATATGGCACATGTGACGGGCTGTAGGTGAGCCCAGTATTCCTGTATTTGTAAACAGCCGAAAATGCTTCGCACTGAACAATGGGAAGCTGATTTATGTAAAACCAATAAGCAGTCTGAGTTAGGTTACTGTAACAAAAAGTAATGTTGGAATTAAAATTCATAATCTTACAACTGCTTTCCAGATTATAATGCGTTTTCATAATTACAGCCATGAGATAGGACCTCTCCCTGTTGGGTAGTTTTGCTTACCTTTTTATTGGCATTCTTAAGATCTAATTTTCCAGAATCCAGAGATCAGTTTCTACTAACGCGACTCTGAAGTGCAATTGAAAATAAATCAGTTCTTCAGAATTAGGAAAAAGGAGGCTGATAATTAAGGAATAACTATGTCAAAAACCAAATATGCGCTCTACCAACGACTGAAAGGAAAATTCAGAATGCTTTATCTTGCTTCTTAAGTGGAATTATACAAAATAATAGGGGTTGATCCAGATAGCAAATGTACTCTTGAAAAACGCTGGGCTATTTATTTCCAACAAATTCAATTTTCAAAGAGTTTAGAGTCCCTGGTGAGGCCACATCTGGAGCACTGTGTCCAGTTCTGGGCTCCCCAGTTCAAGAAGGACAGGGAACTGCTGGAGAGGGGACAGCAAAGGGCCACCGAGATGATGAGGGGACCGGAGCACCTCTCTTATGAAGAAAGGCTGAGGGATTTGGGTCTTTCTGTTCTGGAAAAAAGACGACTGAGGGGGATCTTATCAACGCTTATACATACTGAAAGGGTAGGTGTCAGGAGGATGGGGCCAGGCTCTTTTCAGTGGTGCCCAGTGACAGGACAAGGGGTAACGGGCACAAACTTGAACAGAGGAAGCTCCACCTAAACATGAGGAGGAACTTCTTTACTCTGAGGGTGGCAGAGCCCTGGCACAGGTGGTGGAGTCTCCGTCTCTGGAGACATTCAACCCCGCCTGGACGCGTTCTTGTGCAACCTGCTCTGGGTGACCCTGCTCTGGCAGGGGGTTGGACTAGGTGATCTCCAGAGGTCCCTTCCAACCCCTGCCATTCTGTGATTCTGTGAGCCTATGTTTCCTGAACTCTACAATTTGCTTACTGAATGTGTTGTCACTTAAAAGCTGTTTGGTGAGGATGACTCCTGTGGGGCAGGTTTTAGGTCCACTGTGTTCCATGGGGACTTTTATGTCATGTAGTCCTTGGGAATGAAATGGTGAAGTGGCTTTAGCTAGAAAGGAAGGAGAGAATGAGGTTGAAAGCCTGTCTGCTTCCTCCTCCCCTGAGTCCCTACTATTCTCACACTTCACGTAGATGAGGTGGTCAGTTTTTGCCATCTCTTACTCCTCACCTCCTTTTTCTTGGTCTCCTGTTGCCATGGAGTGTTACACTTAGAAGGACGTGCAGAAAAATGCGACAGGGGCATTTATTCACCTCCAGCAGAAACGAGTAGTTAAAAGCAAGACAGGCGGATTGAGGTAGAGGTTGGAAAAGTGTTTCTCAGTAGGATGGATCAACCAGCCTCCTGTCTGTATTGAAACTGGGAGCTGAGCCAGATACTCCTAAGGCCCCTGTATGAGCTGCTAATGCCCGACAGCTTCATCCTGTGTAATCCATAGCCAGTGTTTCGATTATTAGCTATTAACTTGCATTGCAGATTCGCGGCTGGTGAAGCACGTACGTTGATCCTTAACCTCTGCAACTTGACCCTATGCTGAAACCCAGCTGATTTTTAAAACCCGTAGAAAAGGTTTTGGTGGCCACGCAAGGGAACGGAGGAGGGGCTCGCGGTGAGCGTTACTCTCGGCTGTACTGGCAGGATCGAGCTGAATGGTAACGCTGTGATCCAGCTGCAAAACACACACCAATTCCACCCAGAAGACTGCGACAAACTGTGGTTGTTACTGAGTCATGAGAGTTAAAAATACCTTTGCTGCAGAAGGGAGAGCGGTTATGGTGCTGCAGGGGAGGGAGGGCTGTGTCCTGGCCAGCAGCGCAGGCAGGCTGTGCCCGAGGGAAGCTCTTCTTGTGCCCTAAATACCGGGACAGCGGTCAGCCCCAGGGTGTAAATCACTGCCACGCTAAGTCAGAATAAAGGTCCGTTTTTGCAGTCTCTGTCAAAGACTGTTCACAAATGCTTGGAGAGCACTGGAAGAAAAAGGGCAGGAGTTGGGTGGCCATCATGGTGTCCCCTCCTGGCCGTCAGTGAGCAGATGAAGGGAGCCCCCCTGAGCTGCGCTGCCTGGGCGAGCAGCTTTGGGTGGATACGGCATGGGCTGCCCTGGTCCTTTGTGAGCCCGGGACACTTTGGCTCTGCGGCAGAGCGTTAATGTTGCTGGTGTGAAATACTTGTTCCCTTTGGCTTGTGTGAGGGGTAGCGAGGACCATATTGTCCTGCGCACATTTCATGGTCAGTCGCATCAGTCCAAACAGCAGGTTTCCGTCTGATCGAAGAATAGTATGTTTTATAATATGTTCATAAACCCCTAATGAGAGGCACCACAGAATTCAGGGCTTAGGTCTTTGGTTGAAAGGGTGGTGAACTTTTTTTGGTAGCATTTATGTTCACATCACTACCAGAAGAGGCTGATGGGAGTTTGTCGAGCCTCTTTTTAAATGAAAGGCGTTGAAAAATGTAATTTTAAAGGAAGAGTGATGAGCGTCAAGGGTTGCGTTAACTCCTTACCTCCAGGCGCCCGGCCCGCGTCAGACGGGGGGGGTCGGGGACGGCCGCTTTCTGTGGCGTCCCCCGGGGCTGCAGTTGTCCGTGCGCACCTGAGGATGCCCCGACACCCCGCGAAGGGGCGAAGCGATGCCATTTTGCGGCGGTGCGTGACTCATCCCTGGCTCTCAGCCCTCCCGCTGCTACCTCTCCCGCAGCCCAGACGGGGAGGGGGAGCGGCGCTGCCCGCCTCGACGGGGCTTCATTGGCTGCGGACGCGGCGAGGAGGAGGAGGAGGAGGAGGAAGGGGAGGAAGGGGGGGGTGTCTGCAGAGCCGCCCACGGGGCGGTGCCGGCGCCGAGCGGAGTCGCCCCCCGCAGCGGGCAGCGGGGCGGGAGGAGGGCGCGGAGGCGCAGCCCCGCCGCCGGGCGCTGATGGAGGGAGAGGCCGCGGGCTGCTCCCCCGCTTGCCGCACATGCCCGGCCCGCCGGTCGCCCACCGGCAAGCCTGACCCGCCTTCTCCCCCCGGCCCGGCTGGAAGGGGAGCCCGCCTCGCTGAGTTAGCCCCGCGGTGAACGAGTGCCCTGCCATGGCCGCGCCGCCCGCCCCGGCAGTTTAGGTTCCCGAAATGGTCTTTTGGGGTTTTTCAAACCGAGTCTGATACACACACAAGGGCGCGGATCGGTGCTGGGGAGGGGGCTGTTCCTCCTTCCCCTCGGCTCCAACATGCCGTCCAAAGAGTCCTGGTCAGGGCACAAAGCGAATAGGTCTGCGGTGCACAACTCGAAGCAGGAGGGCCGTCAACAAGATTTATTGATAGCAGCCTTGGGGATGAAACTGGGTTCTCAGAAGTCGTCCGTGACAATCTGGCAACCCCTTAAACTCTTTGCTTATTCGCAGTTGACGTCGCTTGTCAGGAGAGCAACACTGAAAGAAAACGAACATGTTCCAAAATACGAGAAGATTCATAACTTCAAGGTAAGACCCTATGCTACTTATTTATTTTTAATGCGCAGGGACTATAGTTCTTATTTTAAAATGGGTCCGGTATTGCAAGGAAATAATATATATGCAGACTGTGACTTTTTGGGAACTTAAATGCTTCAGTTAAATCTCATTGCTGGTTAAATCAATTAGACATCTTTAGACCATATCAGCAGAAGAATGAGGATTTTGTTGTTGTCTGCATGTATTTGTTTGAATAATATTTGCCGTATCTAGGTTCCCTCTTTTATTTAGAATCGGTTTACACCAAGAGGTGAGAAAAACTGGCAAAGTTTTCTTTCCATTCAAATGAATGTAGTTCAGCTCCGCTTATGATAATGCGATAGTGAAAAATCTTTTAGATCTGCGATTAGAGGATTAAACTGATCTTATCTGAGTCTGTCGCCGGTAAATAGCTTTGGAGGTAAGAAGCATGTTCTGCTGCATCTGGATTGAGCAGATGGTCTGCATTTCCCTTAGTTTCTGGCTTTTCTCCTGTATTAATGAATTGAGTGTGTTGAAAGCAGCATGGCTTATACCATGGGGCTATTGGAGCTGCTGGCATTAGCAACTGCCTTGTGTTTTAATAAAATTTACTTAGTCTTCTATGTAGCTTCTAATTATCGTTTTCATTATTTTAAATAAGCGATGCTTTCTGGTAGGAGACACACACGTCAATACAACATGGGCACGTTTTGTGTCTGTATGGTTAATAAGCGTCCAGTAAGGATTTAGTAAATGAACCTTTTGGCAGTCAAATGCATTACATAATAGGCAGGCTGTGTTTGTAAGACTAAGTGAATTGGTGTTACACTGAATTCCTGTAGATGACGGTACAAACTTCATATATAGTACCTGAAGCCCAGATTTTGTCTTTAATGTGTGGGTTTTTTCCCCCGTTTAGCTTTTGCTTTTATTTCTTTTAGGAGAAGGGGAAATCAGTAATGTAATACTGGCACCTGATGATATAAGCATCTGTTAATTGTCTCTTATTTTCAGTTTTGATTTCCATCACGTGCCTGTGCATGTACACATGTGTGCACATACGTGTATTTACCTATCGTCCATGTGATTCTATTTAAACCACCTTCTGGCTTTTGAGTTCAGATAATCACTAAAATTAGAAACTTTATATGATCAGGATGTTTTGTTTGACTTGAGTTCTTCAATAAAGCATGATTTTGAAAACCATGTACAAAATGTTCTATAAAAAAGTGTGTAATATGAACGCTTGGCATAAAATAATCCTGCTGGCTGTCAGTTAAATGCAGAGCATTTTTTCACAGGCTCCTGAGGTCTCCTACAGATCTGAAATGTCTTGCAGCTTTCATTTGTTCCTTGAAGTTCGAAGACAATTCTTGCAGATAGCGATTTTCCATGTACTACAGTGTATGTAGGATAATACGTATTTAATTTTGCGCTCATTTGTATTCCTTAGTTGCTTTCTTCTAACAGCCTGAAACACATCTGTTTTGAAAATAATCCGGTAACCTGATTTTCATTGCTTTGGGTTTGTTTATTTGTTTTTCTTCCAGAAATTTGTTTCTGGAAAATTTGAAAGCTGTGAGTTTTCCAGTCTTTTTTCAAAAACAAATTACGCGTCTGATCCAAGGTCATAGGTACAGCACAAACTTTCCACACAGATTGTTTTCTTTATGATAGTTGTACTGTAGTTCCTTTATTCATACAGTTGCTAGAAAAATATACCTTGAGAGGTAACTCTTTTCTGAAGTCAGTGAAATGGAGTCACCTTACGCAGATAACTGTTGCTATAAAAAAGTAGAAGGGAACAAACCCCTCACCCCGTAAAGGGTGCACGGCACCCAACCTGCCCGCTGAAGGAATGCTGCTGGCGTTCGCAAGCTCTAAATGCGGCCACTGTCCCATTTTTCTAAAAAAATAACCTTACGCTCTTCATAATTTTTGTGTTACGGATCTGAAATGAGTGGCCATCCTTAGCTCATGCGCTTCTCTCCTTTATCGTCCCTTGCATCTGTCAAGTTTTGCTTCTCGCGTGTGTAGACGTCATCATTTAAAATCTCTACAGAAGTCTCCTAGGTTGCCTGCCAAGCGGCAAATGTGCCACCCATGTGGGAAGGAAGGAAATGTCAGTCCCAGAGTCTTCAAGCTAGACTTTTGAAACAAGACAAGAAAAAAACAACCCAGAAATGAAATAAATTTATATAGTCTTCTAACCAACAGCAACTGCTGTCCCCAGAGGCTCCACTGGCAAAAAGGAGGGCGCAGGCTGCCCTGTACCTCCGCGGCTAATCTTCTCTTCGTTATACAGGCAACGAGGCAACAGATAGGGACCGCTGGCCCTTTGCCAGCTGCTTCTTTGATCGGGCACATCGCTAGTCACAGAAATGAAGGGGTCTCAGATATCCCTTTATACTGGAAATGCTGTAACATCCCAGCAGAGGGAGGAGAAGTGGAGAGTCATTAATGCGCAACAACCAGCAGTGTCATCTTGGAGAAGGGAAGAAGACAGCAGCAGCCGCTCTGGAGACAGGCTGGGGCTAGCAGATGCCCGAGGGGCTTGGCCACAGGTTGGGAGACCCCCGTTCTCCCTCCGCTCCTCCAGCTCCTGTCCCTGGGGGGTGGGTAGCTGGGGATGCAAGTGGAGTTTGAACCCTCGGAGTCTGTTGCCTCCATCAGAGCTCAAGTCGAGGAGCGTGGTGGCAGAGGAGCAGTGTAGCGATGGTCCGCACAGGAGTGCGGATGCCTAGGGAAGGGGTGAACACAAAAGCTGCTTTTAACTCTTAAATCATCAAGAGGCCTCCCGAATAAGTCTGTTAAGCTATGTTTCACTCCAAGGGTCGTTCGAAAGAAGAATGTGAAGACAGCCCTGCTAGGAGTGCTGACACGGCTGGGTTTTTGAAAGGTGTTTGATCTTATTTAAATCTGCTGGAATGTGAGTCGTCTCCTGCCTGAAGGGAGCAGGCTGGCCAGCTGGGGCGACCGGGAGCTCTGTGGGCAGAACTGGCTGCTGATGATCTCCAGCTCCGTAATATTCTCCCGACTGGGGAGGTCCGGTCTCTCACGAGCACATCTCAAATGCAAATACAGAGGGGCTGAATTCTCTTAAATTACTCTCCATAAGTAAAGAAAGGGATGATGATTTATAAATGTCAGGTCTGACTGAGTTTTTAATGCCCATTCCTCAGGATGAGAGCTAGGTATTAAAAATAGTTGTATTTTTTTAAGCATATTTGAGCTTTTTTTTATGTATAAAAAGTTTTCAATTAATATTTCTGTGTTCTCTAGAAATCTAATATAAAAGATTCATTTTCTGTTAATTCAAGTCTATCAGCTGAGAGACATCTACATTGTTTGACACAGCATTTTATTTAGCTCTAATTGAATAACAGGGTTTGAAGGTGAGCTAGGACTGGGTGTGTGACTTGATTGGGTCTGTCTATTTGCATATTTGATTTCTTTTGCTTTTCCTCCATATACTCCGCTTTTCTGAAATCCAGCACGCAGAATGAGATCCCCTGTAAAGAGAATCATCAGACCAAATCAGGACAGTCGCTTCACCATCCTCAAAATTTCAGCTCCGCCTTCTTTCACGGAAAGGCTTTTCCTCTCGTTTGGTTTCTTACCCATTATGGGGAAGAAATGTCCCCACACTCTCTAGTACACACGTATCTAAACGGACACGTGTGTGTGATGGTTATCAAGTTCATATTTCCCCCCAGAGTAGATGAACAATAGCATCTTCTATTTGGAAGCTCTGAGAGATCTGTGGGATACTCTTTGAAGTGCTGACGAGGATCTCAGCTGAAGCCAGTGGTGTTACTTTTGTACAAAAAGAAGCTTTACCAGAGGAGAAAGTTCTGTAACAGTTCACAGAAGTGGACAGAGTAAATTGATTCCTAATCGTTCCCATAAATTTATTCTACAGCTGGATGCTACCAGTAAGAATGCTTTTTTCTGTCCTTTATAAATCTCATATTTGCTTATCTTGTCCCTAAAATGCAGACACTGTGATAGCTTGTAAATTAAAATACAATTTCTTACCTAGCCGATACCCGATTCATTCAGTGATTTTAGGGGGAGGAAGCAGCTGGGCGCCTCCTGGGCAGGCGAGTGAAGGAGGAGCTTCAGGCAACAGCAAGAACCTCAGATTTGAGGGGAAAAGGGGCCTGCGGCAAGGTGCAATGGGGATTGAAATGTTCTGTGTTGGTTACTGAGAGGAGGATTGGGGGAGCTCTGGGTTGGGATGTGTGAGGTGGGCTTTAAGCCAAAGGACTTACACAGCAGGGGAAACCTAGTTGGGTTTAAGGTTACCCCATTTTCTGTCTCCGGTGAGGCAGTTTTTATTAGGGTACTGAACACGCAGGATTCCCCTTGCTCAGTCCTCCGGACTTTCCCTCTCTGCATCTCCTCATGTCTCCATCTCCCCCCTACATCCCATAGTTTTTTGCTGTTAAAAAAAAAAAAACAACAAAACAAAACCGAAGCACACCACAGTTATGCCTAATGAGATACCTTCTGCTCTGAGTCCATCCCTACCTGATGTGGAACATCTTCTGCACCTCCTCCCCACCTGGTGCTGTGCTTTGGACTTGGGCACTGACCTGGATCCTTTGCCTGCTGTTTGTGTGGGGTTGGAGAAAACAGGAAAACCGTGCTTGAAAAATGGTAATGGCAAGGAGGGCAGTCATGGAAGAGGAGCATTAGCTGGGAGTTACAGGATGATAGCTTAAAAGGAAGAGGAAAGGGAAAATTTGAGATTAACAGCAAGAAATCTCCTGGGCAGTGAAACTTGTTAGTCAGTGCAATAACCTCCCCATCACTCAGCAAATTTAAAATAAGCCTGGACAAAACACCTTAAAGGTCTTTACTCCCCTCCAGCTTCGTGTGACTCATGGGCCCTGGGGAATTTTTAGCTCCCTTGGCTGGTTGTAAGTATTCCTTCAGACACCTCTGGCTCCTGATGGCTTGAGCCAGTGGAGCGCTGTGCAGGTGTTTCGTAACTGCCGATAGTCCAAGGCATATAACCACCCTTCTGCCCAGATCAGTGCTGTGGTGCTTCAGTGAAGCAAGAAGGTGTCCGTGCCTGTCAGAGCTGGACTGAAATCTGTATTTCCATGCATCATTTTCCCTAGGATATTGTCTCATTTCTCTCTTGCTCTTCACAAAATAGATATGTCCTCCAAAGACTATTTTTTGCTGTCTTTCCGTGCGTTATTTGGTACTGTCATGCTGTTTCTTAGTTACTGTCTTACTAATGCCTGAGACGGCACAGTCAATTAATTGTAATAAATAACAGTTGCGGGGTTGCTTGATGAATCGGTGAACATTCAGAACATAATTCCCTTTCATGCCAACACTCCTTCCAGAGAGGCGAGACGTTTTTCCACGGTTGCTTAAGCCAAGTCAGCGGAGATGCTGATGAGTCTTGTTTGTTGAGATTCCTCATCTCCCTCCTCGACTTGAAGCAACATCCTGCCTTTCTCTTTGAGGATGACCCATTTGAAAGGCTGAGCGGGGAGCTCCAGAGCAGAGACAATGTACTTTTCCAGAAATAACCGGAGGTAGAACATAGCCTTAAACATGCACAAAAAAGGGAAGGCTCAGGTGAGAACCAGTTTCTACTGGAAAGGCTTTGCCAATGTAGACAGATTCAAGCATCGCTTTAATGGAGAAACTGCTGATTTTAACAAGGGTTACTCTGCCGGTGAAATTTGTACTACTTCTCTGAAACAAATAAGCTGACCTGGCCCTTGCCCAGATTTTACAGGTGTAATTGCATCTGTGCTGGGTGTCTTGCTCGTGTAAAAAGTCATTGCAAATCGCTTCCATGCCAAATCTTATTTTTCTGACAAGAGCTGCTCAGCAAAGCCGTGCCTAAACCCTGGGAACGGGGAGATGGAAAGTGCAGAAGAAATGCTGTAAAAGGACCAGAAACTGTAACAAACTCTTACTATATTAAGCAGAGCCATTTTTCTGTGACTTGTAACATGAACTCGTTTCTATTTCTGATCTGAAAACTGGGGCAGATGCTGATTTGGGGTCTGGCCCTGCTGAAAAGAGGATGCTGATTTGTTATTAGGTACGGACCTGGTGCTGAATGTGTTTTCAAAACATTTTGAAGTGAGTCACGGCACTCAGATGAATATTCAGAAAGAGAGCTGGGTGCCTCTAGCACAGTCCCCAGGGAGAGTCTCTCTGCGTTCTCACAGATAAGAAAACCTCAGGAAATTTGATGTTTCTTTTAGACTTCTAGCACTTGAGGGAAGAAAATGTTCAAAGGCAGGGAAAATATCTGGAGAACAAAACTGGAGGAAAAACTTCCGCAAAACTTCTGAGAAGATCTCATCAGCTCTATGTTGTTGCTTCTGAAACTCATAGTGTATTATAAGTCAGTTCAAGCCAGAAAAGCTTTTAGCCATTGATGGATTTTAGTCTCCTACGGTATTTATTTAATGTTACTTTTACTTTTTTGGAAAAGCCAGGGCTTTTCCAAAGCATATTCCAAATAGCACAATATTATTTAACCCTTTCTGGTTTCTTTGTGCTAGTCCCTGAATTCAAGCTTTGCCTCTGTTTATTAAAAAAAAAAAAAAAAAAAAAGCCTTTTTTTTCCTAAATCCTTAATTTACTGGAGTTGTAATTCCTTCCCACCACACCAGTAGTTTTATTAATCCGCAGGTGTGGATCCTGCCAGTCTTCCATGTGCACAGCCACCAAACGGGACCAGCTCATGTCTGTGGTGAAGCTAGGAAGCGCTCTGCTGGGGAGGCTGGGGAGTTTGCCTCGTGGAGCACATAGCGCACGTCACGCTCTCTCATAATCAACAGCTTTTCCTCAAAATTAGCCTTACCATCATAGCAAAAGCATTTCTGTAGGAATCTCTTTGGGTTTTATAGTCTATTTACATCATTACATATATTCTGTTTACATGATTACATATGGCTTATATAGTATCTATATATATGCAATTTTCAGTCTAAGGATTTTATTCAATTTTCACCTCTAGTTTCAGAATTTTTAGCATGGACACAGGTATTAAGTAACTTGGACCTGGAATAAAATGGACAATGTTCCAGTTTCTAGATATACGGGGCTTGGACTAGAGGACCCTAAAAGGTCCCTTCCAACCCAACACATTCTATGATTCTACATCCATTTAAAGAAAATCTGCTATTCCATCCTGAAAGAAAGGTGGCAATTTTCATTGAATTTACAAGCAAAAAAAAAAAAAGCCAACAACAACCTGCTACTCTCCAGTTTTTCGCTTTGGCTCTGGTAGAGCATGACCTAACCGCAATTTCCAGCTGTTCCCATCTCTGCTGACATGATCAGCGCAAACCAGAAAGTAAACAAGACATGACAGCACTTCTGGCTCCAAGTGGAGGAGGACCTGGAGGAAGGTTTGCCTGCTCAGCATTCGTGTCAGTGTACCCACTGGCGATAACGATGCTATTTATACTGCACACTGTGAACCATGCAGCGTTCAGCATCTCTCCTCTCAAGAGCTGCTGGACAAAGTCGTCGGGGTGATCCCAGACTGGCTCCCCACGTTAGCACCCCGGCTGGTCTAGGCAAAGTCAGCTCTCGTTTTGGAGAAGGTGTGTTCCAATGGTCTCATTTACTGTCGTTTCTGTGACAACCTTTGCATGGAAGCAATTATCGTGCAGATACAGCTCTGCTGTGTGGGTTGTCATGGCAGTCTTTTCACTTCTCAGATTACTCATCGGCAGCAATATTTGCCTCACAGGGGGAATATCATGTACTGGAATATTGGGAGTGCTTGAGACCCTTGTTTTAGAGGCAGTACCTAATCATTGTAATATATGCAATGATTAAATTGAAGCGTTGCCCAAACTGATAGTGGAGTCGATCGACTTTCTCACTGGTTTCTGTTCCCTTCACATCCAGGCAATCTCTGCCTGGACCAGGGATGGGTGAAAAGGGCAAGCCTGTTGGGTGCCAGCATGGGTACGCTCGGTGCCTGATAAAATCAACTGTGGCAGGGAAGACAGACATTAATAATATAGGCTGAGTTCATTGTTTTAATTGAGACTTACGATGTCTCCTGTATCCAATTAAAAGCTTAGTAGAGTCCCAACAGGCAGAATCAGTTGATGGAATTGCAAATCAGCTAGGACCACTGATCTGACAGCCTGCATCAGCAGTGTCCCGTCATCCTTGGGAATTTGTTTGAAAGACAGTATAGCCAGCAGAACTGTGCCCTTGGAGCACCACACAGCGCAAATGTTGGATGTGTGCCATTTATTCAGTCCTCGGTTGACCTGGTCTCCTTCCCCCAGCACCAACAAGGCTTCTGCCCAGAGCGTAGGACTCTGGTAGCCCGAGAAGGTAGATCAGAAATGGTTTTTGCCATCCTTTTTCAAGTTGATGTATTTCATCCCAACACAGATGGTAGTGTCTGGATTTTGCCGAAACCCGTTATTCTCACCAGCCGTTCAGCGTGGAAAGTCATGGAAGAAACTGCGCTGCTCTGTACGGAGCAGGGGTCCCGATGGAGCAGGCATTCGAGGAGACCACGGCAGCACCCTTTTAACAGGGAGGGCTTTTTTTGGATGTCACAAAGACTTTGGTTTTCTGTGCTCGGTGCTGATTTTTGCATATCCATCGTTTGTCAGATCCAGCCTTGCTTTCTTCCCAGCAGTGGCTTTGCTAAAGCTCTGCCGATGTGTCGTGTTCTTTCGCATCATGTTTGCACAGCACTTTTTGCTGATATTTCCTTATTCTCTTCCTCCCTGCCTTGACAAGTGATCTAATGTAAGTCTCCCAGTTACGAATACTAATTAGCTGCTGGCTCATTCTTGGTTTTCAGATAGCAATCAAGGCTAGCTGAACAACTGCCTAGTAAAAACCAAAAGCGTAAAAAATAAGTGGAGTTACGAGATAGATGGGTAACTAACTTCAACAGTGACCTTTATAGAGCCTGAGAAATAATGGTGGGAGATCTGCTTGAGGAGTTCACAGCTTGTGGTATAATCTGTTGTCAGAGCCACTTTTTCTGTTTGGTTCTCCGAAAACTTTGTCTCTTTTTCTAAGAAATAGTTTAATTGAATGCAAAACAAAAATAAAGGAAATTCTGTAACACTTATTCATCACAGGAGTTAAGCTATTTTTCCCTGCGTATAAGAAAATGTCTTTCAAGCCTAAGCAAAAAGCTGTCCTCCTACGTAAAATCACAGTAGTTAGATGTTTATTATACCTTGCTGGTGTTGCAGGAGAATTCAAAGTAGAAATGGCTAGGTGTAAGCCCAATGTGAGGTTCTCCTCTTACCGCACACTTGCAAGACAGCTTAGTAATAGGATTTTATCTAGTTTTTGAAGCACGTATTTTGCTTTAAAATTATCTAGATTTTTCTTTTAAATTGTGTATTTCCCCTGGAGTTTTACAAATAAAGATTAGAACTGGTTTATCTTCCTCTCCCCGCTCACCCATTTTCCACATTCTTAAAAACATCGCTCGCAGTTGAAGCCTTACGGAAAGAGAGAGAAAAAGATTTTTGGGGCGGGAGTGAGAACGAAGGGTTGGGAGATATAAAGCCACAGTTGGCAATCCTGCTCTCTCACATTTTATAAGACAGTAAAATCTGCATATGGCAGATGCTCTTTTTATAAGGGGAAAGAAACCCCTTGTAATTTAAGTCAGGATCTCTGGGATTCTGCTGGGTGTGTTTTCAGAAATTTTTTCTGGAAAGCATGTTTTAGTTCTGAAAACAAGCAAGTCACTTGGCAGGTTTTTAGAATGGGGAATTAAATATAAAAATCAGAATGCTGTATTAAAGAGTGTCATGTAATAAATGCAGTATTGTTTGCAGGTGCTGGCTCTTGAACTAGCAAAGGGATGCAAACGTGTTTCTTTTTAGTGTGCTGCCAGGTCCCGCTCTGCGGCATGAAACGGGACCAGAGGCTCTTCTGACCTCAGAAGACCAATTTTTCGCTATTTTCTGGCACCGCTTACTGTGTCTGATTTCATTTCCAGAGGTGGTGCATACTCAGACCAGCACAGGGTTTTAGATGTCCAGTTCCACTCCGTGGCAGTGGGAAGATTAACACTCCGGTACCACTGAGCTCTGGGAGAGGACAGCACTGCTTAGAAACGCCAAAAGAAGCTCCAGAGCTGATCCCGTGGGGTCGTGCACACCAGGGACGGAAGGACAGTATGGCCTTTGGGCCTCCTAATTGATGTTGCCAGAGAAGCTCCCTATTACGTGTCAGAGAAAGGATGAAGCAAGGTAGAGCACGGAACATAGAAAAACCTACTCTCAGCTTTTAATTTGTTTTGCATTTGCAGTCAGAATAACGTATAAGAAAGTAATTTTGATGGGGCGGCGTAAAGCTGAGCAGGCTCTGGATAGATCTTCTGACAGAACTTAATTTCTTACCCAATGATATGGAAAGGCATTTCAGTATTTGGATGGGAGGAGAGAACAGTGCTAATGATGCTGAGACAATGATCCTGCAGGGGAAAGTCAATCTTGATCTTGTGAAGGGTGACCAGTACACGCAATGTTGGTGGGGAAGAGGAAAGTCTGCTTTGTCCTTGTCGTTTTTAAGTTGATGAGTCGTGTAAACTTCTCTGAGGGGTGAGCTGAGAGCCAGGAGGATGCCAGGGGAACTGGCTGTAGTAGAAAGGTGATTTTTTTGTGTGTCTAGGTCAATAATTGTTACTAGAAACATAACTAGAACTGAACTCATAAAATATTGGTAATAATATAATAAAAAAAATAAAAATGAAGGGAGGCAAAACGTTGGAGCGGCAGATTTGGGATGTGGTAGACCCTGTAGAAGAGTTCCCAGGGAGAGTTCAGAGGAAGTGGAAATGCGCAGACCATGGTGGGGAGCAGGAGGCCAAGAAGGAGGGATGTTCACCGCTGAAACAGCAGCCAGTTAGGGGCTGAGCACCTGAGGTTTGGTGAGTATCAGCACTGGAGACGGCCCTGGAGAGGCCAGGATGGGACCCCAGTGCCCAGGGAAAGCATTAGAAATGCTTCAGCAGGTGGCACGTTCAGTGAATTTGATTAACTGAAATCAGCAAGCAGAGAGGCACAGGATAGTGTCATTCTTTTTATTTAGCGAGAAATATTAATGTGGTGGAATTTGTTCTTGTTCTGCTTAAAGAAAGAAGTTAAAATGTCAGCATTTCAAGGAACAAAACAAAATCTCCCCTCCTTTACAATCAGAAATACTAAAAAACAAAAAAAAATTTAAAAAATCTCTTATAAAACTCAAAAGGACTCTGAAAAAAGATTCTTTTTTTGCTCAACCTTTTGCACTGTTTTTTGGTTTGGTTTGGTTTTTTTCTTCAATTTTCCTCAACAGAAATTTTGACAAATATTTTTTAATAAAGGGTTTGGGGTGAATGTTCATTTTACAAAAAAAAAAAAAAAAAAAAAGAAGGTGACTGAAAGGAAGCTTCCCCCCCCCAAAAAAAATTCTGTTAGTCCTGCAGGCATTAAAGCACAGCGTTTTGCTTGAGGATTTTAGAATGTGCTTGTTCTGGGAAGGGAACGCTGCCAAAGCCCTGGAAAAAAACACAAGGGCTGAGGAAGAAAGCCAAGAGGATGTGGGTAGTGCAGGTGGATAACGGAGGGGAAGGTGTGAAAAATCTCTTTGTGGTGAGAGCAGGGGGGGTAGAAAATGGAGGTGACAGCTGCCGAGAGCCTTGCCATCGCTCGCTTTGTGGAAGTCAGGTGGAGCTGCAGGGAGAAGGGGGCTCGTGGAGCACATCACACCTTCCAAAGGTGCGTGAGAGAGGGTGCAGGGGGCAGCTTCGCACCATTAGGTGGTGGAGTCTCCGTCTCTGGAGACATTCAAACCCGCCTGGACGCGTTCCTGTGCAACCTGCTCTGGGTGACACTGCTCTGGCAGGGGGTTGGACCAGATGATCTCCAGAGGTCCCTTCCAGCCCCTGCCACTCTGTGATTCTGTGATCACGCTTCCTTCAGAGATGCTCGGCAGTGTAGGGATGGTGATTATAAGCCTAGCCTGGCGCAGGCACGCACCTGCGTTACTCTGTGAACTCAAAAGTAACTTTGCAAACTAACACAGCCATCTACCTCACCGCTGCCTCGTGGGCAGCAAACGCCCAGGAGGCCGCAGACCTCCCCCGAGCCAAAACTGCGACGTGGTCTCAACTGCTGGGTGCTGCTCTGCGTTGTCACGCCATTGCAGTCACTGTCACCTGGGAGCCAGCCGCTGGTTAAATCAGTGGCGCGGGGGATGCTCGCCACCTCCGTCAGGGCCACTTGGCGTTTTGCTGTTTATATCCAGAGCCCTGTGCAGATGTCGGGCATGTGTGTTTCAACCAGCTCCTCCTCTCTTCTGCTCCACACTCATCCGAGCAGGCAGGGCACGTGCGGGGAGCCGCTGCCTGCTCTCATACCCGCTCCGTAGCTCCAGAGAACCGAGTGACTTAAGCCTAAAGCATTTTTACAACGTTTCACTGCAAATTTCATTTCTTTATGATCGGTGGTTACTGATTTTTTTTGTCAGCCTGTCTATTCTAAATAGAGGCTGGAAGGCTTTTGCGCTGGCTGAGGAAGTAATGATTTTCTCTGCAAAGAATCCTGTGGTTTCCTACCGCAGGAACTTTATCAGAATAACATCAGAAGCAGCTAATGGTGGCTGCAGGATTTGTAACAAGCATGTGAGCTGGGATTGAAAGCAGCATTGGGCTGGGTTTTTTTCCTTCCTTAGCTTTGAATTTTTTCCTGGTTCGGTGGATTCTTGTTGCCGTTTACTAGGTTCATTTGGATTTTCAATATGTAGCATTAGTCTGAAAAGAATAATTTCCTTTTAGAGTTATTCTAGACTGGAAAGCCCCTGAGTGCGTTTGCAGTATTTCAGTGTAGCACTGGTATTTTTGCCTGGCAGGACTCCCTCTGCCTGGGGCGAAATCCTGTAGCCCCCTCCATGTTTCACACGGTACCTTATGGAGAGGGGAGGGCAAAGCAGAAGACGTTTTGAATTGAGAGGTGGACTCTCGCACGGTCGCTGCAAAAGCCTCACCTCGTGGCTAAAATCCTCCTCAGACAGAGGGATGCCGAGGGGCAGGAGAAGGGCTGCGACCTGCCACTGCTCCTCTGCCCCACACGGTCTGGGAGCAGCCCCCCTCCAGAGCTGTTTCTGCTGCTCCGAACACTCGGGATGGAGAGCTCCCATTTCCCATCAGTCCACAAGGGTCTTGGCAGTTAAATCACAGAATGGTTTAGATTGGAAGGGACCTTAAAGACCATCTAGTTCCACCCCCCTGCCCTGGGCAGGGACACCTCCCACTAGACCAGGTTGCCCAAAGCCCCATCCAGCCTGGCCTTGAACACTTCCAGGGATGGGGCAGCCACAACCTCCCTGGGCAACCTGTTCCAGTGCCTCACCATCCTCACATTAAAGAATGTCTTCCTAATATCTAATCTAAATCTACCCTTTTTCAGTTTGAAACTGTTACCCCTCATCCTATCATTAAATCTTTCTTAGCCTTTCTTTCCTGCAGCGATGAAGGGAACCTTCCAGTGACTGCACGTGGTGCCTTCAAAGAAGGGGAATTCTGCCTCGTTTAGACACACTGATATTGATGGCAGTGAAACAGTTGGGTCATTTTCTGTAATTTTTCTTTCTGCTGTTGTCTTGCAGGTGCACACGTTCCGGGGCCCGCACTGGTGTGAGTACTGCGCCAACTTCATGTGGGGCCTCATCGCTCAGGGAGTCAAATGTGCAGGTAACAGTCGTTCGGTCTTCTTTTCCTAAGGTGGTCCTAATGTTGTAGCTATTTAAGGTGCTGCCTCCTCCACTGTTAACGCTGCCTGGCAAAGGTCTGATCTGCCCCCTGTTAAAATCTAAGAAGGGAATGCGTCTGCTTTGCTGCTGATGGTTTCAGGTACCGCAGTGATGCCGAGCACCTCTTGGGCACACACAGAGGGGAAATGATAATCATCATCAAGGGATTTATTTCCCCACCACCACCACCTTCGGAATGGAGGAGACAACAGGTGGATGTGTCGTTAGCTTTATTTCTTTTATAACCCTTGTATGTATTGGTAGGTGTGAGAAACTCACCGAGGGTCTCGATGTGCGAGGTGGGCAAGCAGCAAATTCCACGTGGCTGCTGTGAAACGGGCGTTGAGGTTCATTTTCTGTGGAAGCCAGCAAATTCCCGGTCCGCCCTAGGCCCTAAGTCATGTCTCCTACTTGCAAACTTAGAAGAAAATAAGGAAAGGGGGTGATGAATAAGGGACGCGTACCGAAATGTTACATCAGCATCCAGGTGCCGGTCAAAATGTATTACACGCATGTGTGTCACTGCAGGCATTTCTGGGATGAAGCCTCTCTGAAGTAAAGCAGTTTGACAGTTTTATTGGTATGATTCTTCTGAAAAGAAAGGACAGTCAGCTTTTTTTCAAAGGCAAAAAAAAAAAAGGATCAAAGTGATCAAAATAGTTTACTGAATTTAAAAAGTATTTGATGGCATTCTGGCAAGCAACCACTTTTATAAAAATGGTGCAAAGAAATGATGTATGAAGACCGGCGTATGTTGCCCTGGAAACTGAATTTTCAAGCTAATTTAAGAAAATCTGCTCTGTCTAAAGCTTTCTGAAATCTTGTCTCAAGCAAGTAAGAGGGCTTTTTATCGCAGAGCTGCAAAATAATGTAAAACTTAAAGTAATTCATAGCCAAATGTGATTAACATATTTTAAAATCTTTCCCCTGTAATTACTTGAATGCAATATTCTGTCGTTATCAATAGGCTTTGCACTGTCCAGGATGTGTTTGAGAATGCAGCCCTGTTTTAAGTAATGATTATGTAAAACTGGCATTTCCTTTCTCGGTATTTTCCCCCTACTAAGTCTTTAGGGTTGCAGCCGCATCCTTCACTTATGAATGAAGATTGTTGGATTTTTACTGCTGATGATTTTGCACAGGGTGTACAGTGCTAAAAAGGAGGAAGAAAGATGAGGCCTGATTTTGTTCTTGACTTGTTTTCTGATTAGTCATTTTTTGATGACACGTGAGCCAGTAAGTGTGCCATCTTCCTTCCTCGCCTGAAGCAGATTCCTCAGTTTGGGCATTTAGGAGAAATATCAGGTATTTTTCAGATTTATGTTCAGTAGCTTTGATCCAGGAAATCAATAAAAATTAACAGTGTGGGGGCTCACAATGCTGCATGGCACTATGGAATGAACAAATAATATTGCTTTTAGAATTAAACCCGAAGTGCTTATGATTTTATACTGCCTCTTTTTTCTTTTTTTTTTTTAACTGAAGTAGAGCTGATTTTCTGGTTTTATGCAGATTTTTCTAAATGGTGAGTTTCCAAAAGCTTCCAAAGTCTGGTTTTCTGTCCTCCTTATGAGGATGGTAGTAAGTATTGCGTGTCTCCTTTTTTTCCTCCTTGCAGTGTAGAGGAACATATGTGTATTAGATGACTTCATAGGTTCAGAAACTATAATTAGGGCTTTCTATCTTGTGTAAGGTTTCATATCGGTGTTGGTAGCTTCCAGTAATTTCGATGATCTTATTTATATTTTAAAATCCCACATTGTACGACCATGCTTGCCAAAGCATCAGCAAGGGGTAGGGGGAGGCTGAGGATTTTCTGGCCGTGCTCGAGGTCTTTGGGCACCACCAGGCGAGCCGCTGATGTGCAGCATCATCAGCCAGGGCACACGGAGGAGCAGGCGAGGAGCCGTGTGGTGGAGAGGCTGCCAAGTGGCACTCCAGCAGTTGGGCTTAGGTGACCTTTAAAGGTCCCTTTCAACCCAACACATTCTATGATTCCTCAGCCTGGCAAGCCTGGTTGCTGGGGTTGAGGAGCAGGAGAGTTGGGCTTTCTCCAAGGGCATGGGTTGCAGCTGACCCACCTCGCTTGTCCTCCCCTCACCGCAAGGCTAGCTTTTAGCCATGAGCCAACCTCAGCCACGGCTGACAGAGAACTAGGGGCTCCCCAGATGATAGGACGAGGGGTAATGGTTTCAAACTGATGGAGGGGAGATTTAGATTGGATATCAGGAAGAAATTCTTTACTCTGAGGGTGGTGAGGCACTGGAACAGGTTGCCCAGGGAGGTTGTGGATGCTCCATCCCTGGAGGTGTTCAAGGCCAGGCTGGATGGGGCTTTGAGCAGCTTGGTCTGGTGAAAAGTGTCCCTGCCCATGGAGCTGGAACTCAGTGAACTTTAAGGTGCCTTCCAACCCAAACCATTCTATGATTCTATGATTTTATTCTCATAAATTTCATAGGAATCAGTGGCTGGCTAGAGGAGAGGGACTCCAGGCAGACCCCTATGGAGGTGGAGATGGCAGGACAGGCTCAGCAGCTCTCCAGTCTGTCTTGTCTGTGCCTCACCTTCCGCAGCGTCTACCTGATCCTGTCAGCTGAGGCTGTCCAAGCCATCAGAGCGAGAAGCTCTGCAGCTCTGGCTGTATGGGAGGAAAGCCGGAGGTGCACAGATATATAGTGAGGACCTGTGTCATGAGCGTTAACACTCTAGTGTGGAAGAGCTCAGGCTTGAGTGCCATGAGTTTGGCTGAGTTTACAGGGGTCTTAACATGTTGGGGGTTTTGTTTTTTTGTTTTGTTTTTTTAAAAAAAGTAATCATTTTGCTTCTGAACTGAGCCATTTTAATATGGAAACAATGAGGCACAGTAAACAAGGAGCCACATGAGGCCATTGCTTTTCAGAGTGGGTTCGTACCTAAAAAAAAATGACAGCTTTTAGCAGGAGGCATCCCACTTGCATTCAAATGGGGTTCAATGCCACTCCAGGGAAAGCCACAAAGTCTGTTTGGTGGCCTGTATAATCATTTTATTGAAAATACCTATGAGCAAAACTGCACTGATCATATGTAATTTTATACTTTTTAAAGCATTTGCTTTTTATAGCAAACAGTTGCACATCTCAAGAGGGCTCTATTTGCTGTACAGAAGTGATAAGTTTAACGAATACGAATGGATTGCTGCATGGGCTACTCTCAACTATTTTAAATCCTCTACTCTGCAGAAGCCCAAAAACATGCGAGAAGGGAAGTGTGGGACAGTCCAAGACTGAACGACAAAGATAAATGTCACCCATTGCAGAAAAGAGGAGGAGGAGCCAGAGGGAAAAGTGCAGCTTATTTCTAATGGCTGATAGATTAGTTTATGTTACACAAACTAAGCCAATTCTTTGAAAAATAATAAACCAGAAGCAAACATTCATAGCAGTGCACATGCCATAGCAACCAGCAAGGATGCCTTAGCAACTTGACCTGCCTTGACTCATGCTTTGTTGCAGCCTGGCGTGACTAAATGTGTCCCTCTCTGCCAAAATACAGCCTCGAGGGCGTGCAGTATCTTGTCAGGTACAGTCCTGTATGATTAACCCCTGGAAGATGGGTTGTCCTTAGCTTACCCTTGTTGGGGTTTTGTGGCAGACGAAGGAGGAGGAGTACGTCTTTTCCTTCAGCAAAGACGAGAGGTGAATGTAGGCACCGTGTTTGCCACCCAGAGGCTGGCTACTGGCTGAAGTAAGATGTTGGCTGTCATCTTGACTACAAAGGTTTGGGGATTTATGCAAGCCGCCAAACATGGGAAGGCTTTATTATCTTCCAGAATTAAGACTTAGGGTGATGTCCAGGGTTTGGATCCTGAAGGAAAAGAACTGGTGGACTTAGTTTGACTTCTGCTGGAGGTATGTCCATCAGAACAGGAATAATTTCTTTTTCATTAAATGTTATTCTCTCAAATTTGATCTTTATTTCATCAACTTCTTTAAAGTCCAGTTTGGTTCCTTAGATGAATCCCTTTATCAGGCATCTGCCCTACTGCCCCGGAGGGTCATGCTTCCAATTTTTGCATCCTAGCCACAGGCCCTTAAAATTTTTGTGAGATGAAGAGTCATCTGTATGCAAGGAATCTGCCTTTTCTGACGGCATGCTCCGTCTCCAGCATGCTTTCCTGCAGGCTTTTGCCATAAGTAGAAATGACTGAAGAAGTGTTTGAAATTATAATGCCACCAGCTTGTGTAAACACTGAAGCTCAGCAGAAGCTAATGAAGACATAAGAGTTTACCCCTGCTCAAAATCCAATGCATGAACTTAAAACAAAAAGTATTCTTAATTACATTTCTCCTATGTAAGGCTCCCCTATGCTCGCAGGGCTCATCCCATTGCCCAGAATGCGTTCGGGAGAGAAATTATAACGATATCCAAAGAAAATTTGCAGATAAGCGGCAGGGAGTTCATTTTATGAATGATGCAAACACATAACACCCGGTAGCATTAACGGAGAATAGTGTGTGTGTTCTTAGAGACTCGAGCATGGCATTAATGTCGCTGTTAGTGTACTACCCAAGCAGACTTGTAGACCTGTCAAGCTGCTGCGTGTGTCCTGTCCCCCTCCCCAGCCCGTCAGAACTGTTTGAGTTGCTGGATCATCTGCTCCTTCCTCTGTACCCTTTTGCTTGTTGTTCTTCATGAGTAAGTGATTTAATCAGATTTTTTTGGAGCCGGCTGATTTAAGAGCATTAATTGGCTTATCTTAAAGGAAAGATGATTTCTGTAATAAAGACTGTATTTCAGTAGATGCTTTTGATATGGTTTTGGGCTGCTTCTTGTAACCCCAGGCAGCACCGCCCTCTGAGACTGTATGTGAAGCACCGTTTCTGCTGCAGTGGTAGATCTGAGATATCTCAGCCTGCCACCCGTGTGGCAGTTGCCTGTCTTTTGTTTCCCTTGGAGTAGGTACCTTCTCCCTGAAGAACTGAGAGAAATAATCTTGCAGCCGAACTATCAGCGTGGGGGCAATCGGCTGCCCCTGGCTGAGCCCAGGCAATATTGCTGCCAGCCCTGACCGCAGTAAGCCCCAGGAGTTCATTTTCAGAAAAGTTCAAGTGCAGTCTCAGAGCAGGATTGTTTTGTGAATTGCTGCTTAAGTGTTTAATTTCCCTGTTTCATCCGTTTTCTTCCCCAGCAATTGAAAAACGTACAACTGCCCCATTTCCTTTGCTGTTTTGTTTTGCCTCACTATTAAATCCCTTGCGTTGGATGGCCCTGTGTTGCTCCACTGGTGTGTAAGGATGAAGGAGACCACAAAGGAGCCTGCCCATCCTCGGGGATTAGTTGTGCAGCCACAGTGCTCGTGCTTTTAGTGCCTGGAAGAACGGCTGATGCTCTTGTGACAGTAACTCAGCAAAGGGGAAGGCAAAGCGTGCTCATCGTCTTGTCCGCTCTCGAGGTATTTTGCGTGCCTCGGTCATGATAAGGTCCCGTTCTGCCCACGCCTGTACCTTAAAAACATATCCGAACTTCTTCTGAGGTGTGCGCCCAGATTCTGCTGATTTTTCTGACTGTGTAGTGCACAGACAGTCAGCCCGAAAGGGGGACAAGAGCAAAGCAAAGCCACAGAGGTCGGGGCTGTGTCAAGGGTACCGTTTGGAGAGCAGTCCCTGCCCACCTGAGGCAGGTGGTGATGCGCTTGGAGGAGACGCACGCTGCCTGACAGGCTGTTCCACCAGCTCAGGATCCGGTGGTGTTCCTGCGAGGAATGAGCTCCAGAATTTTGAAATGCTAATCAGGCAGCGGAGCCTTGCTTCAGAGCCGTTCCCATGGGGAAGCTATTCTGGAACTATATATTCTTGAAACTGTTAGTCCTAAAAGTGGCTTTATCTCCAAGCCCACGCAGACCTGGAAGCCTTGAGCAAGCCAGTGGCCCATCAGGAGAGCTGTCGAGGAGGTAGGCAGGTGTCATGGCAGGAAGCCGGGAAGGTTTTTGAACAAACTGTCTGTGATCTTTCAAAACTCCCGTAAAATCAAACCATCGCCACCAAACGTGTTCTGCTGGAAGAACATTTCACCTGCGTTTTCCAGCCAGCTTTTGGAGGCACAGATACATGTATTCTTTTGATTTAGGATAAGGGGGGATTTGCTTGTTGGATGGGCTTTTTTTCTTTTTATTTCAGAAGCCCTGATTTTTCTGTGGTATTTGGTAATTTTGTAGCCAAGTAACTACCTGCCCTCTAGAAATTCCTTCCTAAAGAATAATGTCCCCTATAGTGCATGATATAGTAGTATGGATGATAGCAGGTTTGGGGGAGCATACACATATGTTTGGAAGCGATTTTTGCCATGGCGCTGCTTAATAAAGCGGCTTAAGATGCTGGTGGGACCAACGATGGTCCCAGATGTGCATTGCACATCAGCAAATGGCACGTGCGTAAGGCAGTGTAGCAGCTCCGGGGTTGCCACCTGGGCTGGACCAGCTCTGCCGAGGAGGAGAAAGAGGGCAGACCTTCGTAGCATCCCCCTGCCTTGTGCTTGGAAGCACAAAGCGGGGCCAGTGGGATCGCTACGTTCACATGCTTGTTCACACACGCTGCACTCAAGGGAACAGAAAACATTGCTTCCTCTGCCACAGAAAAGAGCGTTAAATTATTAAAGGAAAGCTACTAGCTCATGGTTGATTTATGAGAGCAAATTCCTTTATAACCTTTTCACCCTTGCTAAAGAAATGATGCCAATACTTTGTGCTTGAGTAGAACCCAGCATCTCCGTATGTCGGCTTTCTGAAGGCGGGGGCGTTACCCCGGCAGGTGGGTACCGCATGGACCTGCCCGAGGCAATGCAGCTCCGCGCTTCCCTCCCACCCTTACCATAAACCTCGCGAGAGTCTTCCAGAACTTTTTGCAGACAATGTAAATCTACCTTTTAGCTCTTAAAGCTGCTCCTCAGGGTGACAAAATGCATAAATTTTCCGTGGGATAATTCAAAAAGATAATTAGAGTGATGTATGTAGCATACGGTATCGTTCCAATGGAGCATGATCAGAGGCCATGTTAGCTGGTAAATCATAAAGCAAAAGAAATCTAAAACTGACTAAAATCAAATCAGCAGTATAACAAAAAGTGACAGCTAAGTGTTTTTTAGTCTCTGCAAATATTTATAATGTGTGCTCATGGGGCGGTATTAAGGAGCGTATATCTTTTGGCTCTGCTCATGCATTAATATGAACACGTTATTTGTTCTTTCAGCCCAGTGGACTAACACCAGTATTAGCTGTTTCTAAAACATTACCAAAACTTTTTCTAGGTATCATAGGAAGGTATTGTCAAGCTAGTTTTAAATTTAAGACCTGTCATAAAAGTAATGTCACAGCCCACCTGAACTCCTAGATCAATACGCTATTAAAGTCAGGGCAGCTTATCACAGACTTTTAAACCTGTCATCTAAAATTAATCTTTTTTTTTCTTTCTTTTTCCCTTAAACTTCCAAATTTCCTATCAACTCTTGAATTTACAAGTGCGTTTTTTTGGGGTCACGTTTGGTATATTTGAAGAGTGGCCACGGTTCGATAGCACTGTAAAAGTCCCTGTATGCGTGACTTACAGTTCTAGTCCTGACAGATCACCTCTGTGTAAGGTGAAATGCTGATGAGCTGTAGTCCGCAGAAGTTTTCCTATTGACCTGCGAGGCTTCATGACTGCATCTTCTAAAGCTGACCTGCATTATTGCAGGATTTATCAGCAGATACGATGCTTTAGGAGGATTTTTCTTTAGCTCCTCTTCAATTTGTGTAGCCGGCCAGCAGATAAGCTCTGATGAACTTCAGTAAGAAATGGATAAGGCTCCTGGTTACTTTAGATCTGGAGTAAAGCTGCTAACGCCAACTTAGCTATTCTGGATTTATTTTGATATAACCAAGAGTAAATAGACCCTAAATTTGAAATCAAATGAATCCTCTTGGTCTTAATGAACCCAGCCCAATCATGAAGCTTGTGTGTGGACAAGGCGAGCAGTCCTAAAGCTTCACCACGTGGCAGCACGCAGAGATTCAGGACTCGGCTTTCCTGTTCCTTCCCAGTTTATTCTATAATAACGGGTTTCGAAGCTTTCATGAAGCATCTGCAACGAGAACAGAGGGCATTTTTATTTAATAATATGCAATTTGCAGCATAATTCCTGTCTTCCAGTACGAACAAGCAAGCTGAGTATAGAGTAGAAGGCTGGCGCGTTCCCAGTGGTCAGTGGAGAAGGCTGCTGACCTCCTGCCCGGGCGCCTTTGACCTTGTTGGAGTTACCAAGACAGACAGTCATCCTTCATCCATGCGTGACTCTGGTTATCAGCTGAACCAGAGACTAGTGGCTGACACGTGCCTTTCACGAAGTACTGTTAGCTCAGGAGAGGGGCCCACCTGGTAGGAAGCACAGTGCTGGTGAGTTTCAGCTTCTTTAGTGGAAAAAAATCCAATTTTTCTCTTGCAAATTCACTGAAATCTTCTAGAAGTATATATTGATGCAGAACTGGTGAAGTGAGGGGCTCTCCTACGCTTACTTAAGAGGTAAAGAGCCTTGATGGTTAGGAGGATACCACACAGCCCGGTAATATTGAACATAGTGCATTTTCTAAGCCTTAAGCATCTGAAATATTTCTAGGTTTTAAATGTTTCTCAGGAGTGTTTGTAAGCCCTTAAGCAGTGGGCGGGTGTATAAAGTCTAATCAAATGCAAAGGGAGAACAAACGAGAGAGGAGGAAAATTGACTTTTGCATTTGTAATTATTATTCTGGTATTAATGAGGTCAGATCCAAAGCCCGTTTGATTCTATGGGATTAGCAATAACAGTTATTTTCAGAAGCAAGGCTTTCACACTGAAAACGTCTCTGTAAGGTAGCTATTTTAATGCAGTGAAACTTTCTTCTATGTAAGTATAATTAGGATGATCTCAGTGAATGCAATAATTGTTTCAAATCAAGTATAAGATACTTGGAAGCATGTTTTTCCTTTTTTTTTCTATATTTTAATCTTAATTATCCTTGGATTCCCAGAAACATTACTCTGAGGTGTATTGCTGTCTGTGTGAAGCAGCTAATTTGCACTCAGAAAATCGCTAGTGAGTCCTCAGGAGCCGGACGCTGCCATTCCGGTCTCGTAGGCATCATTTTTGGCAAGACATTCTAGACCGTTTGACGCATGTTGGAATAGGTGCTTCTTACAGCAGTTGTAGGAATGCTATATATAATAATTATATATTACTGGAAAATTATTGGAAAGTTAGGGTTTTGAAATAAAGGAAATAAAGAATTAAGATTTCCTACATGGTCTTAATGTGCTTCCCTTCTGTGTGTGCATTAAGATGTTGCCTCTCATTATTTGACCATTTACTATTTTTACTCCACAACGTCATCCTTATTCTGGAAGCATCTATTCAGTATTTTGTCTTCTTGTTGTTAGTGTAGCCATTGGTTTTCTTAATAGCACAGTATCCAAATCTTAGACCAAAGACAAGTAATTTCTCCTCTGTATTTCTCCAAACGTCTAATGAATTTGTTTCTACAAGGCCCGGAGGAGGCAAGACCAGCTTCTCCTTCCCGTCTTACAGCTGAAGCACTGAGACGCCAGGGGATTCATGATCTTTAAGGTCCTCTCCAACCCGAACCATTCTGTGATTCAGGTCACACGTTTCCGGTGAATTTGGATTCCCTGCTTCAAGCGCAGAGGGACTGGATTTCTCAAAGTTCAGGCAAACCGTAGCGCTGGTGATAGATGTGTAAAGCGTAGGTGGAGTTCCCCTTCCCCTGCTCAGAGTGTCTTCGTTCCACACCCCAGACCCACAGGTAGGCTAGGGGCCATGCACGAGGAGGTTGTCTCACCATGCACCTTCCAACTGGGGGTCTCAGAGCACTTGGGTAAACGTGGGGTTTAAATACGTGGTCAGGGGAAGGCAAGTGCTTTGGCAGTTACTATTTCAGAGGCAACCGAGCAACCAAACTGAACTTCTCCGCGCCAGGAGAGGGCTGGGGGTCGAAGCAAGCGACTGAGGCTGGGCAGGCTGGTGGCCATGGTAGCCCCGCCGATGCTGCTCGTTTGCAGGGGCCCGGCTGCCGCCCTGCCTGGCTTTGCCCAGGGTGGGGTTGGCCACGCCAAATCACAGCCAGGTGGGAAATTCAGCATTTGCAGCTCCGTCGTGTGCGTTAACCGTTCCTCACGAGGAAGGGAGTCGCTCCTGCACAGAAATAGCTAACGAGAATTCTAATCAGCCATTTCATCGGGATCCGTGCGTGTTTTGACTGATCGAAGGTGACATGCCGAACTTTAATTGCAACCAGAGATTGGATGTTTTACAGAGGATCCTAAGCGACAAAGCTGGATGCTTTACAGGTCTGCTCAGTAAACAAAGTGCTTTTAGCAGCAGTCTGCAGCTGACTTAGTGGAAATTAAACTTAGCGATGAAGTCTGGTTTACCGTTTTGGAAACAACAAAGTCAAATAATCTATGGAGTGTTAATGAAAATACAAGTATTGGCAAAATCTGCGGGAATGAAATACAAAGGGAATCTATATAGACAGATACTCAGTACTGCAGTGGGAGAGGAAAGTAGAGATTTTCATCAAGGCATCGTTCCTTCAAGTTCCTACATCCCTTAATTCTGCAGAAATCCAGGGGACTCCGTATGGCAGTGGAGAAAAGTAGAGAAACGCTTGCAGAAGGGGAGCCTCGGTGCATACCGAGCGCGTGTCAGAGCATGGCAAACGCCCTGACGGCGAAGGGCCACCTTTCTTGCCGGTTGGCTAGTTCTTTGCAAACACCTGTGAGTCTCCGTTGCAAAACAGGAGGAATGGCAGTGAAAATGGAGTCACCGGGGGCTGCCCTGGGCCCCGGGCAGTGCGGGAGCCTGCCTGCTGGTGTTAACTGCAGCGTGTGCTTAGCTTAAAGGGGACTGTATTGCTCTTCCCATCTTCACTGTATAACTGGTGGTGTTTTCCAAGATATATTTTTTCCCCCAAACCCTGAGTATTATGGTTTTGAATGGTTTGGAGCAGAACAAACATTTTTCTCTAAGCTGATTTCAATTAAGTTTCACTTAAACTAAATCTCATTCTCAGTATGTTTACAGTAAAGCTGTGGAGTTGTTTGTTTGTTTTAAAAAAAAAACACAAACAAATTTTCCCTAAGTCCTTTTTAAAGTAAACAGAATTGTTTTGGTGCCTGCCAGTGCTTTGTTTCGGAAACACCCTGTGAAACGGCATCGGAATTGCAGCTGCTGTGACTTCGCGAAGTCCTTTGTACACTGCTCAGTAGCAAGAAGCCACCGACCAGCTTGGTGACCCCTGTGTCTACTTTTCAGCTCCCCTCCGAGCTGGGAAACGGGCCCTGTCACTAGTGGTGCTACGCACCGGCTGCCACATCTGGCAAGAGCGTTGGGATCCCTCACGTTCAGACCTTGGGCCAAGATGGGCTGCAGAGGGGTCGTGGCCTTCTGAGACCCAGTCCCCACCTTCGTCTCAGCCAGGAGGTGTCTCATGCCACAGTCCGACGCTACACTACTTTACAACTGTGTTAGGAAATTCGCAGCAGCTTGGGAAGGAAGTTTAGATCGTGATAGCAAAATACAGAACAGTGGTGAGGAACATAATTGACCCTTAGATCCTGGTTCAAAAAAACATAGGGGAAGTTTGTCACTTTGTGTTAAATCTTCCAGGGATAGAAGAAATGTCTTGGGTAGAAAAATCTGTCTTACTTCAAGTCTGTCCCTGCCTCGTGCATTTGACGGTTAAGAGGTCTCCACAGAAGTAATAGAGCAGGGTGAGTTTAGATTAGGCATTAGGAAGAAGTTCTTTACAATGAGGGTGGTGATGAAACACTGGCACAGGTTGCCCAGAGAGGTGGTGGAGGCCCCATCCCTGGAGACATTCGAGGCCAGGCTTGATGAGGCTCTGAGCGACCTGATCTAGTTGAAGATGTCCCTGCTTACTGCAGGGGGGTTGGACTAGGTGGCCTTTAGAGGTCCCTTCCAAGCCAGCACATTCTATGATTCTGTTCTATGATTCTAGTAGTTGCCAGATGAGGTCAGATCCTGCAGGAGCCATGCGTACTCCGCAGTACTGACCTTGGGATACACGCTTTCACCAAACACCAGCCTAATTGTCTTCTCGTTTTTCTCTCAGATTGTGGTTTAAATGTGCACAAGCAGTGTTCCAAGATGGTCCCAAATGACTGCAAGCCAGACCTGAAGCATGTCAAAAAAGTGTACAGCTGTGACCTTACGACGCTAGTAAAAGCACACTTCACCAAGAGACCAATGGTAGTAGACATGTGCATTAGGGAAATTGAATCCAGAGGTAAGGCGTAGTTAATGGCCTTCGGTCGCTTTACTGATAATCCGTTTAGATTGATCTGGGTCATCTGGGTTTCTGCTGAATGTATGATTGCTCCAAACAGATTTGCACGAGACATTTTATGACTGCCAATTACCCTGCACAGCTAATATTCTACTTTGCATTATTTCATGGTTCATAGCCGTTTGTAATTTTTATAGATTCTGCCAGAAATTGCTTAATGGACGATTACTGCTTTATAGTTATATATTGGCACCTATCTTTGCAGTAATATTTTTATTTAAAAAATTAAGTGAATGTGCTAAAAAAAGACGGTTAGTATCGAAGAGTTTCCTCTTGCTAGTTCCCTTAGCCCACACTGAGCATCCTCTTCTAGAATTGGAGTATTTGTTTTCTTTCTGAAATAATGAACATCAAGTATGCTAATCTCGGTTATTTTTAAATTGGTCGTAATTGGTTTACTATGTTTCTTCAGCTCTGAAATCATTTGTATAAACATCATTTAGTGCTGATATGACAAGGCAGCTGATGCAAGGGTCAGGGTTAAAAGGCCAGGATAAGATATCGTTCTGAAAGAAAAGCCTGATAAGGCTTTTAAACCATGCCTGCTTTTTCTGCCTTAGATGAAGCACCTGGCAAAGGAAGAACTGGGTGGAAAGAAACTGTAAAATTAAGACTAATTTTAATCTTGTTAAAACGTTCGTTGCAGGTCTTAATTCCGAAGGACTGTACAGAGTCTCAGGATTTAGTGATCTTATTGAAGATGTCAAAATGGCATTTGACAGAGGTACGGTCTTTCCTGCGTGCCGGCTGTATTAAATATACAGGATTTTTCTGTGCCGTTCCTGTCTCGTCTCATGCTCTGCTGCATCAGTGCGCTGGAGGAGTCCGGCGGCTCTGCCGGCAGAAGGGGAGTCTCCCCATCAGAAAAAGCCTTATCAGCTTCACTTTGGCCTTTATCACCAAAATCTCCTTTTCTCCTTCCATCAGTATCTGTGCCTCGGTAATGATGTGCGTAGGAAAGGACGAAGCTTTCTGAACTACTGCCCTAGTTTGCGGGAAAAACTACGCTCAGGGGGATGGGGGAGGGATAGAGGGCAAGCGGTGAAGCGCCTTAAGAGGGCTGTGCAACTTAAATCCATCTTTCTGGATGAAAGCTCCAAAATAATAAGATGAATACAATAGCGCAAACCAAGTTTGAATTACTACAGTCTAAAAGAAGGTCAGTGAGAACAAACTCTTCTCTCTGAGAAAAGGCAGTGGGAAAATTAAAGGCTTTCCAGCTGCAGTCCCCCTATCCCAGTAGAAATGAAGGCCAAAAATCCATGCTGGAAACTCTCTCTCCTGTTTTTCCGGAGGACTGGACCTATTCAGACAACATCTGCCTCCTCTGCAGCGTTAGCAGGGTGGGGGTGCGCTGGAGAAGCCAAGTTCTGGATCTGTGTCCGCCGCGGTCAGGAGTAGGTAGTACGCTGTGGCTAAATGGTGAACACGTGTTTTTCCTATAAAATGAGGAGGCTGTGGACCAAGTTGGTTTTCTTTCTTTTACGTTTTTTCCCCGGACACCCCTGATTTCTCATTCAGTGCTGACAAACGTGTTGTTTGGCAACGCAGTGTGTTCAGAAATAGCTAAACTTCCACACGTTTCTACAAGATAGATACTGCTAGATCAGGCAGCGGGTTTTTTCCCCCCCAAAAAAAACCCTGTATTTTTTTGTAATCATTTGAAACGAAGAAAGGATAGGTTTCTTTATAAAATGCTCGAGGTTTTCACCCCGAAACGATGAACTTCCCAGCCCAGTAATTCTGTTTTCCTTATAAAAGCCAAAATCTGTAGTTGTGTCCCTTTTAATAATGTTTGCTTAAGCAAGTTATTATTTTTCTTATGAATTCTGTTCCACATCTGTTTACGCTTCCAAGGCTTTAATGTCAGTGTCTTCTCCACACAGATGGGGAAAAAGCTGATATTTCTGTGAATATGTATGAAGATATCAATATTATCACTGGTGCACTTAAACTGTACTTCAGGGATTTGCCAATTCCGCTCATCACGTATGATGCCTACCCAAAGTTTATAGAGTCTGCAAGTAAGTATGACGTGTTTTCCTCCTAGTTTTCATTCTCATCCCTTCCTTCTCCTTTTTTTTGCAGTACTTGCCTATTGATTTACTAGCTGTCCCATCAGCTCTTACCCTGCGTGCCCTATTTAGTAAGGATTGCAGGAGGAAATATGCACTGCACGTTACGGGGTGCTACGTGACCATGGACACATTTTTCTTTGCCTTTGTCACCAGGAATGCTTCCTTTTCATCACACGTGATGGATTACGTTGCTTTTTATGTCTTGCATGAATCCCTAGTACTTGCCTGTAACATTTAAAGTCAGTTGGGTTTGTGTTGCCAGAAAGAAGGTAATTTATGAAAACGTTTAGAAATAAGATAATAAGCCATTTGTTTCCAGAGGCGTCCATTCGGAGTGTTTTTAGAAGCTGATAAGCGCTCGTCCTAAGGCCACCTTCGAGGGTGACCTTGCAGACGGCGAGTCTGCAAGCGCAGGGGTTAAGCCCAGCTGGAACATCTCTCCCAAGCATCCTGGCTGCCTGGAGCATCTCTGCGATGTAGCAGTCACACCAGGCACACCTGGAAAGGTGTGAGGGGGCCATGGGTAGAAAACACAGGCCAGATGCTGGGCTTATCGCTCCTCCGGAGAAGGCTTTTTTCCAAGTAGTACGGACACAGCCAAAGACGCTGATGGCAAAGTTCCCAGTACCTTCTGCTGTCCCAGGGTTGCACCTGTAGATTGTTTGTGCAAAACCACTCCCGTCAGTAAGGATTACGAAGGGATTTATTTTTTTTTAGTAGGCTGCAGGGAATCTTTTGGCGGAGTGCAGTTTGCTTTGGGGAGTTTTCTTTGTCCAGAACCAGTCACATCCCGACTGTGCTCCGAGCACTTCTCTCGACAGGCAAATCTTCCACTACGAGGTTTGGATAGGTCCTGGAAATCAGTAATCCAGCAGAGCTGTGAGACCCTGTCCCCTCTGCAGGCCACCAGTGTTGTCTTTCTGTGTGTGAATTCTGGCTGTACGCGTGGTGACAGTTGAACGTCTGCGTTTCAGAAACCACCGATCCGGATGAACAGCTGGAAATTCTCCATGAGGCGCTGAAACTGCTGCCACCTGCACACTGTGAAACGCTACGGTATCTCATGGCACATCTGAAGAGGTAGGGGGACTAGCTGGAGAGAACGCTAAGCCAAACTCATTTTTAGCAAAGTCCGTGTTGGGACCTGCGAAGAACTCCGGGCAAGGCCCACCAAATTCTGGAGACAGACTGTGGCAGGGAATGACAGTCTGCACAACAGCAAATACCCAAACACTGGTTTTTATCCCACTTACAGCACTCGGAAAGTGCTTGAAAAGAAATAAGTAGAAAACCCACAGTTTTGAAGCACAAAAGTCATCTGCCTAACAAATTTGCACTATATCTAGGGTTACAGTGAATATTTATGGTAAAAAAGCCTTTAGTCCCTCTGGAAGTAATAAATCACTCCCTGGGCAAGGAACTAATTCAGCTTAATGGCTACAGACTGGTATCTTTTTCTGCTGAGTCTCGTCTCCCCGGGTCATCCCTGACACCCTAAAAAAGATGGCACATACCAGGCTTGAGCTGCTGCCAATTAGGCACAGTGTTAATTGGCCCTCACTCACCTGGTAAGCTCTGCCAGTCATTCAGCGTGGAGCCCCTCGTTCCACCCGCCACCTTCTCGGAACCGTAGGAGCCTAAATCCTGTCTGAAGTTTCCCCTTCTCCCTGGGATAAGGTTGAAGTTGGTCAGTCGGCTGAAAAATTGTTAGAGAGGGGCCGACAGATGAATATCCCGTACAACAGCCCAGGTTCTCTTTCTTTCAGAAAAGCAGGGGAAAAAATCAACGTGGCGTGTTAGGGTATCCATTTTAGTTTCTCAAGTAACTTGAACTTATTGTCAATATATAAGAATCATTCCCTTTCCTTAGAAAAATACTTTATTTTAAGCTCCCTTCTGCTTTTTTCCTTCGATAGTTCTTCTACGAGTAGGAATATGTTGGCTCTGTGGAGCGCCTCGGGCAAAATTCAGCTACAGGGTTTCTGCCTGGTTTGCCCATTTATTTCAATGACATTTCTAATGGACGTTTTAGAACAGACGCAGGGATGAAAGACTCAGGAACAAAAAACCCACCCACCTTACTGCTTGTGAAGTGTGAAGTTCATTTTTTCTTACCCTTTTCTTACCTTCAACTGGAGTAGCTGCTGCTGCTCCAGTTAGCAAGATGCTTTTTCAGATGGTGTTTCTGGTGTAGGTGAACGATAAGGGAGAAGGGGGACAAAAATTCACTCACTTTTAAACTTCCTTTTAATGCATTTGCTAAAAAGAGCTGCGGTGCTCGGCAGGCTGTTGTCTTGCTGCTGAATTCAGGTAATCAGACACAGCTCCCTTATCGGGAATAATTACAAACACAAATAACTACAAGGCACAGCAGCTTGGAAACATCCGTCTGACCTGTTTCAAAATAAAAAATTAAGGCAGAAGGGAAAAAAAGGAAGAAAAATCTTGAATTTCTTTTATATATACACCAAAGCTTGGAAAGATCAGTCTGACTTGTTTCAAAATAAAAAAAATCAAGGCAGAAGGGGAAAAAACGGAAGAAAAATCTTGAATTTTTTTTATATATACACCAAAGGATTTATGCAATGCAAGATGCCGCAGTGGTGGAAAGAAAAATAATTTACCCAGATTCTTTCAGTTGCTGTACCTGGATTCTTAGTCATTTCTGAGAATCCTTAGGGATTCTTTAAACCATAGCGTGTATTAAAACATGTGCGTAATCTAACTCTGTTTCCTTGAGCGAGGCAGTTCACCGGGATAAACCGAGGCAGAAGCTCGGGCTTCGAGGCACGTCTGTGTCTGCTGCATCCGTGGCGGTGGGCAGCAGCCATGGGCCACGCCGTGTCGGGATCCCCGGGGCAGGGTGTCCTCCATCCCGCCACCACCGTGCGGGACCCAGTGTTGCCCGTGCTGAGGCAGGGCAGCGCGGGAGACCACAACCTGAAGAAACACCATCCCATGACCCTGGAGACCATCGCGGTTGGGCAGCAGTGACCCTTCTGGCATTTGCTGAGCAGAGGTGTTTCTGCAATAGCCCCGGCAGAGGATGCCTCTCCCGTACGCATAATTTTTGGGCAAATTACGTTTCTGGAGGTGGCCTGCGAACCTGCCCGCAGCTTTGAACGGGTCAGATTCCTGTGGAGTAGCAAAACGTGGCCTCCCCGCCTCCTCCTCCTCCTCTGCAGATGGGGACCAGGCGGCGGGAGGCGTCCCTGAGCCGGGGGCTCGGCTGCTCGGCAGCTGCTGAGGTCCCCAGAAGAGGGAAGGGTGGAAGGGGGCCCGTCAGAGCCCAGGTTTAATGACCTGCTTGGGCCGCCGTGCAAATGGGGTTACAGTGAGAGCCTGGTGCTTTCAAAGCCGTCCCAAAGTGATGATTCACTTTTTTTTTTTTTTTTTTTAGTACACACCACAGGACGTAATTTGTCTTGAAGAGGAACCAGGCGTCCATCCGGGCAGGGTTAGCCTGTAGTGCCTGGAGGCAGGGAATTCACGTGGGATGTGCTTCCCCGCCATGGCCGTCGTATGCCTGAGAGAGAGGGGAGCAGTGTGACCATGTGGGGTCATGCCACCAGGGGAACCTGGGCTGAATCCCACCTGGCTGGGCACAATGGCACGTCTCTAGTGGCCACAAAACTGCTCATGTACTAACAAACACCCTCTGCTCCCCATAGGAACGGCCTCCGAATGCTGCCGCTCTAAAGAGCCAAAGCAAAATTGTTCTGATGTGTCTGAATTCACCCCTTGTCCCCTTCCCTCGCCGCGGAGTTCCAGCCCCTCCTGCAAGTAAACGTGGGCCGTGTGCGTGGTGGGAGGACGGAGACATCCGATTCACTGCAAACATCGTTTGCACTCACTAATGAGGGTCCCACCCGACGCCTCCCAGTGTGTCCTGCTGGAAACAGCAGCCTCTGCTAGGCTTCGGGGGGAGGCACACATTTCATTTCCCGTCCACTTCCCCCAGTTTTCAAGCAGAGGCAAGCATAGTTTGGCACCGCAGGAATGCGAAAAACACTGTCCTTATTTTTCACAGAGTAACGCTCCATGAAAAGGAAAATCTGATGAGTGCAGAGAATCTGGGCATAGTTTTTGGACCAACTCTCATGAGAGCGCCAGAACTGGACGCGATGGCTGCGTTGAATGACATCCGTTATCAGAGACTTGTGGTGGAGATGCTTATAAAAAATGAAGACATTTTATTTTGAATATTTTGGGGGTTTTGTAATAAAAAAGGAAGCAACAGTGTTCTATGGATGAAGGAATATTTTAAAGTAATTTAATGGCTCTTGTCACTGAATTCCATATCTGCTAGAGCTTTCGATGTATTCAGGATAAAAATGAAGGAACTCTTTGTCGTTTCTGTAGTGCCATTCAGCTGATGTTGAAAAAGGTTAACACATACTTTCCAGTACTAGTAATCCTGGGTGTTTATCATGTTAAAATAAAAAAAATAAATAAAAAAGGCTGAAGCTATTGCATGATTTGCTCCCTGTTCTCCCTGTTCTGGTGAGACTCATTCCATGAAGAAAACAACTGAACTGGTGCGGCCTCTTTGTTCTGGATAGTTTGTGGTTGTAATTCAGCATGTTTCTCCGTGTAAACCTGTTGTGAATTTGCTTTTATGTTCTATGTAATTGGTTTCTGATACTAAAAAGAAAGCCGACTTACGTGAAATGGAGCCTCTGGCAGTTTATTGACGTTTCATATCATTCTCTGCCACTTCGGGGGCTGATTTCTCCTTGGGTTTCTTTCAGGTTTTTTTCATCATATAGTAATTTGTTTTTAACGGGAACAAAATGTGTACTTTAAATGTTACTTTAAGTAATTCTCCATGATGTTTATGGTGGTTGCAGTGAAATCTGCAATGCTGCGCAGTGTTCCTTTATTATTATTGCTATTTCAATTGTAATTTTGTATTTTTATCTGGCATGCATATATTAATTTATTAAATTTTGCTTTTAGAACTCTAACATTAAGCTATTTATTTTTACTTAATGAACATATTTCAAAAATACTGGGGTTTTTTCATTTTTTAAATTGTCACTTGAACGCTGAGCAACCTCTGACTTAAAAAGAAGCGAGTTAGACTTTTACCCGTTTTGACAAGACCATTCTGATCTAAATCCTTTGGAGCCTGACACTTCGCTGAGGTTCCCACAAACCTCTCTGTAGTGTGAAAATTTCTTTCTTCGTTATCCAAGATGCCTCTCAAGAATGCTTCAGGACTCTTAACCGAACCCAAACAGTGTTGTAAAGGCAGCTGCTGTTCCATATTTTTTATATATCTATATATATATATCTCTGTAGTTACCTGTGAACGAACTGGAGCTGCAGTTTACCGTTACACGGTTGTAGCTGCCCAGAGTAGATGGATCCAGCGCTGAATTCCGAACGCAAATACACCAAGAACACTTGGACCTGCCCTGCAAACCTTTCTTAGCTGCCTCCTGGGGTTCAACTGTGATGCCACGTGAAAGGAAAGTGCCCAAAACTTATAAACAATTTCTCTGTTCGCTCCGATAAAGCGATGCGTAAAAAAACCCACTTGTCGTCAGCCTGGCTGCGGCCCCCCTGGTGGAGACGCTCCATGCGTTGATGCTCTGACCCCAGGAGCGTGGCAGAACCGCCCATCCCAATGGAGTGCCTGTCCTTGGGTAGGTGCACGTGGAGTTTCACGCTGGTTTGCAGTCCTTGCGAGTGTTCATTTCTCCATTTCTACAGTTTCTGACCATAGAAAAGGGTGTAGCTAGCGAGTTTGGTTTGGTATTATGAGTAATTCCTGGCTCTAAACGCTCCTGGTGGGGTTTCTTGGGGCGCTGCCACCTCCGGGAGCGGCAGACGAGGCAGCGGCGTTGCTTGTGACCAAACGGTGTCTCCGTGTCACCCACCTGGCTCTCATTCTCTACTGCTCTGTGCATGGGAAAATACAAACATCAGAGAAGATCGATGGCAAACAGCACATCGATTCGATTCAAAACTTTCAAGGAATGCTTTGGAGCCTAATTATCTTGATGAAGAGTGGAAAATTCTAATTATCAAGGAAAGCAGAACCCCCTGGCACAAGGCAGAGTGGAGGAGCCGGGGGGTAAACGGGGATGGAAAAGAGGTGCCAGATGAAACAGCAGGTCCCGGAGAAATGTTGGAGCTGCCCTCGGGGGGGCAAGGGCGGGCAAAAGGGCCAGCTTGAAGGGCTGGCAATAAAAGCAGGGAAAAAGGAGTGAGCGAGTGTGGGACCTGCAGGGAAGAAAGGCATAATGAGATGCGAGGATCAGGGAGACGCTTTGGTTGGGCGCCAGCCCCAAAGAGGAGCAGCCAGGTGAGGCTGCTGGGGCAGCAGGGAGGTTTTGCCCTTTCCCTCCTCTCAGGCAGACAACACCATCCCGAGGAGGAGGAATAATCCCCCGGCAATTGCGAGCAGCTGTGCTGCCCTCCCGTCAGCAGCACGGAGCCTCCCTGCGTCCCACCCCTTCCCTCATGTCCCAGCCAAGAGAGGAGAGGGGAGGAGAAGGCAGCTCTCTCTGGCAGCTCTTCTGGAAGTGGGGAACGGAGGACTCCAGGAAGGAGAAGGTGCACGCTGGTAAGCTCGGCGAGTGCTGCTCCGGGCTGGGGGGCTGCTGGGGAGGCAGAGCAGGGGGAGGATTTAAGAGAATCTAAAGTATCATCCTTTTCTTCTCCCTCTCCCTCTATTTTTTAACCTTCTGTAGCACTAAAAGTTACTTCTAGCTGTAATTTGTGTATTAATTCGTGCACGTTATCACTTTATTTATCCCGATGAACTGACGCAGCTGGAAAACTGTGTATCTCCGACCACAGCCTTACCCCTGTCCCCCAGCCCAACAGCAATGGCCCATGTGCTCCCCAGCCACGTCTGCCTCGTGCTCTCCAGCAGCCGCATGTGTTCATGGATACCTTGCTCCAAGCCAGCGCCTAAACATACCGCGTTTCCCCCCGCCGCCTCAGCAGCACACGATGCATTTCCTCGCTCCACTGTTGCCTGACGGCCTTGTGCATCCCGGTGCTCAGCCCATCCATCGCTCCCGCCCTCCCTTCCAGGGTGCCTGGCAGGGACCCTGTGGCTCTGGCTGACCCTGTCTCTGCAGTCAGCTCCCTGCTGTGGCACTCTCCCATGGTTCTACTCCTAATGTCATCATGCCCGTCATCAGGAGATAGGGTTTTTTCTAAATAATGGTGGCGAGGTGTTTGCATTCCTTGTTACGTGCTTGTCCCTGACACCTAATGCCACCACAGCTAGCCGTGGCAAAAGCATCCTTTTCTCAAAGCACCTGGCAGGAGCTGACAGGGGACACGGCTGGAGGAGGGCATGGCTCTGCCTCGGCCGCCCTGGCTGTGGCGGTGGCACCGGTGTCCTTCGGCAGCGCGAGTGAGCCAGAGGAGCACTCGGCTTAACTCAGCAAAAGGCATCTGCTGTTCCCCATTGCTGCGCGAGCACACCTGAACCAGGTAGTCAAAGTCCCACTTCTAAAGCAGATCGTAGTAAATAGGAGTAATTAGGATAATTAAGTCATCCCCTTGTGTGATATATCCAGCTCCTCCGTCTCCGTGGAGCGCAGGTGGGTGCTGCTGACAGTGACGGCTGCTCTCCCTGCTGCACGGATGCTTTCGACTGCCTTTAGAATCGATGATGAAAGGTGCAAAGCTGGATCAGAGTCAGAGGGGGGGGGGGGGAAATCCCCAAAACAGCAAGCCTAGACTCTCTCTGGGGATAGTCAACCCCTGCGATGCATGCAGGGCAAACAGGGTTTGTTAGCTCCTACCAGGCACCGGTCTCCTGCTGGAGATGCCTTTTCTCCAGCAAAGTTTAACAAGTGACTTATGACTGTGGAAGTTCCTGCAGGAAAGGAGAAAACCTGAACGGGGACCCACTGCTGAGAGAAGGGCAGTGGGTTTGCTGCCCAACTGAAAAAAATAAAAATAGCAAACAAAAAAACCCCAAATCCCCCAGCTCAAGAAGCATAGTTTCTCTTTAACGCCTGCACGCCCCCTCCCCTGGGAGCTCCCTAATGAGTTACGGGAGCTGGGAGGTCAGGCAGCCGAGTCCCTGCCGGAATAAGTGCGATTTATTCTGTCCCGATCTCAAATTCTGATGAGATACGAAGGCAACTGCCCATGAAGTGACGATAAAACTTCGGAGTATGTTTAACGCCAGATAATCTCTGTTATTCAAATAATTAAGGCTGGCAGTGTCTGATAACCGCGCTGCCCACCCGACACGTGCAACCCTTGGAGTCAAATACCCGGGTTGTGTGTTGCGTTGGGAATGTGAGATGGAGGTCAATGAAATACTTGCCTGACTTTGAATCCCTGGAATCTGTATCCATTGGCTCTTTTTTTTTTTTTTTTTAATCTCTTTAACTTAATCATGATTTTCTATTAAGTATGTAGGCAAAACCCTTCATTTTACTCTTGTTTTTGTTACTGTGCTAACGAAACTCTGGTCTTTCCTGAGTGGTAACCGTTAAAGCAGGTAGCGCAGAAATAAGCGTTGTCTTTGCAGTAAATTTGATATTTCTTCTTGCTAACCAGGATGATAATTTGCTTGGGCATATAAGCAATTGTGTGATTTAAGCTACATTTATTCAAATTTTTAATTAAATGCAAAAAACTAGTATTTTTAGTATTTACGTTAGTTAGATGACAATACAATAAATAACATAGGCCTATAGAAACTAAAGGTTATGTGAGTTGATTTGTTCTCTAAACGAATTGATTTCCGCCACAAATGCATGTTATCTCCAGTTCAGGAGTTGACCTTACTGTCTCCAGTGCCACAGGCTGCGTGTCTGCAGCACAGCGTGGGGCTGGGCAGACACCGGGGCCACCTCGCTGGCAACATCTCGTCAAAAGACAGTTGGCCACAGTGGGGGGAAAAAAAAAAAAAGGGAAAGAAGGGATTAAACGGAGAAAAACCTTCTTCCTCAGACTTCTAAGGGAGAAATGAGGGGCACTGGCAGGAAGCACGAGTTGGTCGCAGTCAAGGAACTTGCACAGAGCATCATAGAATCGTTTTGGTTGGAAGAGACCTTTTAAGATCATCAAGTCCAACCGTTAACCTAGCACTGCCAAAACCATCACTAAACCCTATCTCCAAGCACTGTGTCTACCCGGCTTTTAAAAACATTCAGGGATGGTGCCTCACCCACTCCCCTGGGAAGCCTGTTCCAGTGCTTGGTAACCCTTACTGTGAAGAAATTCTTCCTAATATCCAGTCTAAACCCCCCCTGGCGCAACTTGAGGCCGTTTCCGCTTGTCCTGTCGCCTGTTCCTTGGGAGAAGAGACCGACCCCCACCTCTCTACACCTTCCTTTATGAGGTTGTATGTATGAGGGAAAGCAAGTCTTAAACGTGGCTAAAGGAAAGCAAAACTATTAAAAATTATGGAGGTAGTGAATAACTGTTAAAAATGCATGTCTAGTGAAAGTTAAATGTCAGAACTATTGGGGAAAAAAAGATATTTAGGACAGTGCTTGGGGCCATCATTAGGAGCTTTAGCATGACAAAGGGTGGAAAAAAAAAAAAAAATCTTGTGGCAATTTCAGGAAAGCTCCCGGTGGTGAATTAGCTCAGCAGCTTAGCACAGGGCTACTTGACCTCTCACCAGCCGGGCCGCAACTGCAGCTCAGTGGGAAAGATGTCCCAGCTCCCTGCCGGAGGGATGCGTCGGCATACCCAGCTCAGACTGGGGTGAGGGAAGCGAGCTGCCTTCTCAAACAAGAATGTGAACTTCTGCTCAGGCCAGACCAGCTAACAGGGTGGAAAAACCTGTTATTTGTGATTTTATGCAATACCAAATTTCTCCTGCCCTTCCCCTTCCGTCGGCAAAGGAAGAAGCAAAGGCTTCTAAAAGGCATAGATGATATCCTTGCTCTGTTCCTGACCTAATTTTTGCATGCTGATGAATGTTCTGCAATGTTTTTATTATAGCTATAATTATATTGCAATAAGGCGGGGGGGGACACCCAACATTTAGAGAACCTAGCAATCAAAGATTTCTTTTTTAGTCATGCAAAATTACTGCTTAGCAACTGCACATCGGCCCTCAGAAGCTTTATGTAATGTGAGAGAAGGAGGGTTAGGAGATGTGTCGTGGATTAAAGGGAATGCTGAGCAAACCGTGTACGGGAAGAGTGTCGTCTGCTGCAGCAGGAGCGTGAGTAGCCGGCAGAGGACACGTGCGGGAGAGCAGGGCGAGAGAAGCTGGGTGCGAGGCTTGTCATTGCACCCCCAGCTGACCCTCCCCAGCGTCCCCTCTCTGCGCACCCGGTCGGTTGGCCCTGTGGGCTCTGCATCCAACAGAGCCTGAGGAGCCCGGGCTGATGTGCCGAGAGGAAGAAGCCTTTCGTTGAGTGATCCAGCTCTTCAGTTCTTCAGCACGCTCTTCCTCTGCCTGTGGCCATGGGTGTTTCAGGTTATACCCTTGCGTGGACTGATTGTTCTTTCACGCTGGCCTGATTTGCTCTCCACGTGGTCTGGGCTGCACCACAGGGATGATCTTCTTGATGCCACCTTCTATATCTCAATTTGGACAGCACAATCCATGAACTTCTCCAATGCCTGTTGCTGGTTTTGTGGTCAGAGGACCGTTTTTTCTTATCTGATCCCTCCCAAGAGAGACATCAATAAGCTGCTCAAGGAATTTGTTTAAAAGCTTTTAGTTGGGTATCCTTTCCTATTTCTCATGTAAGTATTTTGTCTCAAGGACGTACGTAGCTCCTTGTATTACTCAGGTCGTTATCGCTATTCTGCCTCAGTGGATTGGAGCAAACGGTTCTCAGGCCTCTGGGAGCTTTTGATTAATGTATTTCCTGAGGCAATTAGGCATTGTTTTGAAAAATATATTTGGCAGCCAGCCAGGATTCATTTTCAAGCACTGTCGCCTGTAATTTTTGTTTCTTGCATTCAAACTCGAGGTTTGATAGTAAACCTATTTTCTTTTTGCCTCTTTTTTCCATGCCTTATCACTAACTGTGTCGGTAATGCAAATAGGATTGTCCTAAATACTCAAATTACTGTTTTTGTAGATTACTATTCATAAGGTGGTGTATCCTAAAGCTTACTTGAAGGATCGCTCAGTAAACCCAGAAGGACTTAGCACAGCACGACGCTGTTGCTCACTGCTCATCTCCAGCCCTACTCTGTTCTCAAAAGGGAGATTCCTTTAATTGCTTTTTTTCCTTTTACCCCAGTTCATGTTCTCCAGCATTGTGATGCTGGACATACATTATTCGTACCATGCTGTAACTCTCACATGACATCTTCCAGTAAACTACTGGAATCTGGGTACACTGAGATTGCTGCAAGGTGGGATACGCACCACCAACGTGGTGGACTACAAGGCGCTTCACAAAGAAAGAGGTTTGAAGCCCGGGTGAGCACCTTTATTGGAAGCAGGCAGAAGCCAATAATCAAATACACGTGGAGGAGCCGTAGCATCCGTCGCAAGCTGCTCCCTAGGTGAGTTGCAATGACGCTTGCAAATCCCTTCCTCACAGAAAACTGTGAACTCCTCCTGGAAGTAGTTCCCCAGCCCACACACCATCTTGACTTTCAGAGAAAAGGCATCATTTCCAAGTGTGTTATGATACAGTGGATACATTGTTTTTCAATCTTGTTTAAAAAAACAAAAAACCCCCAAACAAACAAACAAAAAAAAAAAACAACAAAAAAAAAAACTAAAAAAACCCCACCATAGTCCATGGGCAGCTCAACCTTAATGATTTCAGATATGGTGTGATGCTGAGTCTCTACAGCTCCTTCGTGCCCCACCACTGGAGGGAGAGTTGTGGTCTGCCCACGGCTTACTTCGAAGTTCTCTTTCCGCAGTGTAAATCAAGAAGGGTTGGTCTGAAGTTACAGCAAAGAAGCGATGGGGCATTGCCTGCTGGGGTATCGGCAGTGGAGGAGGCTAAAGGAGGAGTTGGAGGTCCTGCTGTGGAAAGTGTGGGTTGGCTTGTTCTGTGTCCACCCTTGGGTTGGAGATCTCTCCCAGCACTAGGAGGGATCTGACATTCTCCTTCTCTTGCGCTGGTGGGAGGAAAACCCCCACTGATGTTCCCTTTTCCATCTGCAGCTCTCATACCGGGTTTAGCCTCGCTCTAAGCCATCACGTCAGTTTGTTAACAGCGTTGATTAAGAACAGAAAACAAACCTGCCAGTGCACCTACACCCGAGTCTCCTTCTGTTCAGAGTAACTTGAACAGTGAGCTCAACACCTTGCTAACCCCCATTGCCCCCCCCACTGCGGTGTGTGCTTACCAAGACGTTCCCCCAGATCTCGGGTGAGGTGTGTTGGACCCCTGTCAAATCCCAAATACGGGTGAGCAGGGAAAGCTGGAGTTTGGCTTTGTGTGCAATCCCGAGTACAAAGCTAGTGCGGGCTGTCACAGGAGCGGGAAGCACCTCCCGGCTTCTGCCCGGCCTTTGGTCCCACCAGAGGGTGCCTCACCGCTGCAAGCCCCCACCCCTGCTGTGGGGACCCACAGCCCCCACGCGCTGCAAAATATACTCCCAAAGTGGGGGGTTTTTTAATAGTTTTTAGTTAGCATGCTGAAGGTGTTTCTTGAGTTGAGGGCACGTTTTTGTTCTCCTGTTTTGTCCGTGACAAACTCAAGCTTGTAAGTTCCCTGTTGTCCATCACAAGAGGAGTGTGGCAAAGATCTCGCCGCCTGCCAAGGAGGCAAAACAAACTCCGTGTGACAGGTGAGAGCTACACACCAGGAACCGGAGAAGTTGGTATTTTCCATTAATTGCCAGCAAAATGCTGCACGTGTGCTGGCAAAGATCCCAATGTAAGCAATAAAAGTGCATATTTTGGCATGAGGTCAGTCCTGGGTAAAGCACGCATCAAATCCAAGCGTGTCACGTGCAGGAGCAGGAATCCGTCCCTGGGAGCTGATGGACAGCACGGGTAGAGGACGGTGTTTCCTGCTCTAAAACACTGCGCTGGCTCAGCCAGCACACCGAGGTAAATGTTGACTTTTTCAAGGCGACCACTGCAGCTGCAGGTGAGAAGGATGCTTTGCAGAGATCCCCCGCTAAGTGTTTTTTGGGATCGGGGAGGGGAAGCGCTGCGCGCGAAGGGAGAGCGAGCTCTGCCGCTTGGCCTAGTTGCAGAATTAAAAACAAAATAAGCTCGTTGCTGCGTGTTTATCCCGCTAATACCAGTAATGAGAGAATCTGCACCTCAAAGCTAGATATCCCAGGGCTCTCGTGGGGTAACAGAGGCGTCCGCAGGGTCACAGAGGTTTACCCCAGTTGCACTTAGGGTGCAGGTGTGATGTGGGATGATGTAGCATGCCTGCCTCTCGCCACGGTGCGAGCGTGCTATGGGAAGCAGGTGAGGTCCAGAGGATGTTTTTGCTCTCATCCCATAGCCAGGGCTCTGTGGAGAATGTGCCATGGGGTGCTCCATGTTCCAGAGCCAATTGCTTTTGTATTTGGGAGTGATGACATTGCAAAAGGGTTGTAGTCAATTATCTCCTTATGCCAGCAATTGGAGAAGAGCCTGTGTCAGTTAAGAGCTAAGATGTGATTTATGTGATTTCTGTATTTTATTTTTTTCCCCCCTGTGAACGGGGTAAGAGAAGCAGCTAACCATTGCAGCAGCTTTTAAGCACCAAAACATACTTCCCCCATTGCCAGTTCTTCTGTCCACTGGCCAGTAGTGGAGCTCTCCCCAGAATGTCTTCAGGAAAACTTTGGATTACAGAATACTGGCCAAAATGTGTCAGACCTCATAGAGCTGAACAAGTGGCTTGCTTTTATGTAAAGCTGAAATTGAACAGTCTGCACTGCAATTACTCCAATGGAGAATCATCTGCATTTAAAAACATGTATGTGTGTTTAAACGTGTAAATGTGAGCATCCAGAGATATACTTCAGGCTATATGCTCTCTGTGGTCCCACTCATGAAAGCCACCGTATGAAACGAGGTAAGGGCATGATATGATATACAGGCATTTCCAGTGCCAGGGTCTACTTTCTGCACTTGTAGTAACTCAACTATACGCTTACAAAAGCAAATCAACATCAGAATATGTACCCAAAGTATAATGTGATGATATAATGACGCGTCCAGCTGCTGGCACTTCCAGGAGAGTACTTGGAAGCCCAACAGTTGCTTAGACATTGCCTTGGATGTCTCCACTATCAGGACGCGGTAGAGCTGGCAGTGCCCACCTGGGTCCCCGCTTTGACACCCAGGCCGCTGTCCCCGGCCAGTTTTGTTGTCAGACTTGTGCCCCACAGGGTTTTTCTGCCTCTGCAGAGAGAAAACTTCTGGCTGCAGACGAAGGTCAGAGCAAACTGCAAGAACGGCTTTGCAGCTGCTGAACCTGCGCTGGGCTTGGCACCAGCTAGTGGCAGTCGTACGAATACGTTCACATCTAGTGAAGCCTGGGTGTGTTTTCTACCTCCCGAACCGAGTCTGTGCGGTCATATGCTGCTTAGACTGGGCATTGGTGGAATAGCGCTTCTGGGCACAGGGATGAGGGCGTTCCTGGTTCAATTAGGGAATAACAGTTCAGATCAAATTGCTCTTTTCCCCTCTTTTAGTATCTTTAGGACAAATCTCTTACCTGGGTGGTTTTTTTCTGCAGCAACAGATAGTAGTGGTGGTCTGTACCAGGCTGAGTGCATTTTCCAGCTGGTGATTTGTGCTGCTGGGAAAGGGCAGAGTTTTCAGCAACTTTAATACAGGTGTCATCTAACTACAAGTATAAGTGAGATTTTCCTGGCCGCAGAAACAGCATATCTGAGGAGTCCTGCTGTGCAGGAAAGTCTTTGTGAGGGGATGGACCCGCAAAGCTGTCCCTTTGCTGTCCTAGCTGCTCTAGCGTGGCTCATGCAAGCTGCCGTGCTGACAGAGCAGCCCACAAGAGCAGGGCAGAGCAAACATCACGTCTAATGGACTTGTCCTCTTTCGCTGTCTTGTTTGGCTCTCCAGCGTGACTCATCTTGGTCCCGGAGATAAGGCCTAGTCCTCTGACAGAAGCCCTAGAAGCCGCCTTGTCAGGGATGATAGCTGGGAATGAATTTACCGCTGCTTTATTCAGCAACTTTATTCAGCTCCAGGGCTGGGTTCCTGGAATTTCTGTAACAGAAAGGCAGTGTGAAGCTGCAACCCTCTTACCGATTGCTCTGACGCTTGGTGCTGGTCAGCTTGTGCCTGTCATCTCAGTCGATTGTATTTGCAGTTATTTCTGGTCTCCGCTCTCGCTGCCGCACATGCCTTGCTCCAGCTGGGTAGACGGGCGTCTGTTGCCAGTGTCGTTTTCATGTGAGCAGCTTGGCCGTGAGGATTGATGCCCCTTTGAAAGGGAGCAGCGTTTCTCCTCACCTGCAATAGGTTAACACTTGTGCCACTGATTTAACTATGTATTTTGTGATTGTGGTTTCTCCACTTGACTGTAGGCCTTTTCCTTGCTTTTCTTTCCAGACTCAAGTCCTTTTTTTTTCAGAAGCATCCTTCTAATTAGATAAATGTGCACCATGTCTATGCTATAATATGTAAACTCTGTAACTGTAGAGGTTAAGATCACCACTTTAGAGTGAGTTCTTGATATTTTTGATTCATTTGGCATGTGTAATAGGAAACAAAGAAAAGAGAGGCTGAAAAGAAATTTGCTACAAACATCCATGAGGAAAAAAATATGTTTGCAGGATGGCTGAGGTGTGTCTCAGTATGGAAAACTGCAACTTTGAATTTCTTGATTTGTGGGTTGAAATCCTGTCTCTCGATACGTACTAATGCGTATATTAATGTTCCTGGCTTAGCATATTCTTGTGGGCACTGGAACGAGCAGGGGAAGTCCGGTTCGTTGGCATCTCAAGGCTGAAATGAATTCCTTGAATGCATTTCTTCTTGACAATATTTACTCCCTCTGTTTTGCTCTTGCAAGCGATTGTTTGCCATCGTGCTCGCTCAAATGCCCGCCGTGTGCCCGCCGCATCTTTCTTAGCAATCTGTTGCCATCTGGTGGCAACAGCGTTGAGTCGCCAGACTGGTGCGAGATGGCTTCCAGCGGGAAATGTGTGCCGTACTGTCTATAACTAGGGGCAATCTGGTAACAAACACATGGCAAATTCACAAATCACTTGTCTAACCATCTGCCTTCTCTTACCCAGTGCTGCCATAATCTACTGTCACCAGCAATGCCATTTCTTCTGATACCAAAATACATTTTAAAAGGCATATTCTGCATTTGGAAGCTAAAAAAGCCCAAATGGACACTGCTATTATTTTTCAGGTTTTGTGCTTTGATTTCCCTGATGTAATATCTACCTCTTATCTATTCTTTTTATTAATTTCACTTCTGTTTTCCCCGTGCAGGCCCTGCAGCCTTTGGAGCCCCCTGCTCTTTCCACTTGGGTGTTGCATTTATTGCATTGCAGTTCTGTGACAAAGATTTGGGTGAAAATCCTGTGTTCCTCACTCTGTCGAAAGCATTAGGTATTCTGCTCACTTGTAATGTAATGCGGCCGTATGATACCACCCTGCCAAAAAGACCTATCTGCAGTAGCATTTGTTCACGGCTGACTTCTTTTGGGCTGGAGTGGGCAGCACTTGTTCCTGGTACATGAGTGGAAGGAGCGATGCCCGAAATTCAGCGAGTGGTGAGTTCTGCTTCTTTCCAGTTGAGATGAATGAGAGCTGGTCTGCCAGGTTAGCATGGTGGGAAGGGGGTTTGTGTGGCACAGGGCAGGCTCAAAACCCAATCCAGAAAGCTTGGAGTTGAGGTAGATGTGAAAAGGGTTTTTCTGTGTGGGAATACAACATTTGTCCAAAAAACCTCTGAATACCTGGAAGGCAAAAAAAAAATAAAAATACCCTTCTTACCAATGGATCAGCTTCAGGCACTTGGTGTAGCTCATCCCCTCCCCTTGCTTTTTCACCTTGGCCGTAATGGGTGACATGCCCCTGTTAACAACAAACAGCATTCACTTTTCTGTCCATATTTAACCACAGCAGCTCGGGTTTCCTTGATTTTTTTGGAGAGGGAAACCGCCTTGTGTCTCTGCCAGTGAACATTCCCTGCAGCCAGGCTGTCGTTCCCCAAAGGCCTTGTCCAAATCCCTGCTCCTGCCTCTTCCAGCCCGAGCTCTGCCTTCCAGCCAGCCTGGTGGAGCTGGCTCCCGAGTCGGGGGCTGCTCTCAGCTCAGCCCAGCTGCAAGAGAAATAACCCACGCAAAGGCTGCAGACCTTTGGGGGTTCCTACAAGTTCTGCATCCTGCTGATTCCAAGCAGCCAGGCTTTTTTTTTTTTTTTTTGCGGGGTGGACACACAGAAACTTATGTTACCCAAGAGCTATAATTTGCCGAAGATTGTGGTGACACTCTCCTACATCTGTTTTCGGAGCGAACCTGCCAGCCCTGCCTTGGGTGGGCAGGAATGCTTTGAGAGACCCTGAGAGGATCCGGAGGGGCATCGTTAGCATTCCTGCAATGCCTCCGTGCAATTGTATCTCTGCTGGGCACGTCAGCTGCCCGGCCCGGGATAAAGGTTGGAAGCAGCCAGACGCTTGTTTGAAATCAGATACCTGCAACAATGGGAGCTGCTGGCCGAGGCACAGGCCAGGGACAAGGCCAGAGTTATGGAGATGGTGAGTTTTTACTGGAGGATAAATGTAAGCGCAGAGGCTGAATGCTGAGTTAGTGGAGGAGGGGGAGTGATTTAAAAGAAAAAAATAAAATAATAATGAAGGTATCCTGTAAGAAACACCAAACCAGCTGGCAGACAGCACAAAGGATATCCAGAAGAAATAGAAGGTACGTCTGGTGTCACCCAGAGGCAAAGCTAAAAAATGTTTTTGTAGGGAACGTTTTCTGGAAAAGAAGTTTGGAGCAGTGTTTAAGAATGGTCGTGGCAGGGCACCTACTGCAAAGTCCCCTCTCCAAAGAGCAGGCGCTAGGGAAAAGCGCAAGAACGGCTTAAGCATTAGGCAGTATTTCCCCAGGACACTACCCCAGCCTCCTGGGATTTGTGACTCTGGGACTTCTTCTGTGGCAGACTTCTTGGGGAGGTGAGGGGGTGGCATTTAATAATATGGAATTAATTTATCAAACTAGTTTTTCTGAATATACACGAACTTCTGGCAGCCAGACGCTCCTGTGGCATCGAGTTCCACTGCAGGCGTACTGCACGGGGTGTCCTGGTTAAGCCTGCCAACTCTAAGTTTCCCTTGATACCCTCCACTCTTTTGCACAGGGAGTCAATCCGAATCTGCCTTCTCCAGACCATTTTGGATTTTACAGACCCTACCAAAGCTCTTTCTCTCTCTGGCGTCTTTTCCAGACTGAAGGTTCATACTATCTATCCGTTCCAGGCACGGAAGCCAGTTTGTAGCTTGGATGTCATTGTCATTTTCTCCTGGCCCTTTTTCAAGTCTCCTTTTGAAACCAGAGGACCAGAACTGCAAAGAGCACTCAGGATGTCATGGATTTATAGTGGCATCTTCCCTGTTTGCTTTGTCTCCTTTGCTAGGAACTGATGGACTTGCTTTTCTCACGCTGCTGAGCACGTCGCAGAACCTTCTATCTCAAGATTTTGTTCCTGAGTGTTACCGGTGAGCTCAGAGGAGGTCATCGTATACATATAAAAAAGTTCTTCACAGTTGGTTGTTCTTTTTGCTAGCCTGAATAACTGAGTATTATTACCAAATACCTCACTCTTCATCCCTTTTCCAGGTGATTTATGACAATAATGAGCAAGCACTAGCATTTCTACCATTTGCCTTTCACTGCTCCGTAAGTCTATAGGTTTCTGTGGGAGGGTTTTCCCTCTTACTTCAGGTTACTTTGGTTAGTTAACAGTTTTCAACAGGGGGTGGCTCCACAGAATACCCAGGAGATTCAGGAGATAGATCTTTCTTGAACATGTTTGTTCACTTCTTCAAAGTTTTCTGATCCCTCTGTGAAGCAAAGGGAGCAGCCTCAGCCCAGCACACAGTCTGTACGCTGCTGAGTGCATCAGAAATAAATGACTGCAATCTGTTTTCCCTCAGAGAAACAAAATCCCAAATCTGGCGAGTTGCTCTGGTCACAAAGGGTGACACGCAGTTCTGGGTCTCCAGCTCAGGAAGTTTCTGAGATCTCACCGAGATGCTCTCTTACTCTACAGATAATCCTTTCCTTTAGATTTTTTTTTTTTTTTAAGTCACAAATTACATCATCACTTAGAAAAAAAATGACCTTCTGTAAACTGCAGAAGATACTTGACTGGTGAAACACATTGTGCTCCCATTTCCAGCCCGGCGGTGCAGTGGCCCTCAGCTGTCATTCCCAAAAACAGGTGCTGGAAATCAATACCTCGGTGGTTATATTTCACCGGCACCCTGGCAGGAGGCAGCACAATCCTCCTCTGAAGAGACGTTAAAGGTGCTTTGTGTGTGTCTCCGTCTGTATGACTGCAGCAAGAAGGAGCTGGGATGATGACGGTCCATCGCATACTCCTCCTCCTCCTCTCCGCAGGTAAAGGTGGTCCAGCCATCGCCTTGAATGGGGGTCGGGTCCCTCTGGAGCATGCAGGACCAGGGCTTTGCGTATGTGTTGGTACAAGCGAATGTGTGTTCTGGGAGCAGCCTGTCCTGCTGATAAGTATTTATGAACACACCAGACTGTTTAAATGAGAGCTTTGGGGTGCATCGGTAACAGCTCAGATATTTGTCATTTCAGACATCAGATATTTGGAAGTGAGAAGCTTTTGTGTTTGTTTTTCTCTCTGTCAGCTGTCTGCCACGTCCCCATTTACTCTAGTGCTACCTGTATTTCAAAATGTGTGAAAGGATCTAGTAAACATGGCTTGAAATGTAAGAATTTGTTACAAGGAATTTCAGTAAGTTGTGGGACTACTGACAAGGAAGCAGAATTGATTTGTGGCCGCATGTGTTGTATCAGGATAATTCTTTTAAAACTGACCCTTAAAAGAGTAACTGTGATCCTAAAAACTTCTCTAACAAACTTAAGCAGTATGCTAAATTCCTACCAAGCCACACCAGAAGGTAGCAATGCAAAGGATTTTAATTGGTTAATAAAGCATAGCAAAGAGCTGGACTTCTATCTAATGCTGTGATCATAACTTAAAAATTGAAAGAGGAGTCCTGCCCCGCGCCCGGTGCCCTGGCAGGGGGAGCAAGCAGGGCTTTTCGGGGGCCACAGCTTTTCCCAGTGTCATCCAAGTGTCTTCATATCATCTCATGGCAGGACAAGGCCGAGACAGAATCCTTGGCATCTCAGCTCAACTACGCAAAAGGAGCTGATGAAACGGCAGTTAGGAAACCAGGGGAAATACTTGCTTAGGTCGGAGTCAGCAGCAAAATTCTTGTTGAGTTCAATGGCCGGGGATTCAAACTGGGAGAGGGGAAGGCAAGGGTGGGATCTGCCAAAAATGCTTGTGGCGAGGCTCAGCTGTTCTGTTCCCTCTCAGTACCTTTAAGAAGGAGTACATACAAAAATATCCCCAAGCCCCCCTTCCATTTGCTTTACTCCCCTGTACCGGTGTCTGAGCACAGTTCTGCAGCAGGCTATCTGGAAACAGGGTTCATCTGGCTTTCTGTGGGGTGGGAGTCTGAGCCCTCGCCCCTTGGGAATAGGATGCGTTGCTAAAGCCACACTGAAACAAAGCTGCTACCTGCCATTTTCACCCGCAGTGCTCTTCCAAGGGCTCTTTGGTGTAGCACCCCCGAGTCACGCTGAGCAGTGTGTGGGCAGAGCTCTCCAAGGACAGGCTGAGACCTTCCCTGAGGAGAGGGAAACACAGGAGAGCACTGTGAATGGTTTCCTTCTCGCTCACCATGAGCACAATTCCCATCATGGAGTGGAGCTCTTGCCCTGCAAAGACTTCAGATGAAAGGGCTCGATGACTGTTGTGCTTGGCCCTGTCCTTTAATGTTACTGTTACAGGCAAGTCCTGACCTGACCAAGGTGAAGACCCCATTAAAAGTCTCTGATTATGGGTATTCTCTGCGCTTAACTGTCCACAGTTATTACGTGTAAGTACAGTTGCAGGTTGGAAAAGCCTGGAGGAGATTCCTAATGCTCAGTCTGATGTCTGCAATCATGGCTATTTGTTTTTGTTCATCTCCTGGTTGGAGGCTGTTGTTGACTTACTCCTAAGCTGACCTCCGGATCAGATAGGTAGTTACCCCTCCTGACGGTATTTCCAATGCGCGCCTGAAATGAGGAGTCACACAGAGGACTCGGCCACCACCAGCAGCTTGCTGTTGACAGTATGTCCTTCACACCCATCTCAGCCTGTTCCCTGTCCCATCTCACTGATGCCACCCCCACTGCTCTGCAGCTGGTCTGGCCCTGTGCTACGAAGACGAGACTCGCCTCGTCGAGGACTTGTTCAGGGACTACAACAAGGTGGTGCGCCCAGTGGAGGACCATCGGGATGCCGTTGTCGTCACCGTTGGGCTGCAGCTCATTCAGCTTATTAGTGTGGTACGGTATGAATATGTGGTACACATTGAATTGCTGACTTACGTGATAGTGCCAAACGGTGTCATTTTTCTAAAGCAACAATTTTTCTCCTTTAATCCTGATGTTTGCTGCTACTGCCTTCTTTTCTTTCTTCTTTTTTTTTTATTATTTTAAGGATGAAGTAAATCAGATTGTGACAACCAACGTACGCCTGAAACAGGTAACTCGAAATATTACTGACCATTTCATTCAGTTCAAATAAATGCTGTGGACACAGCCAGGAATTAAGGACAGGGAACTGCTGGAGAGGGGGCAGCAAAGGGCTACCGAGATGATGAGGGGACTGGAGCACCTCTCTGATGAAGAAAGACTGAGGGATTTTGGTCTTTCTAGTCTGGAAAAAAGATGACTGAGGGGGATCTTATCAACGCTTATAAATACTGAAAGGGTGGGTGTCAGGAGGATGGGGACAGGCTCTTTTCAGTGGTGCCCAGCAACAGGACAAGGGGTAACAGGCACAAACTTGAACAGAGGAAGTTCCACCTAAACATGAGGAGGAACATCTTTACTCTGAGGGTGGCAGAGCCCTGGCACAGGTTGCCCAGAGAGGTGGTGGAGTCTCTGTCTCTGGAGACATTCAAACCCCGCCTGGACGTGTTCCTGTGCAACCTGCTCTGGGTGACCCTGCTCTGGCAGGGGGTTGGACTAGATGATCTCCAGAGGTCCCTTCCAACCCCTGCCATTCTGTGACTCTGTTATATTTTCGGGGGGAACTCGGAGAGGTGTGTCAGCCAGCAGAGCACTTCCCCTTTCTGGGGTCTCAAGAATAAAATGTGCTAGACACTAAGAGCCTTAAGAAAAGCATTTTGTACTGTATTTCAAACAGTAGACTTCTGGTATATTTCTCTTGTATGTTGTTCTTAATATTTTTTTATAAGCTTCTTAAACCAAAATTTAAGTTAATGTAAAAAATTAGCCGGGGGTCCCACTATCTTGCTTGCATGTGCCAAAGCAAGGGAGGTGCATGTTTCTAGAAAGTACCAAACCTGCCCCAAGAAGTGCTGGAAGGGGCTCTCAGTGGCTGAAATCTTCCCTCTTTAGCAATGGACAGACGTCAACCTCAAGTGGAATCCAGAGGACTACGGTGGAGTGAAACAAATCCGCATCCCCTCGGACGATATCTGGAGGCCGGACCTTGTTCTTTACAACAAGTAAGGGGTGCCAGCTGCCCAGGGAGGGAGCGGTAGCTCTGCCCCGTGGCACCACCGTGGTGGGGCTGGTTCCCCACGACATCTGGGCCAGTGGGTAGCATGCCTCAGAGCTGGCCTCTCCAGGAGCAGGCACAATGGGGACCGGTCGATCCACAGCCAAAAGAAATTCTTTTGTGACGACGTTATTTGTGCTGCCCATACTGCTGTTGATATCCTTGTTCTTTTTGCAGCGCAGACGGTGATTTTGCCATCGTTAAATACACCAAAGTCCTTCTGGAGCAC